>NC_090243.1:8082500-8396250 GCF_024489055.1 Chanodichthys erythropterus
ACACATTATCCGTCTGCAGTGCGTATGCGTTGCGTATTTTTTTACGCACCCATGTTAACGTATTAGAGCGTTCACACTGCACGCGGTTGCGGTCCGTCATTGCGTTCCAGGAGCGGTGCGTCTGCAGCAGTGCAGCGATCGTTTACGTACCGAGTCTATTTTTGCTGTACTGCAAGTGCAGCACAGCAGATTGTGTGTGGGCAAAATGAACATGGATTGACCTGAAATTGTAAAAAAAAAAAGAATTTATGCACATTTAAACTACTTTGTATATTTAGTACATTACATAAAGGATTTTTTTTTTTTTTTTTGATTTAACGCCATGCCAGCAACAAGCTATATTCATGCCAAAAGGAAACATTTCAATTGAACATGGATTGTTGGATACACAGTTCAGTTGTATCATTTCAAAACAATTTTATTTTTAAAAAAATGAACAGTGTTTACTTGCATAATGCGATCAGATATGTTTTTCCCCATCGTTGGAGGGAAACTCGCATCCCAGCAGGCAATGACGTGACTTGGGTAAAGTTGGTTTTATATTCACACATTCGGACATCCGTATTCAGTAGCCTTGTTAATCACACTACATTGGACATTCAGTGGACATTCACAAGTAAATATGCCATTAAAACAATACTTGACTATTTTGATCGACTGTGAAAAAATGTTGTAAGTTGACAATCGTTGGTTGTCAATATCATGTCGCTGCTTAAAATTCGCAAACATTTAATTTATTGCACATTTATTGGAAAGTCTGAATTTATCAGAAGTCCGAATGTGCGAATATAAAACCAACTTTACCCAAGTACGTGACAGGCGGACCTAAACCAACCTATTCAAAAACAAGGTGACATGGATGACACTCGTCTCATCGTTGAGGTGGAAAAACATAAAATTCTGTGTGACCCGCAGAATGTATTGTATAAATATTTGAATGCGAAGGAAAAGGCTTGGGAAGCAGTTTCGTTGACTGTTGGTGTCGACAGTAAGTTTTCAAATCTTTGTGTCATGTTTACGTGTACTAAACTACTCCAGCAACTGTCAATATATAAGCGTAATGAATATAACTTTACGCACTGCAAACGTGTGCTGTGTGAAAGCACAATGGCCGCTTCCTGCTTCAGCAACACATACGCACTGCATACGGACCGCACATGCACTGCAGACGGATTATGTGTGAAACAGGCGTCAGTCTGCACTATTTCAGACAGGCTCACACCTCCTCATAGACTAAACTGCACAGTCAGTGACAATTGTCTGATAAAATCCTTCACAGACTTAAACTAGGCTCAGTATAGGCCCCAAAGGAGACAGATTTGAGAATTGCTGTTAAAGGGATAGTTTAAGGGTTAGTTCACCCAAAAATGAAATTTCTGTCATTAATTACTCACCCACATGACGTTCCAAACACATAAGACCTTTGTTCGTCTTCGGAACACAAATTAAGACATTTTTGCTGAAATCCGAGAGGTTTTTTTTATATCCCATAGAAAGTAACGAAATGACCACATTCAAAGTCCAGAGAAGACATTGTTAAAATTGTCCATGTGACTATAGTGGTTCAACCTTAATGTTATGAAGTGATGAATATACTTTTTGTGTGCAGAAACAAAACAAAATAACGACTTTATTCAACAATTTTTTCTCTTCCCTGTCAGTCTCCTATGCAGTTGACGCAGTGAACTCCATGCAGAGCTTCCGTATTTACGTCCAAATGCTGGCTCAGTATTGGCCAACACTGTTCACGTGATCACCATGACGCATGCATGATGCTGACACAAGAGCCGGCCAATAATGAGCCGTAAACATGGAAGCTCTGCACTGAGTGCACTGCGTCAACTGCATAGGAGACTGTCAGGGAAGAGGAAAAATAGTTGAATAAAGTCGTTTTTTTTTTTTTTTTTTTTTTTTTGCACATAAAAAGTATTCTCGTCACTTCATAACATTAAGGTTGAACCACTGTAGTCACATGGACTATTTTAACGATTTTGTTACTACTTCTCTGGAACTTGAATGTAGTAATTTCGTTGCTTTCTATGGGAGATTAAAAAAAAAAAAAAACTCTCAGATTTCTTCAAAAATATCTTAATTTGTGTTCCGAAGATGAACGAAGGTCTTACCGGTGTGGAACGACATGAGGGTGAATAATAAATTAAATAAATAATACATTTTTGGGTGAACTAACCCTTTAACCCCAAAAAATGTTGTCGTCATTAATTACCCTCAAGTGGTTCCAAACCAGTACAAGTTTCTTTCATCTGTTGAACTCAAAAAAAGATATTTTGAAGAATGTGGGTCACTTGACTGTTGATAGCACCCACTGACTTCCATAGTAGGAAAAAAAATATTATGTAAGTCAATGGGTGCCATCAACAGTAAGGTTACCGACATTCTTCAAAATATCTTATTTCGTGTTCAAGAATCTCATACAGATTTGGAACAACATGAGGGTGAGTAAATGATGACCAAATTTTCTTTTTTGGATGAACTATCCCTTTAAGAACTAATAAATATATGTAATGCTTCATGCAAATTTAAAAGAGTTAAGCATCTACCTCATTTTAAGCATAGCAAATGGACCAAATCATTGCAAAACAACACACAACCTTTCCAGCTAGAATGAGAAACAAAAAAAGGAATGATGCTGTGCAGTTCTCCATCTTGCAGTAATCTGGACCGGCCACTGAGGGGCCACAGTGACCAAGAATGAGTCATCAGCACAGGGCAAGGCTTGGTTGTATGTACAGGGGTCCAATCAAATCGCAGTAGGCTGGTGATAGCTGGTATTTACATGCTTACATGCATACATCCTATCTTGGTGTATACACTTTTATTTCTTTTTCTTTAAAACAGAAAATGATAATTTCACAACAGGCCGTCTCAAGCAAACCCTCACATTAACCTTCCAACATCTACAAAACTGTATCAAAAGTGCACCATAGTGTTATACATCTTTTATGGTTCTATTCTCATTTTTTGGCTATATCAGTAATATTATTATAATTCTCATATTATTTATACAAATATCACTCTGTACAAGGTAGAAATACATAACCCGAAATGCCCCATATCCGGAGCGTCTAGACCCTCCCCGCCATTATAATAAACACACCCGCTTTCCCCATGCACAAGTCTTCAGCCTCCTCACAGCCACAGGAATCAAAAGGTCGCAGCATGAAAGTTGAATGCAAATCCCCGTCATATCATACAGTCTGTGACATTAAACACATTCTCTCCACAGTAAAGGACTGAACACGAGTGATGAAACGCTCCTAAAACGTAAATACAACTGACAAACGACGTTCAAAAGGCCTTGCGACTGCATCGCGTCCAACGTTACTGCTGCGTGGAGACTGGCGAGGGAGGGCTTGGACGGGTGGGGTGGGGTGTGTGTGTGTGTGTGTGTGTGTGAGGCGCCGCTGCAGTGAGAACCTGCACAGGTGGGATGGAGCAGGGTTCTGCATACAGGCACGCCTTCTGCACAGGTGTCCGTAAGGGGACGCCGCTCGGGCCTCTCTCAGTCTCTGGACTGGTAAAACAGGATGTACCCGGACTCAGAGTTCTTGGAAATTTCAGAGGTTAATCCATAGAATTCTTCAATCGCCTGGGCATCGATTTTCTAAAGGGAGAAACAAAACATTTTTTAACAAATGCAGAAAGATCATATTACAATCATCAAGATTGGAATTTTTCTTGACAATTGTAAAAATAAATAAATAAACAAAATAATAATTTAAATGATTTTATAAGATTGCACTCCCACAGAGTTCTATCTTATGAAATATTTTAGTGCTAAGCATAACCAGAGAAAAAATTCATTATAAAAATGCTGATTTAATCGACTTTTTTCCTTTATTTTTAATATTAATTATGATTTTATGATTGCACTCCCAGACAGCAATTTCTAGCTTATGAAATATTTTAGTGATAAGCATAACCAGAAAAAAAATCACTATGAAAATGCTAATTTAATCGACTTTTTAACTCTTTTTAACCTTTACATTTTTTATATTAATTACGATTTCATGATTGCAATCCCAGAGAGCAATTTCTAGTTTCTGAAATATTTTAGAGCTAAATATGGCTATAACTAATATATATATATATATATATATATATATACACAGTATATGCACACACAAACACTATAAAAAACATTCTTTTTATTGTTTATTTATTTATTATTTTTATAGGAGATAATAAATAAACATATCAATGTTTATATCATATCATATATATATATAATGTTTCTTGAGCAGCAGATCAGCATATTAGAATGATTTCTGAAGGATCATGTGACACTGAAGACTGGAGTAATGATGCTGAAAATTCAGCTTTGCATCACAGGAATAAATTACTTTGTCAAATATATTCAAATAGAAAACAGTTATTTTAAATTGTAATAATATTTCACAATATTACTGTTTTTACTGTATTTTTAATTAAATAAATGTAGCCTTGGTGAGCAGATGAAACTTCTTTTAAAAACATTAAAAATCTTACTGGTTCCAAACTTTTGGACTGTACTGTGTGTGTGTATATATATATATATATATATATATATATATATATATATATATATATATATATATATATATATATATATTACACACATATTCATTATAAAATATTTATATGGTTTGATTTACTTTTTAACATTATTATTTATTAAAAAAATTTAAGATTATAACTATACATGTTTCTTTCATGTATTTTTCCACATGTATATCCACATATATGATATGTCACTATAAAAACTTATAGTATAAAAATTTAACTATTATTTATTTTTTATTTATTATTTTATTCATCCAATATCTTAATATTTTAAATATATTTTAATTTGCCAGTCCTGCAAATCATCATTTTAAAATTCCCTAATATTTACAGGTTTTCCATAACTGTGGGAAACCTAAATCCCAGTGAATGACTGATGCTATTATACATGACGGATGGCAGCTAACCTCTACGATGTCGTCATCAAACAGTAGCCAGAAATCATGACTCTTTACAATTGCGATGTAGTGTCCTCGGTTTGGACCGCTGTAAAAGAACACATACATACAAATAAGCAACTCAAGGAAGCAAATCAAGACACTTCTCCTTTTTTGCATGGACAAATTTCAAAAAGCTTCCATGAAGAGATTCTGTTCACACAAGCAAGTATTGTGAAATCGTTCAACATAAGAGGAAGAAAAGCGCATTTATAAAAGGTCTGAAAGTCCATTCTAGCTTCCTGGTTTCCATCAATATCTGTACCAACTCACCTGCCACAATGCACCACCACAGCGACCAGGTCGTAAAGCCTCTCGGGATTGGTGGCATCGCCAGAGGTGTTAAAGAGGCGGAGCTCCAGAGGGAAGACCACGCGGTAGCTTAGCTTAGTGTAGCGCTGCAGCTGCTCCATGTATTTAAATCTCTTCAAGTGCAAGGCGAGGATCATGGGAAGTTTCTTAACCCGCATTCTAGAGTCAAACACAGACATATTCATGTATCGAGTATTTTCAGTACAGATATATATATATATATATATATATGCAGTAAACAAAAATCAGGAAGCAGCTGACAGGAATGAATGCATGCTCACCTTTTGTGTGCCTCCTGTTTACTTCTGCATTCCTCACAGTAATATTTATACTCACTGCACAAGGTCTCTGTATTACTGAAACCTCTGTATGGGGCCAGTAAGAAAAAGAATAGCTTATTAAAATGGATGCATATTCATGTTTGCATTGGGTTCAAGTGTGAGTGTGCTTTCAGACCTGAGACAGTGTGTGATCGAAGTGTTCTGCTCCACGTCCACTGACAAATCCAAGAAATCCTCATCTTTACTGCTTATCTGTGAAAGAGCAAAGTACAAAGACCCACCTCAGATAAAAGCACAGCCAATCACAGTCAGCAGAATCCTCAGGATACTGTCTTATTGGACAGTATCCGGTTAAGTTACGTGAGGTGCAATTACCGTCTCGCAGGTGAGGCATCGTGTCTCGTTTGTCAACGTGCCCTGGAAGATTTCATGAACCCAGGTGGAGGAGGGCGGGGTGCTGTTATTGTTCTGGGAGTCAAGTGTGCCATTGGCCAGTTTGCCATTCTGCTTGTCTTGCTTACGCTCTTCTTGTAGCAGGTCTGCTATAGTGTTCAGCAGGTAGTTGAGAAACTCATGTGCATCTTGTTGCATGTAGTTATCAAACAGTTCTGTGGGGTGACAGAGAGAAAGAATGCTGCATAAAATAGCACAAGGAATCGTGTCTTAAGAATCAAATGCATTTCTCTGGCCAATAAAAAAACACTTAAAATGTTTCTAATTTCACTCACTTCATCTAGATTATTGTGGTCCTCAAAACTTCAAATCAGAAATATCATAATTATGTTACATGCACGTCAATGACCCAAGATGTTACGTTGAATGCGGTTGTTCACAACAAAGATGGTGGAAAACAACTCTGAAATAGATGGTTTTACGATGATATTGCTATTTCAAAAAATTTTAGTTTTGTGGTAACACTTACAATAATGTTCCATTTGTTAACATTAGTTAAAATGAATTAACAATGGAAAACTTTATTAAACATTTACCAGGCTAGTTTATTATTTAGTTACCCGACGTATGATGTAGCTCCTCTTAAATTGAAATCCTCTGACATTTTTCTTTAAAATTTCTAATTCGTGACCGACATTTTGTTTTGCTCTATCTTATTCTCACCTAAGCTTACGCTACGCCTACGTCATACATCCTACATCATATGTCGGGTCAAAGGGCACCCTTCTGCTGGAACTCGACTCTCTCACGAACGTGCAGACAGCCATTGCTGGATGCTAGTGATTACAGTTTATAAAGTTATAAATATTGATATTTTTCTTGCAAAAACACATCGCTTCACTTCAGAAGGTCTTTATTAACCTCTTGGAGCCGTATGGATTACTTTTATGATGGATGGATGCGCTTTTTTGGGCATCAGAATCTAGGATACCATTCACTCCCATTATAAAGCTTGGAAGAACCAGGATATTTTTTATAACACATTCACTCTGATTGTGTTTGGCTGAAAGAAGAGAGTCATATACACCTAGCATGTCATGAGGGCGAGTAAATTATGGGATAATTTTCATTTTTTGGTCAACTAACCCTTTAACAAAGGTTAATAAATACTGTAACAAAGGAATTGCTTCTTGTTAGTTCATGTTAGTTAAGGGTGCTAAAGAGGATGTTTTGTTTTATACATTTTTGCAATATTACTTGAAACTGTCTTTACTAACTGATAAAAGATTATTTATTAGGTGCACTGAAAGGAATAATATTAATATCTGTGCACGAGGTAGGGCCTTAAAAACATCAGCCAATCGCTGCGCGCTCCAGTAACTTTCCACACTCCACAGGCACCGCATGCAATGTTTTTGTCAGGAGACAGGAGTAACAACTGCAGATTATGAGTTACCTGTGGTAAGTCCGACATAATGAATCCACTAACATGACACAGCGAATGCCGGTGGTAAACACTCGTGTTCCAATACTCGTGCACGAGTTTTGGGAGGCGTTCCCTCGAAAGGAGGGGGGGTTGTTCTTACGCATGCGCTCATTTCAAAAACTCACTAACAGTCTTTGGTTTCTCAGTCGACGAAAAGATCCTCTTTATAACCTTTAATGCATTCGCTAAAATTAAAGGCACAATATGTAGTTTTTGCCACTAGAGGTCGCCTATTCAAAACAAAGGTGTAGCTTGATGACGGCGAGATTGAGCACGGAATCATGGGAGATGTAGTTTTCACCTCACAGCTGGTGGAAAAGAATCAGGATGGGACTCGGGCAGAAATCATGTTCATGGATGAAATTATTAATGTTACCACAGTATGAAGCAGAGAAGGGCCGTGTGCTGTGGGAGCGGAATAAGGCCGCTGGAGCAATTGCTAATGAGAGACGAGCATGACACAGGGATCAAGAGCAATGAGACTTTTATTATGCCACAGTTGCTGCTTCCGCTTCTTCTGGTCAAGTGTATGTGGGGTAACGCAGCACTGTTTTACCATATTAGATATGTTTTAAGTGTGTTGAAAATGATGTTATAACGTGACTCTGTGCATTCACTCGGTGGCTGCTGTGAGACACTTGTTGCAAACTGCAGTAAGCTAGATCGATATTAAAATATCATTAATAAACGCTGGGTGGCTTGTGTTGTTAAATGGCATGCAGTTAATTTGAAAACATATTGTATGACAGAGAAAATGCTGTATTACTGTTACTAAAAATAAAGCTGCATCTGATTATGCTATGTTAGCCACTTGATAAAATATTGTTTTTCTCTGAGGCATGGTAAAAACATGGTACTCTCAGAAAATCAAGATTCAAACAATAAGAACGACTGATAACAATGATTAGTTTTCGGTCTATAAATGTATCCAAACAGTTGTTTTCTTGTCTAATAAAACACATAATATATTAAAGCATCTTTGGCGTGTCCATGGTTTCTACAAAATAAAACCAGAAATCGAGGTTCAAAACGTGGTTATGACATGCCATAACTAATGGGACCTTATTGTAAATTATTACCGTTTTGTGTATGACAGAGCATATAAGTAACTATTTTACAGTTAGATTCATTATTTTTTTGTTAAATACCATGCAAAAAAATGTGTACATTACATAATATATATGTTATATATATTAGGTTAAAGGTGATGCAGCTGTACTCGTACAACAGGAAAAAATGTTTATTTGTGCTGGTTTAGCTGGCTTAGACTTGAATGCATCATAAGAACAACTTCTTGTGCTTTACCTCTTCAATTGTTCTTACCTAGAACTAGCATCCATACTGAAACCGAGAAGTAGCTGAGAACATTAAACTGAATTTTAATACAATCCCTTCCTGCTCGTCTTACCATTCTCTTTCCGCAGTCGAGTAATGAACTTTTTCGGGGGTATCACACCAACTTTCCTCTTCTGGTTGGCTATACTGTGGAACAGGTCAGCCAAGCAGGTGAGCAGGTTCTCCTTGCGGCGCGGCTGGCTCCTGTACGCAAGGATCTTCTCCCGGAACGGCCGGCAGAAGTACAGAGCCTGGAGCACAGAGTTACAGTAGCAGGTGTTTCCAAACTGTGGATCGAAACACACAGAACACACACTGATTCCAGAGCATGACAATAAACATGGAGGAGACAATGGTAGACAGCAGGGAACGCTTCTGCTTACGTTAACCAATCCGAAGTAATGCTCGTTGACAGGGAACTGCTCCGAGCCAATCTCTTTCTCCAAAGCGGAGGCATTGGCGCCCTGAAACGGAACAGGTGAACAGTTGATTACCACTGGATAGAGAATCCCTTTTTCTACCACATACAGTTATTGTTTCGTTTATATTACACACCACTTTCTTTAAAAAATAAATAAAACGACAAACAAATGTGCAATTTTTAGAAGGAGATACTATTAAAGGTGCCCTAGAATCAAAAATTTAATTTACCTTGGCATAATTGAATAACAAGAGTTCAGTACATGGAAAAGACATACATTGAGTTTCAGCGCGATTTAAAGGGGACGCGCACTGAATCGGTGCATAGTTAATGATGCCCCAAAATAGGCAGTTAAAAAAATTAATTTAAAAAAATCTATGGGGTATTTTGAGCTGAAACTTCACAGACACATTCAGGGGACACCTTAGACTTATATTACATCTTGTAAAACTGGTTCTAGGGCACCTTTAACCTATTGTGGTTTAGCAGTATTAACTATAATTGTAGTAACTGATATTGTGGCGGAAACTATATTTATCATTGTAAATTTCATACAAGTGAGCCACTTTTGATCTGATTTAATGATTTTTATTCTGAATTAATGTTTTTGAATTGCAATACCACAAAAAACACGTAAATGTGAACATAAAAACAACCCTAATACAAAAATATACGGCACATTTTAAAGGGAAAAATTACATTAGCAGCCATTAGCATTTCACTGCCGTGATTTTTACATTTAAAAACTTCAACTGCCATGGAAAAAATGGAATTAACAATCAAAACGCAGATAAAGCAAATAAGATATGGAGGCACATACTGGGTACGGAGAAGCAGAGAGGGGATGGGACCATGAAATCACGATGTGACCGCACTGGCAACAGCTTAGCACTGAAGCACAGGTACACTCAACGCATTTTACATCACCGTGATGCTCACGTTTGCAACACAACGCTTACGTGAATGCTTGTACTCTTTTATTACACATAAATAACAATCGGAGATTATTTAGATGTCACTGTCTCGCGCTTATTAAGCACATCTCGCGATCATAACCCGCACTGAATGACACTTCAGCTCAGCAGTTAGCAGATCTCTGCTTTGCTGCCTTCAGCAAATCCTATAAGGACGGGCGAATTTAAAGGCTTAACGTTGTGTTACAAAGACAGTACGGTCGTTTCGCATTTCTACCCGATAACAGTGATAATTTAGGCCCAAGGCAAATTTCATAGCAGGCACACAGACGGAAAAAGACAGCTCGCAACTGCAGCAGAGGAAAACTGGCAACCCAAGGAGTCAGATTGACTGAACTAATGTAGCACGCGACCCATTACAATATCATGCGTGTGCTGATATCCAGTTATCCGTGACTGAAGTGATATTTACTCACCATGGTACAAAAAGAGGCAAATTTGGAAACTGTCATTAGGATTTCCATTCGCCCAGCGCCATCTTCCACCCAATCACCGCGCGGAGGCGAAAAGGAGTCCCCGTGAGGACAGACTGCGTTCCTGCCAGAGGGAATTTCGCGGGGTCTTAGTGCCCGAGCAGAATGAAGAATATTATTTAAATCATTTTAATATGGCCAAAGCATTAGTACCGTACACAATAAAAACAGTGGCATAAAAGAGAATACAATAAAATATGATATAAAAATAAATAATATATGCCAGTCATTTTAATAAAGTAATAAGTGCAATATACAATAGAAAAATAAATAAAACATATGAATGATATTAATGAACTCATAAAGACATTTATGAACATTATGTTGTTTATTTGAGAGTATATTCATTTCAGCAGAGAGCTTGGGCTGTGATTTTCGAAAGTCAGGATTTAATTTAATTAATTTAATTTATTATATTTCTAATTAAAATTAAAAAAATATATAAAACAATTAAATTAAATCTACACTTAAAGAGCTTGACGACTATTGGTGTTTTTTTAAATGCTAATTTATGTCAGGATTTAGTTTAATTCGTTGTATTTTTATTTACTTCTTATTTAAAATATTTAAATTAAATGGCTGTGTGTTTGTGTGATTTTTCGAAAATAATGTTCATTTAAGGCATAACTTTTATTACATTTATTACATTTTTATTTTAAAAAAAGTATAAATAAAATAAATCCACACGATTCTTTGAAAAAAAAAATATATATACATACATATATATATATATATATATATATATATATATATATATATATATATATATATATATATATATATATATATATATATATATATATATATATATATATATATATATATATATATATATATATATATATATATATATATATATATATATATATATATATATATATATATATATATATATATATATATATATATATATATATATATATATATATATATATATATATATATATATGCAATGCTCTCGCAAGGAGTAAAAATAAAAAAAAAGGTTTTTGTATGGCGATGACATCACTGCCCATGGAGCAACAGCTCTGATACTTTTACTCAGGCAAATGAGTAGACTTCCTATTCGTGCTTTGAAGGAAGAACCATAGGACCCCTTCATTCTCTTTCCGCCGTACCCGCCATCTTGCGAGCAACCGGGGGTAAGATGTGCTCCAGACATTATGTATTAAATCCTTAATTACATAGTTCTCTCTGAGCAAAATTGCAACACAAAGCTTCTAAAAAATACCTTACTTAGCATGGCATCGAAATTAAGTCCGCATGTACGTTGTTGGATGCCGTAAAGAGTAAAATACAGAGCCAAGCTGGAGCGTGTCCGTTCCATGTGGGCCATGCGTGTAAAGGCTCTGCGAGAGTCATGGATATAAAAATAAAGACGTGTAGAAACATTTCCACTTGATATATATGTATTACAAACATGTATAAATACTTAAGACAGTTGAAAGATGTCACATCAGTTTGGGTCCTTATTGGCAATGTATTTCTTTGTCATGAGCTAAAGTTAATTGAGCTGTAACAACATATTGTCAAAAAGACTGTCTTAATGTGTTCATAGTTATAATTGAACTGCCTTTAATGATTTGTTGTTAATCGTTATTAATATAAATGCATTGTTAAAGCTATATAAACATGCTACCATGTTACAGTTATATTGTACAGTCAGTGATGGCCAAAGGCTGCAAATAAAATGTGATATTAAGTATTTTCTCTAGTATTGTAACGTTAGTTTGGTATTTAGTCTAGTACAATGAGAGTGTTTGAGAACTTTTTTTTCTTTTTCTATAAACTATTTTTCTAACTTTATTTTTTCTTCTTTTGCACCCAGTAATCAGGCATCATGACAAACACCAGAGGCAAGAGGAGGGGGACCAGGTATATGTTTGCCAGGCCCTTCCGCAAGCATGGTGAGTTGACTATTTTTGTATTTAGTTTGTACTTTACTTTAGCATTTAAACCTGTTATAAGACTTTTTAGATCTGACATTGCTTTTTACTCCACAACAGGTCCAATCCCTCTGTCCACCTACATGCGCATCTACAAAAAGGGTGATATTGTAGACATCAAGGTAGGTTTTATTAAAGATGTTTTAATGTACTTTGTTGTCAAGATTTAAGACAATTTATAAGAAAACCATCTTTTAATCCAGGGCACAGGAACCATCCAGAAGGGCATGCCTCATAAATGCTACCATGGAAAAACAGGACGTGTTTATAATGTTACACAGCATGCTGTAGGCATCATTGTCAACAAGCAAGTCAAGTAAGTACTGCCCTGAACATGACACATTTAGATGTTAAGTTAGTTAACAAGTTAAATAAATCAGACAAGTACAGAAACCACCTGGTTAGTGTTTCTACAGATAATGCTTTTGACGCCACTTTTGCATCATGTTAAAGGGATAGTTTACCCAAAAATTAAAATTCTGCTTTACTCACCCTCATGGCATCCTCAATGTATATGACTTAGTATCTTTAGATAAACACAACTACAGCTTTTTAGGAAAATAATGAAAGTCTGTGAGTCCATATAATGCTAGTGTATCTCTCGTGAATACATATGACAGTAAACCAGAATTATGATTGTTAGTAAAAATTTTTATATATACATATATATATATATAGGTAAAATCACATCACACACAATACTCGAGTACTGTTTTCAAAATATTGAGCAAACACGTTTTGAACTCATCCATATCAGTGAAGGTTATTAATGTGTAATGCCCCAGATTCACTTTGCCATAAGGGCCGTCCAGTGTCCTGTGTGGTCATTCATGTGGGGAAGAGCAGTCCTCCATATGCACCCTGGACTGGCACATTAATGCCTTTTCCAGATTGTCAATATGGAAACATGCCTCTCTTTGATAAAGCTTGTAAATGCACAACAATAATTGATGTTTAAGTGACCAATTATTGCTTTTACTTCTAGGGGCAAGATCCTGGCTAAGAGAATTAATGTGCGCATCGAGCACATTAAGCACTCAAAGAGCAGAGACAGCTTCCTGCAGCGCGTTAAGGAGAACGAGAAGAAGAAATTGGAGGCCAAGAAGCAGGGCACCTGGATTGAGCTTAAACGCCAGGTATGAGAGACCTTGGATTATTTTAATTGTCTTGGAAATGGAACGTTTTGACTTGTAAATGTTTACACAGTGAAACTATACATTTCATGGAACTCCCTGTCGTAAACATTAGGATAAGGACATTGTGATAAGGACAATGTATTTGAATTTTGGAGTTGGTTATTTGAAGTAAAATTAAAATGCCATTTAATTAAATTTACATGATTAGTTAAAATAAGTGTATAACACAACATTATAACAGCTCTGGCTAATGTTCGTTGTTTGTTTGTGGTGTTGATGTGTCTTTATCTTGTTTTCAGCCTGCTGCTCCACGGCCAGCACACTTTGTCAGCACCAAGAACAACGAGCCTCAGGTCCTAGAGCCCATCCCCTACGAGTTCATGGCATAAGTCTGCTGACCAAAATAAAGACCTTTGTACCACATACATCTTGTTATAACTCTTTATTTAACCATTTAACCTTTTTAATTGTATTTCTTATTATAAGGGCAAATCTATTGATGTAAAAGATGCAAATTGATAGTGACTTACCATACTCTCAAAAAAAGCTGTCAGTTGGGTGGTACCCTTTGAAAAGGTACAAATATTTTGTTTTTTGTTTTTTAAGATGCTAATATGAAGCGTTTAGAGGTAAATAAGGTACAAAGATGTACCTTTTGGAAGGTTACTGTCCCAGTGACAACTTTTGTCACTATCAATTTGCATCATCTTAACAATAAGAAAAATACAATTAAAAGGGATTCATATATTTAGTTATTTCAGTATTTAACTTACAAGCTAACAGCGCAGTCAAGAATGTAAAAGCATATTAAATTTTCATAAATTTGCTGGTCAGGTTTGCATGTAACTTACATATATAAGCAAAGCCTTTATATTTTCCAGAAAGATTCCTTATTACAAAATGTGACAAGCTATAGCAGGTTCTGTTCAAGGATATTCCTATATTAGACCGAGGCGGCCTTTGCAATTGAGGCCCATTTCAAAGAAACCGTTGGAGGCCTCCCATTTTTCAAGCGATTTGTTCAAAACTTTGTTTCATTCAGTTATCGAAACATCACTGTGTGGCTTGGACACATGCAATGGCTCTGGATTTGTTTGAAACTTTTTTTCATTTGTGAAATAGAGTAAAAATAGTCAATGTTCTAAGTCTAAAATGAAAGTCACCTAACATTAACAACTTGTTTATTGAGCTGTGGTATGAAATCATTAGGCTATCACATTTGCAATTGTGCTGATATTCAGGAAAACGGCACTGTTATAAATATTAAAAAGAACTCATACAAGGACATTTTTACCCCATATATCTTGAATTTTGGGGGCCAATTCATTTGTTGGCCCTTCTGTTGCAAGGCCCATTTCAAGTGAAACATATCAGAGGTACCGCTACTGATATAAGGGTCTCATGGCTTTGCTATTGATCAAAACCTTTATGTTTAAGACAGCATGAAGTGGCCAAAAACTTGGTCTAAAGTTCCCAGCTTTCATCCAATCACAAAAAAGATGTCATGGATTATAGCAAGATCCAGATGTGATACTACTTTGGCCTTTTCTCCTTTTAGCTGCTCTCTCGTACAGCCTAAAATCATCAAATTACAGAAAGGAGAAAAATGCTGTCTAGAAGATGCCTGCAACTTCAGCAAAATCACTATACTTCTTATCAATGTTGCAGCTGTCCTTATGTTGAATTGCTCACTTTGATAGAACAGCCAGATCTTCAATCCTCATCATTTCATGTCCAATCTGTTAAAAAGAACTTGACTGTGATTGTAGGAAGGTTACATTTTTTAAATTCTTTTCATTTCATTTGTCCTTCATTTGTCAAATGTTCTATTGTTCTTTGGTCCACATAACTGCTCTTACCTGCAGGTGCAGTTTTGATAACCTAGAAAGGTGGTTGAAATTATTATGCAATAACAATTTAACTGGTGGATTAAAACAGGAACAAAAATATGTCTTTTTAGTATAGTTATTCTGATCTCTTTAGGTGATTATACACCTCATGTAATTCAATTCAATACAAAGTGGTAGAATATTATCTTAAGTAAATTATTTCCACATGAATCAAAAATATATTTAAATATTTTACTTGCAAAACAGATGGTTTTGTGCTTATGTCTATATGGTAGTTCACATGAGCTGTCACTAGAAGGCAGCATTAGTCATTGCCTTGACAGAATAAAACCCTGTTCAACTGAAAAGATCTTTGAGTTGGTGTGCTAAAAACTGAATCCTTGCACATCTAGTCTATTTATTAGACTCATGACCAGTATTGCTTACTTTTGCAGCACAGATCATGACTGTGTATTAAAAATGTATTAAAGAGCTTTGTTGGCATCAAAATGCATTGATCAGGCAGGCAAGATTATTGCCAGTGCTGGGTATTAACTATATGTAATCTGGATTACATAATCAGATTCCTAAAATTAAATACTTATAAATAGATTATATTACATTTAAAATACTCATAATCAGAGTACATTTACTTATTTATTGATTATATATACTTAATATTCACAAAATGGCAGTAAATTATTCATAATTCACTAATTCTCACAAATTTTATTTTTTTTATTTATTCCTTTTTTTTTTTAAAGCCTATTGCTTTTTTACTACTTATCTTCCAGTTTTCACACACAAGAACAGTGTCAGCTGGCTATAATTACATGCAAAATTGAGAAATTTTTGAGAAAGCATGACATATGTTTAATGTATGTCTCTTTGTTATAGCAAAGAGTAATCCAAAAGTAATCCGATTATATTACCTAAAATGTGTAATGTAATAGATTACTTTTTTAATTTTCATGTTATTTGTATTTGTAAGAGGATTAAAATGGATGGTTTGCAAGTAATCTACCCAGAACTGATTATTACCAATATGATATTTTGTATTATAGCCTATTTTTTGCGCACATCAGCTGAAAGTTTAAATTTCAGACAAATCTCCCTGTATTTTCTTAATGGTGAATATTTGTAACTGACGAAAACTTGTTGATAATGGAAGAAAAGCCATGTTGTGATGATATTCATGCACCAAGCCCAATATATATATAAATACAGTTACGATAGATTGATAAAATATTATTCACAAAAGGAAGTACTGTAATTATTCAAAAATTACAATAAAATAGCAGACTAACTAATATGAAAACAGCTAGAAACTGAGGCCTTTTCAAATTGTCTCTCCTAATTCCATTCAAAGTTTCAAGTTAAGTAATGAGTCAAATTATGACCAAATCACAAAACATGCTCACCACTAAATATCCAAATTTGCTGATACATTTGTCTGCTTAGTGAAGTATGTACACTAATATATCTACTGTTCTGGGCCTTTTGTTTGTGTGTGTGTGTGTGTGTGTGTGTGTGTGGTGTTCTTTGTGTGATTTGGTGTGTAAGCGAGGACCACCTCTTTCTATCTTGACTTGTGCTGTGTAATCAGAGTGGCTGAATGCCTGACTGCATATCTGACAAATATGTTATCTCATCCCACCTCAGTACTTCACCCAATATTTGCTTCAATTAGGGTCAGTTACTGAGATACACAGCAGCTGTGTGGGTGCGTATGAGAAACCGCATTAATTCCACGATGTTCTCACATGCACGTCCTTCACTGCACTTTTATTTTATGACATGTACGCAGCACTTCTGCATTACAGTTGAAGTGCTTGATTTAGATTTAGCTGCTGAATCTGACCTTATTCCTTTTTTTGGCATGGTCTATTCATTGTGTCCTCAGAGGACACACAGGTCTGGGAATTAGCCACAGTATTAGGATGGCACGCTGAGAGGTCATAGCATGACTGTGAGAATGTGAGGACGACTAGATAACCTCATTGTATGCTGTGCCTATCCGTTGGCCCTGTTCCCTCTGCTATCGTGCTGGTGTTAGATATTTGTAAGGATGTGGATAAAGGTGATGAGGTCTTGCAGAGGTCATAATCAATAGTATCAATCAACAAGTGACATGCTGCCCTGGTATTGATCACTATGAAGATGTCGAAAGTGCGAGAATGGCGGAGGAATTTCCCTTAGTAATCAATTAACACTGACTATGGCAATAAGACTGCGTCACTATCTTTAAGATATTGAGTGTCTATTTTTCCCATGACGTTGTTAATAACCTAACAACTAAAATGAATTATTTAGAGTTTGGGGCTTGGGAGTAAGGTGTAAAATGTAGCTTGGGACCCTGGGATGAGGGGAGCCCCAACTTTACACTGTTCAGTTTATATCGCATGCATTAAATCAACAACACTGACTGTAACACTTTAAATATCAAGACAGACTGATTTATTAAAGACAGGCCAACATTACCACAATATTTTATGTGTATTTAGTGTATGTACCTTATGTAACTCTGTGTGTTTTTACTGTTTTTGAGTGTACAAAACTCCAAATCGCTGGAAAGTCTAATTTGTTCTAGTTTATACTAGCATTTTAACATAAATAGTCCGTCATCCCTGCTGAAAAACAGCTAAAACCAGCCTAAGCTGGCTGGCTTCCAGCCTTGTCAGGTTAGCTTTAGAGGGGTTTTGGACACTTTTTTAGATGGCCAGGCTGGGAAACTAGTTCAGGAACACTCCACTTTTTTTGAAAATAGACTCATTTTCCAACTCCCCTAGAGTTAAACAGTTGAGTTTTACCGTTTTCGAATCCATTCAGCCGATCTCCGGTTCTGGCGGTACCACTTTTAGCATAGCTTGGCATAGTTCATTGAATCTGATTAGACCGTTAGCATCTCGCTCAAAAATGACCAAAGAGTTTCGATATTTTTCCTATTTAAAACTTGACTCTTCTGTAGTTACATCGTGTACTAAGACCGACGGAAAATGAAAAGTTGCGATTTTCTAGGCCAATATGGCTAGGAACTATACTCTCATTCAGGCGTAATAATCAAGGAACTTTGCTGCCGTATCATGGCTGCAGCAGGCGCAATGATATTACGCAGCGTCTCTCACAAACATCTCCATGGTTGCAAGGCACGTTCCCTGTGCAAGCAGGGGCTCACAGGCGGTGCGTAATATCATTGCTTCTGCTGCAGCCATGGAACGGCAGCAAAGTTCCTTGATTATTACGCCTGAATGAGAGTATAGTTCCTAGCCATATCAGCCTAGAAAATCACAACTTTTCATTTTCCATCAGTCTTAGTACACAATGTAACTACAGAAGAGTCAAGTTTTAACTCTTTGGTCATTTTTGAGCGCGATGCTAACGGTCTAATCAGATTCAATGAACTATGCTAAGCTATGCTAAAAGTGGTACCGCCAGACCCGGAGATCGGCTGAATGGATTCGAAAACAGTAAAACTCAAACTAGGGGAGTTGGAAAATGAGTCTATTTTCAAAAAAAGTGGAGTGTTCCTTTAACCAGTTCTCTTTCATATAGCCACACGGTCCTCTCGATCATACCTTATGTTGGAAAGTCTGATTAATTCTAGTGAATTGCTTTATCCTAAACAGTCCTCTCTGCCATACGTAAAGCTGGATAGTCCATTTCATTCTAGTGAATCTGTTCATTTGGACAGTCCACTCTTTTATGTAATGTTGGATAGTCCAATTCATTTTTGTATACTGGTTTGTTTTGGATGGTCGTCTCTATCACATTTAAAGGATTTTAAAATGAAAATTACCCCCAGATTTACTCACCCTCAAGCCATCCTAGGTGTATATGACTTTCTTCTTTCTGATAAACAGAATCTGAGTTATATTAAGCTACTAAATATCCTGACGTATCCAAGCTTTTTAATGGCAGTGAACGGGACCAATGAGTTTGAAGCTTGAGAAAGTTCATCCATCCATCATAAATGTACTCCACTTTGAAGCAAAGCGATGAATTTGTATGTGAAAAATATCCATATTTAACAGGTTATAAAATAAAACATATAGCTTCCGCCAGTCCATCTTTCGTATTCAACTTATAAAAAAAAGCTACATCAGTTACGCTTGTTTTGTAAGTTGAATATGGAAGGCGTAGGATGTTGCGTAAGCGTTTTGAACTGCAAGAGGCGTTACGCTTTCTTCGTAAGTTGAATACGGAAGATTGACTAGTAGAAGATAGATATTTTACATTATAACTTGCACAAATGCATTGCTTCAGAAGGTCTTTATTATCCCCCTGGAGCCGTGTGGAGTATGTTTATAATGGATGGATGCACTTTCTTGAGCTTCATACACGTTGGTATCGCTCACTGCCATTATATACACCTGGGATGGCTTGAGGGTGAGTAAATTTTGAGGTAATTTTCATTTTTAAGTGAACTAATCCTTTAATGTTGTAGTGCAATTTATTCTAGTGAATCGGTTCATTCATGCTATTGAAGCTCATTCAGACGGTCCTCTCTCTCATAACATTGGGTAGTTTAACTCACTCTAGTGAATTGGTTCCTTCAGATAGTTCATATAAATGAACAGCAATTCACTGTAACTTCAATGTATTTATTTGTACAGTAGTTTGTAGTGTAGCTTGACAAGCTACATTTTCAAAGTAGCTTCTGCGGCAAGGCTCTGACTCATAGATTGAATTAAACAGAGTAAACAGAGGAGAGGTAAAAAGGAAAAAGGGATGGCAGAGGCAGGTCCTGAGGTCCTTAATCATACCTGTTTGACACTCAGAGATTTAGGCCATCAAGCAGCGCGGCAGCCATATCGACTGCCCATGTTAAACATTAACTTTCCTCTCTCAACCAGGGAGACAAGCAAACATGGCATATGGAGATAATACAACTAGACATCATATTGTCTTCTCCCACCACAGTCTCTGACTCTTTTTGAAACCTCCTAAAGGTTTTGAAATTGGGAAGATTTGCTCAGATGGGAGACTGAAGGCATGACTCTCAACACACCATTTTGGGCGTGAGCTGGTGTTTGTCTTTTTGCTTGCTGGTGCTTATCAGGACAGATCATGGCCATTGAGATATAGAGACAGCTTTATTGATCAGTCCCAAACATGGGAGGGTTGGGACACTGCAAGACCGGATGATGTGAAGGAAGAGGCATGACGTTGACCACAGGGCAGGAATGTCCGCTGAACTTGATGTTATAAGGGTTAAAAGCTGTTCACTGTGAACTATTTATAATATCATTGATAGATTTTGGTTGTTTATTTGTGAATCATTTTAATGTGAGGTCCGTTGTGAATAACTATTTTCTGGATCAGGTTATTCCAAGCTGGAGAAAGAGAAAAACAAATCCCCTTTGCCTTCAGGTAAAGTGCAGCAAGCAGGAAATGAGAAATAGTTTACAGTGTGCAGCACTTTGAAATAAAACATGATCACCTTGAGACACAGGAGCAATCATGACTGCAGTAAATCATACATATCAGCGGGCGTTCTTGGTGGCTGATAAACCACAATTAGGGCAATAATTTCCATGTGTGTGTATGATGGATGGAGCCAGGCAGTCTTTTAAACACCCCAGACTCATTCATACACAGACTTGAATGGAGCCACTTGACGGTTTAATATCCACATAAATCTCTGTCAGACAATTCTAAAGACCTTCAGTCCCGATCACAGCTCTGCGAAGGTGAACAGTTGCTTAGTGTTTATCAGGTGTTATACCACGTGTGAATCACCATGGAAAATAAACATTTTAAACATGTGATGGTGGTTCATTTGTGAAAACTAATCAGATGGGAAATAGAAAACATATTCTGTCAAATTCACATCATTAGATTTTGCTATGACAACTGTTACAAGCAAATTACTAATAACGCAATGAGAAATGTTTGAAAATAAAACATGTAAACCATAAAATTAATATTTATTTAGATTTTGTTTTCTAGCTATATTCCTCTGATTTTCTATCTTTTAGAAATTGTTTAATGTACAATTGGTATTGTTCTCAATTATAACAAAAATGAAAAACAACCAATGAGAGCAGTAACTACGCGACGTCATGTGCCAATCATGTGACGTATACAGGTAGATGTATTCAAATCAGGAACAAGCCATATCTAGTTGTGGGAACCACCATTAATGAGTCAAAGCATAGAATAATTCGTACAGTATCTTTCATTATTATTCTGCTAAACAATACATAATAACAATAATATGACAGCTAAGAGGATACATGATAATTTAACGCCATTTTCTATTTTGTTGCAGTTTTCAATGGACTCAGTTGGTATGTTCCACTCACAATAAAACGTAGCTCAATGAAGTTCTTTTGTTGTGGGCCAAGACCGACCTGCCACCATCTGACAACAGCAGTTTATAATCGACTAGAATGGGTGAAAGAATCCAACACCCGAATAAACATTTCATTTGTTCTTTCGCTGACTGTAAATCGACGTTTTCAAAGCTGTGGAAGTTGGAAGCGCATTACTGCAGACACACGGGACTGGTGAGTGACACCACAATCAATGACTTAATCTTATTTAGACTTTAGATGGTTCTCTAGCGTTCGTATTAGTAGCTACTTAGTGGGTCTAAATTTATTTTATTTTTAATTTTTTATTTAAAAAGTCATTATTTTATTTACTGTTCACCAGAAGCCCTTTGCTTGTGGAAACTGCGAGAAGAGCTTTTGTACCCGATACCAGCTCACCCGCCATCAGCTGAGCCACAGTGGGGAGAAACCCTACCTGTGAGTCCACATCTAATCATTTGTTTACTTGAAGAGTTTGCATATTATCTCGAGTTATGTACTTTTCACTTTTAAACCAACAATTTTGTACTGGTGTAAATTCCTACTGGTAACCGTTCACTAAAGTCTCGTTCAGTAACCATTTCTGCAGGTTATGTGAAGGTTAGTTCACCCAAAAATGAAAATTCAGTCACTTATTACCTACTTATCCTCCTGCCGTTCCACACCCCTAAAACCTTCGTTAATCTTTGGAACACGAATTAAGATATTTTAGTTGAAATCCGATGGCTCCGTGAGGCCTCCATATGGAGCAATGACACTTCATCTCTCAAGATCCATAAAGGTACTAAAAACCTATTTAAATCAGTTCATGTGAGTACAGCGGTTCAATATTAATATTATAAAGTGACGAGAATATTTTTGGTGCGCCAAAATAACGACTTATTTAGTGATGGCCGATTTCAAAACAATGCTTCAGGAAGATTCGGCGCATAAATTAATCAGTGTATGGAATCATGATTCAGATCGCGTGTTAAACTACCAACGGCTGAAGTCACGTGATTTTTGCGCTCCGAACAGCAGATTCGACACTGATTCATTGTGCTCAGATGCATCCTGAACGTTCCTGAAGCAGTGTTTTGAAATCGGCCATCACTAAAGTTGTTGTTTTTGTGTTTTTTGGTGCACCAAAAATATTCTCGTCACTTTTATATTATTATTATTATTATTATTATTATTATTATTATTATTATTATTATTGAACCACTGTACTCACATAAACCGATTTAAATATGTTTAGTACCTTTTTTATGGATATTGAGAGGGGAAGTGTCCATTGCTCCCTATGCAGGCCTCACGGAACCATGTTTTGTTTTGCTGCTTCATCATTGAATCATTTACGCAACGGATTCAACCGAACGAATGACTCTTCAACCCCCCCCCATGTTGTCTCAAAGGCTGTCTAGGTGGGCTGCTCACTGAGTATGTATATGCAGTCCCAGAATAACCTTACTATGCCCCTTTTGTGCACACTTTTGCTGATCAAAACTGGTAAAGGTGCTCAGTCAGTGGGTGTTCGGATGCGTTCTCCACGCCTGGCAGCTTGAAGAACCACGTTGCTCATGTTCACCATCACAAAGAGAGGTATTATGTGGTGAGTAATCTAGTGATTTGATTTTTTTTTTTTTTTTTTTTTATTTAATCTTATTTCATATGTTTACTTGGTGTTTTGACAATATTTTGTAGTGCAACCATGAAGGCTGTGGAAAGGAATTTCGTAAGAAAAAGCAACTGAAGATTCACATGTGTGAGCACACAAATGAGTTGCCCTTTGAGTGAGTGTTGCTTTAAGATCCCACTATGTATACCTTTTTTCTCCCCCCTTCATTGTGACCCAGTTACTCATTCTCATTCTGACAGATGTGACTTTGAGGGATGCAACGACAAATTTGTTTCATCTAAAGCTCTAAAACGACATGGGAAGGTACATGAAGGTAATGTGCCTAAATCTCTGGCAAAAACCTTCTGACTTTCAAACAATCAATTTATTTATTTTTTTTCTTATCTAACTTTATTTATTCCTTCATAAATTCAAGTTTACCTATGTGGTGAGGAGTACTGCAACTTCAAAGGAAAAACTTGGTCGGCATATCAAAAGCACAAAAAGACTGCACACAGAGGTACATGCATTCAATTTGATTAATCAAAGTGACTTTGCAGTTCTGTGCTTTAATTTTCTCTTGTTTACAGAAACCCTGCCATGTGATCAATGCAAGAAGATCTTCCACAATGCCTGGTTTTTGCAGAAGCACAAACAATCTGTTCACTCTGGGGAGCGGCGCATGTTTAAGTGCTCTAGAGAGGGGTGTCAAAAGAGCTATACCAAAAACTTTAACCTCCAGAACCACATTCTGGTCTTCCATGAGGGAAAGCGTGACTTCACCTGCTCTTTTGCAGGCTGTGGAAAAGCCTTTGCTATGCAGGTCAGCATTTCCCTTCATTATGGCTGAATATTTTAAACTTTATTTTTATTAATTATATTATATATTTTATATTTTTACAGGAAAGCCTGAAGAGGCATTCCGTAGCCCATAACCCTCAGAAGTCAAAACTGCAGGTAAACTGATATGTAGCAATGCACCAATTGTATGCATGTGAGACACATCTGAGATGCTCATCTGAATATGATCTTCTTACAGAAGCCAAAAGTCAAGCAGCGCAAACGCAAGACTACTCCATCCAAAACTAAACTGTCAGATGCAGCTAAACTATCTGAGCATCTGAAAAATGTGTCATTGAACAAGACTGGATCAAAGAAGCCATTGCCTTAACTTTCTTTTTCATGGAACAATCCCCTTTTGTCCCATAGTTTCCTTTAATTTCTAAGTTTTGTTCAGTTTATACAGACCTGATGTTTTCAGTTTAGATTCATTTGTGAAATAAATGATCACTGCTGCAACTTTTGTTTTGTGGTGAATAAAGTTCATGATGGTGGAAGAGGAACAGTCTCTGCTCATGTTGACTTTCAAAAAGATTGCTTATGTAGTCAATTGGTTGCGGATGGGCTGGATTGCAGTTACCCCTGACCTGAAATTTAATGTCAAAGGCAGCTGGCAGTTTATAGACCTCTGCAGTGACAATGTATAACACCCTGGTTCCCTCTACAACAACCCAGTAGGATTTTTCCATTGACTTAGATTATTGCAGAAAATGAGCTCTGTCAAACAAGTGTCTTGGATGTTTTGTTCATGATAACTCCCAAATGAACATTTGAAGCCTAAATACAATCACCAGAACTAAAAAGCTAAATGTAGGCTATAAACAGTTGCATTACTTCAACCTCACCACTGAGAGTTTGAGTTAGACTAGTTGGCAACCATTCACTTGTTTGGTGTGATGCTTCATGTCCCCAACAGCCTATGTTGCCACATTTAACCACTTATTAGCACCCACCCACCCTTTTCAAGACAAGTAAAAGCTTTAAAAAGTTACTACTGATGTATGTCATGGAATAAACTGTGAAAATATCTTGAGTTAACCACAGGCTTATTTTAGGTTTATATTAACCTTATGTATTTCATGAAGATTTATGCTGTGTGTATATACACTGATACTTTTTTTTTTTGTAGTTTTCTTTTTCCCTGCCAGATGGTGTAGTTATGGCAGTTATCAGTAGGAGCTAATGGGGGACATGCTTAACCAGCCAAACTTTGAACCCCCTGCCCAAAAATGGTAGCAAAATCCTCCATGAGATATTGCTGCTAATCTTTTCAAAGATTTTCAAAAAGCATTTTAGGAGGGCAAATATTTATCCCACATTTTATCTCTAGAGAGCTTGGAACTTTTCAACATTTTCTGAGATTATAGTAAAAATTTTGGATCAAATCTGAGAAGTGGGTTTAGAAATCATTTTTACAAATCAACTGAGGCTTAACTCCCATATCCTCACTGGGAAAGATTTATTAAACAGATGTGCACATTCATCCATTCATACTTGCACACATACACATTTGTTCGGTCTCTTTTACACAAACATTCACAAACGTAGATCACATTAAGAGATAACATGTATATAAAACCTCCGGTAGAGTGGACTGCTGCTCGGCATGGTGAGGGGAGACCTTAAGGCTGCTCTCCAGAGGGCGGTGGCCTCATGGGCGTGGCAGGTTTTCTAAGGCCTAGTTTATTCAGCATCAAGTAAAAGCATTCAATTTTCCGAGACTCTGGCTTTGACAGTATGGTGCCTCCGTGGCAGAGAGTAGAACACATAGGACCATTAGAACACAGATATGAGTGCTGTCTGAGGTGAGGCATGGTGCCCTGGTGGGGTTAGATCAGACTTCCTGGCCAGGACACGACGGTTAGCGCCACTCTGCTCCTCTGCTCCTTCAGCATGGGCACCAGGGCGGAATGACTCATGCCAGCCGTGGACAGACAGTTTACTGCCACTATCATGTCTCCACACCTGGATGAAACACGAAGCAATGTGATCATGTCAATGCAGTATCAATACAACCTCAGTGGAAGAGAATGATGTTAATACAAATGGTAGTTTTTAATGAATCAGTTAAAAGAACTCACAGTTCACTCTCAGTTTGAATTGATTAAAGGATTAGTCCACTTTTAAATAAAATGTTCCTGATAATTTACTCACCCCCATGTCATCCAAAATGTTCATGTCTTTCTTTCGTCAGTCGAAAAGGAATTAAGGTTTTTGATGAAAACATTCCAGGATTATTCTCCTTATAGTGGACTTCAATGGCCTCCAGATGGTTGAAGATCAAAATTACAGTTTCAGTGCAGCTTCAAAGGCTTTAACCCTTTAACGCGTACGATCACACCGGTGTGATCAGTCTTGGTTGGTCCCAGGAGCTTACGATCACACCGGTGTGATTAGAACGTTCAGTGCATCGCGTGATCAACTGCCAAATTCAAATGTGCGTGCGAGCTTTGGCTGGCGCTAAACCAGAGACGGACGCGCGCAGCGCTTTTCATATATTACATATATGCAGTGTTTTCAACCAAATAATGTTTAT
Organism: Chanodichthys erythropterus; assembly: GCF_024489055.1. Lineage (NCBI taxonomy): Eukaryota > Metazoa > Chordata > Actinopteri > Cypriniformes > Xenocyprididae > Chanodichthys > Chanodichthys erythropterus. Next base: position 8,109,371 of record NC_090243.1, read on the forward strand.
TGTACATTTCAGACATTTAAATACACATGAGTACTAACAAAACAATATATTTAGAGTTTGTAAAATACACAGTGGTGTCTATAGAAGCGGAAATAACAACCCTTTCCATTATAATTAGACGACACGTTTTATTCATATCAGATACACATTGTGAAAGTAACTTTAAAGCTTACTCTATTCTTCCCCAGTTCACCGACTCACTTTCATGTATTTCGGGAGAAGTGGATAAATTCACGGGTTGTAAATCCAACAGATCCAATTCTCTGTGCGGCGCAAACTAACATTGCGGCGCCCATCGCGCATATGGCTCAACTAACATGATCGTTATAAAAGGTGTTTAAACAGCAAAACACATCCACTTTCACATATTTGGCAATCGGAATATTAGATATTCCATGCTATAGTCAACAAATTTGTGAATATTTTGAATAACAAAGGAAAAATTAAATGAAAGCAGATTATCATTCATACAGTGCTGCGGTGTGTCACATAACAAGCGATGACGCGTCACCATGGAAACCATAAAGTGATACGTTCTAAATAACGGTCGCTTCAAAAAACTCAGCTGGGGGGTCAGCCAGAATATTTAGAACTTACGTGCGAAAGGGTTAAATGATACCAGATGCGAAATAAGGGTCTTATCGGTGATTTTCCCCCCCAAAAAAATACAACTGTATATGCTTTATAAACACAAATTAACGCATTGCACGTGCTTCCGCTTTCCGTATTCTCCAAAACGCTTACGCTGTATGTCCTACGCCTTCCCTATTCTACTTACGGAAAAAAACTAAACTGGCGCCACGTTCTTTCCATAAGTAAGTAAGCCTTCCGTCTGGAGGCCACTGAAGTCCACTATAAGGACAATAATCCTGGAATGTTTTCATCAAAAATCTTAATTTCTTTTCGACTGATGAAAGAAAGACATGAACATTTTAGATGACATGGGGGTGAGTAAATTATCAGGAAAATTTTATTTAAAAGTGGACTAATCCTTTAAACAACTCACCAGTTCACTGAATCGGTTGTTTACCGAGTTTCCATCCATCCATCCATCCATCCATCCATCCCCTCACATTTTAATCAAGGTAATTTTGAAAGTGCTGTATCATCTAGCCGTGTATCATCTATCACTGTTTATTGTTTGTTTTGTTTCGCTTGCTCACTTTAGACGCCCGTCGTAGTAAGCGGGTGTTCCAAGGACGATAGTCTTGATAAAAAACGCCTGGTTGCTGTGGTTCTCTTCATAACCTCCAACGATGCTGAAGCCCCAGCTGCCAGGGTGACTTCTGCGGAGGACAATCTCATGACTGCTATGCAGGTAGCTGTAACAGAGAACAACATGGAAAGTAAGTGCACCATCAGGACATATTTTTCCCCCATCTGTTTAATCACAGTCAAAAATTGCATGTCAGATTGCTTAGAATACTAAGGGACTACAGATGGAGAAACAGAAAAACAGAAATATGTTTGTAGTAGAGTAAGGAGACATACAGAAATGGAGGATTTGGCACAATGACTGGAAGGGAAAAGGAAACAGAATGGTGCCAAAGCAAAGGCGATGGATGATAAAGGACAAAAGGGAGGGCAGAGTGAAAAAGGAAGGAGTGAGATTGGACTGAATAACCCGAGGCTAGGCTAAAATGGGCAAGTTATCTCCACATGTACATTTCATCTGATAATCTGCAGCTGTTTACATCACGCCACAGCCATAATCCCCTCATGGGTTAACACTGCATAAAGCTGCTGATCCAAAACACATCAACACTACAGACATTTTTTGTGTCCAAGTCATCAAAATAGCTGCCTTTTCTCCCTTCAGAGCTGTTTCCACTCAGATTTGGATGGGAAAAAAGTAGGTGAAATGAAACCTGGCATGATGGTAGTCCAGGCCAGATTGCATTGACTATTTTAGGGTTATTTGGATCAGTGCTCAGCAAGGTGAGGATGCTATTTTTAAGTCTCCTAGTGGAGACATAGAGTGCCTGAAAAACCATTTGGACTCTTCCAAAAGCATATCCACTCTTCAAACAATCTTCCACATGAAGCTCTACAAAATTTGCATTTACCTGGGAAGTCCAAGCCACATCACCCATGATGGCGACCAGCTTGCGTCATAGTCGTTTTCATGCGGAGGGAGAAGCTCTTCGTCCAGGCCCGGTTCTTCAACTGTGTTGACCTCTAGTGCCTTCAGTTGGACAGAGCAGGATGCAGCGCTGGACTTCAGAGTGCCAACTGCCTCGCTGTGGCTCAGGTAGGTCAAATCCTGACCATTAATACTCAACAGTACATCCCCTGAGCAATGAGAAGACAAAGACACTTAGAGACACTCCAAACAGCCACACAGAGAGGATGGCAACACGGCTGAAGCCCCATGGAGACAGGTTTTACGTCAATGCACTTCATCATCAGAGCACAAGTGGGAAACAGTGTTTTCCTGGAAAACAACCTTATGAACAGTTTTTTTTTGGGGGGGGGGGGGCTTGTTGTCTAAAGGACAGGAAGCACCACAGCTTGATGTAATGTGAATCTACAGTGTGAAACAGACAGCACGACCAGTGTAGTCCGATTACAGAATGTTTTTAGGGAATCAACAACATACAGTACAACCAGTGTAGTCTGATTCCCAAACAAATTAATCTATTCCTTTTAGTAAATTGAACACATACAACCAGTTTATTCTGAATCCTGAATGTATATCATGGTTCTTTTTAGTGATTTACACATATACAGCACAAATTGTGTAGTCCCAAACGAATATCTCTAATTACTTGGTTCTTTTTAGTAAATCAAACACATAAGTTGCATTCCAAAATGATGCATTATGCATTTATACACAATTTACTTATGCACTATGTACTCAACCGTGTAGTGTATACATTTTATATGGTTATTTTGTCATTCAACATTGAAGTCCGATAGCCCCTCAAAGCTGCGAGAGTTGAGTGCATGAAATGTCCAACATTCCACACTTTGTTTTTGTGGTTAATTAAGTGCATCACATGGTATTTAGTGAACTTTTTCTTTTTTGAATTTTCAGTGTGAACACACTGCTCACACTATTTATAGTACAAAACGTCAAAGAATAATGCATAAGTATACGAATTGGGACGCACCTATACAGCACAGCCAGTGTAGTGTGATTCCCGAATGAATGATTCTAATGAGTCGGTTCTTTTTATAGAATCAAACATATACCGCACAACACTGGTATTCTGATTCTGAATGAATGATTATATTTATTCTGTTCTTTTTATTAAATCAAACACATACAGCACAACTAGTGTAGTCTGAATCTCAAATTATTGAATTCAGTGAATCAATACTTTTAAGTGAATCAAACACATCAATCACAACCAGTGTAGTTGGTTTCTCAAACGAATGACTCTAATGAGTCGGTTCTTTTTAGTGAATCAACACAAACAGCTTACAGCTAACTGAAACTTTGTGAAGTTGCTTGAAATTATCGTAACGAACAGCAAGAAAGTTACACATTATGCAATTTGTCATTAGTATATTATAAAGTTGTATATTGTTGTTTGATATATAATTAGGGACAATATTGGACTGCATTTATTCTGCCTCTAAAAAGTCATTAAAAACACTTTTTGAAAGAATTATTTTAAATTGATAAAATTGTTATTTATTTTAGGGATGTCCCAATCAAGTTTTTTTTGTGCCACCGATCTGATCCATGTCATATTGAATATTGGGTATCTGCTGATACAGAGTCCTAATCTGATACTTGTATTTTCCTAGTGCTAGGCGCACACTTCAAGTACATTAAAGTTATTAAAATCAATCCAGTGTATATAAGGATGTGCAGAGAATTTCTCAGGGGCAGGGGCCCAAATGTAAAAATGGGGCATCTATCACTACAGAGTAATTCTAATATAATAATTACTACAGTAATTAATTATATTGGTTATACCTTAGTTAAGTGGTCCATTTTAGACATTCTACTAACTATAAGTAACATTGCAACTACATATCAACTAACTCTCATTAGAGTGTTAGAAGGCTGTTAGAAGACTGTTAAATTAGGTGTTAGGGTTCAGGTTACATGTAGATGCAATGTCACTTATAGTCAGTAGAATGTCTAAAGTGGACACTCAACTATTGTGTATATATATATATATATATATATATATATATATATATATATATATATATATACATTGTTAACAGACTGTGTGGTCACAATTATGAATATGGAACTACTGATATAAACTTCTTGTATTTTATATGTACAATAAGCAGAATAATTGCAACAAAAAGGAAAACAGTGGAGATAAGGTTAGAAAGCATGAAGCTCACGGTGTCAGAATGCATGCCAGTCTGTCAGTCAAGTCCGAAGAAAGACGCAACCCATAGCAACGCGTTATGGCAATGACCTCAGATAGTCTGACAGCAGATAAAAATAAACAGTAAATAAATTACTTTCGAGTGATTTGCTACAAAAGTATGCATCAGATATGCTAAACATGGAAGCTCGAAAGAAGCTTTAAGCTCACTTAAAGCTGCATACCACCACCCATAGACATGTACACATAGATGCCACATTCGACCGCTTCAGACACGTTGGCGCGTCCGCCATCTTGGAACGGTCAGCGTGTCGTCACTCACATTAAGAATTCTGTTAGTGAAACCACTGAGATTTCAATTCCCGAAGAAATGGGACAACCTTTCACAGGTGTGACTGGTTTGTGTTTTTATATTTATAGACCCCTTAATCGCCTACGTCACTGTGACGTCACCGCTCTAGCTGGAGGCAAAACATAAATAAGAACTAATAGCGGGCGCGCTAAAAGTTTGAGGTTTTGATTTTAAAATGTCGTTTTGTTGTGTTTTTGGCTGCCAGAATAGAGGGAACAGGACTTTTGGTTCAAAACTAAAGTTTTACCAGATCCCGGCAGACATTCCTTCACAGAAATCAAAAAGATAATTGTGGTTGAAAGCATACGATGTACAGACTGGACGGAGACGATCATAAATAATACTCGTGTTTGCAGTGCACATTTCATATCAGGTAAAATAATCGATGCATATGTAATTTTGTGTTGGTTTTATCTAGTATAAATCAGCAAGTTTATGTTTTATAGGTGAAAAGTCGCCAACTTTCAGCGCACTAGCTAGCTTAAATGTTAAACAAACATACAGCGATAGATGTGTGTGCCATCCTTTGAATGTTCTCTTAAAATAATCCACATTGCTAGCCATAATCATAGTTAGCCCAGCGTTAGGTTACATTAGACAATAAGCCTTGACAAAATTCCCCGAACCACCCGAAAGTAATTCATATGTTGTCTAGGAAATATCCAAAACTTAAGTTAATTTACAAAAATAGCTGTCACGGTCCCGCAGAGTCAGTGACTGTACATATTCGGACAGTTCTGAACCTTCTTCTGCATCTATGTTTAATAAATCTCTCCTAAAACATGCTAGCTTACGCTTGTCAACATTGAGTCCAGTATCTCTTTTTGCCTCCAGCTAAGCCCCGCCCACCAGGAAACATTGCAAAGTTTACAAACTTTTAAGGGGTCTATTAACTCAGTATTACAGGGTTTTAAACTATGATGTTAGCTGACGCCTTCATCTTGTTGTACTTTGTTAGTTTAGCAAAGCCCTCTGCTGAAGTCTATTGCATAATCATACATGCATCTAACTACAGTTGCAGACACACAGTCAACTTGCACTAGAGTGTTTGTGGACCTGCTTTGAGCGTTCCAACATGGCGGACGGCTAACATATAGCGGCCCATAGAAACAGCCGCTAATGAGGTACCTATGTATATATATCTATGCCACGAAAAGGATGTAAAGGAGCTAAAATAAAGGATCAGGCTTAGGACAGCATGTACAGATCAGTTAAAAAAATGATTAATTGGCCCTGATTGGGACATCCCTAATTTATCATTATTAGCAGTGGAATCAGATTTTTTAATTTTTTATTTGGATATAGTAAAAAAAAAAATCCTACATTCTTATCACTACCAAAAACAAACTTTTATTTATTTCAGAATAACATGAACCGATGAATCATACACAATAAGACCAGGAATATGTAGTAAATAGGCTCAATGTTGACTGTAGCTACATAAACTTGCTCAGACTTGGGTCAGGATTATCTAGATGCTAATTTAAGAAAGAAAATGAGGTTTATGTAACTCACCACGTTTGATTCGTCCGTCACGTGACAGGCAGCCATGGGGCTGGACGCTCGTCACAAAGATCGGCAGCTCTCCACTCTTGCTGCCCCGTCCCCCTGCCACAGTCATACCCAGAGACTCGTGAGGTTCCTTCTTCACAGTGATGTGTTTCTCCTTACAGGTCACACACTGGGAGAGGTCCTACAACACACACTCATTTTTACACAAACAGCACAAATTCTCTCAGATGTGCATCTGAGGAAAAAGGGAAAGCCCATTTCTTAATTGACACTCTGATCGGCTCTCTGTTGAGTGCTGTTCATCATCCCAACGGGATCAGCTCTACTCCAACTTCATAATTGATCTCATAATATATCCAACCAGGAGTAATTAAGGTTGTGGTCTGAAAAACTGGAGGCTACCCAGATGCTTCGGAAATAGGGCTCCCTAATTACGTCTCCACAGAGCTAAAATAGATTCTGCAACACACACAGACTTGCTCTCGCTCTTGGCTGCAGGCATTTGTACTCACTCTCTGGGTGGAAGACCTGGCAAGGTGCAGACTTGGGACAGGGCTTGGGGTCGCAGTGCAGGGAAGCGGCGGGATGTGTTCATGGCTCCAAATGTCCCTGGTCAAGGTGGAGCCTGTGTGCACGGCCATAGTCTGCTTGCTGGACCGGCTAATCAGCAGATTGACTCTTTCTCCACTAGCCTAGAAGATGACAGTAGGTGTTCTGTTTAAATACCTAATACTCTTACTCCAGGGGCGCCGTAATGGGGGGAGGGGTTAGGGCGATTTCAAGGGCCCTGAACAGAGAGGGGACCCGATGAGGGCTACACCCTAGAACATGACTTTAATCAACGCTCCCTCCAGACATATGATGGAAACCACAGCGGCACCCCTGTATTGAAAAGACAGTCTGCTGTCTGCCAGTGCTATGCTTTAGCTGCCCTTTCTCTGTGTGATTGGGGCAGCCAGATGGGAGAAAGCAGCTCACGTAGACATAAAGATACTATCAATCACATTACCCTCTGAGCAGCGGCAGTGTCCTAATGTCCTAAACAGGCACTGAGATTTGCACAGATGACAATAGCTGTTTTATTATGAGAACATAAACTCTATTTATATTTTCTGAAAAAAATGTGAGCCCGTGCAAAAGTCACCGCCATGCTAGGATGGTTGCGAGGATGATGCTATGTCATTGCTAGGGTGTTGCTAGGTCAGTGCTTCCTGGTTTTCCTGGCTCTTGATGTGGTCGAAGCCCTCCTTTATTATAAACCTTTGGGATTATTTTTCAAACAATATTTAGGAATGCAGAATATATCTGTAATCATATTAGTAAATGGCCAATATTAGATTTTTTTTTTTTTTAATTAATCGTATCGGCCGATATTGGATATTTAATTGTGCATGGTCATTTCTCCTATTTTTACATTTAGATTACAGTGTTGTTAAAACTAAAACTTAAAATAAAATAAAATATAAATATTAGATGAAAAACTTAAAAAATGTTGCCTTGACAACTAACTAAAAAAGTTAGTTGTTAGTTGAAAAACTTTTGGAGGGCAGTGTATATATATATATATATATATATATATACACTGCCCTCCAAAAGTTTGGAAACACCCCTGGCAAAGTGTGGTTTTGGATGATATCAGCATAAATTCTTATCATTGTTTTGGTGCAAATACATTAAAAACTTGATATTATTATTGAAGACCAGCAATAATATTTTTTTTATTTTGATTACATAATAATGGCAATATATACATGTCAAAGTCAGACATGCCCATCTGCCAGCTGTGATGCCTGGTTACTGGTTTAAACTTGGCCCAGGTTTGTAAAAGATTTTTTGGGTCAGCACTCCTTAATAGCTTCAACAATTGATTGCCAATTAAGTTTAGAATACAATGAACCAATCAGAACCCAGTTTAGGTCAGATAGCTGCTAATGGTGGATATTTTGATGAATCGAAAATTTACGTTTTTTTTCCCTGTATAAAATTTTTATATAAATTAAATATGTTTACGTAGTTTGTGCTGTCCCTTATCAGTGCAAAATTATCACAAAGAATCCATGGCAAAATTGTCCAAAACCCCACTTTTCTAGGGCGTTTCCAAACTTTTGGAGGGCAGTGTATATATAGGCCAAAATTACTAAAACAATCTAAAATTAATCTAAATCTAAAAAACTGAAAATATAAAAGTAAAAGTAAATTCAAAATATTAATAATATTATAATAGTATATAAATAATAATAAAAATAGCATCTGTTGCTCGCTTAAAATTAATGTTTAAAAACACTAATAATATGATAATACAGTTAAATGTAATATTTATCAAATCTCATAATAAACATCCATTTTATACTGTATATTATAAGGCTGTGATGCCTAAATTTACTTGTAGCATTTAAAATGCCTGATTTTAGTTTTTAGTGTTTTATTTTTTAATTTATTTATAGAATATACAGAATTTTACTATCATTTATCAAAGCAAAGGTCTACTAGCATTCTTATCTTGACCTGAACTGCCCCACACACGTGCTTTCTCTCTACCTGTATAATCTGAGCTGCCTGCTCAGGCGTGCCGTGTCTCAGGTCATGCTCGTTGACGGCCAGCACTCTGTCGTTGCTGCAAAGTCGTCCGTCTTTAGCTGCTAACCCTCCCTCCAGCAAGTCCAGGATAAACACACCCGCTTCATCTGTACGCCGCACCAGCTTGATCCCCAGCTGCTCTGATGATTCCCGCTTGTGCAAGGTGATGCGTACGCTGGCAGGGCTGCCCTTGGGCGTAGCAGTTGCCACAGGTGGCCTGGCAGAACAGCGGCGTTCTCTCAAAACTGTCAACTGCAGAGTGGCGCAGGGACGTGCCAGTGTAGAGCGAGCGAAGTTATGGGGCACATTACTGATGTCTACGTTGTTCACCTGCACTCGAATGGAAAGTGTAGAGAAAGATTGAATGGGTTTGACAAATGTGATGAGGTCTTTCATAGCTGCAATGTGTGAAGAAAATATTTTTTTGTGCTTTTGTTGTCTTACTGTCACTTTTGATTAATTTAGTACATCATTGCTAAATAAAAGTATAATTTCTTTTATTTTTTTTTTTAACAAAAAGTTTATTGGACTCTTTATTGACCATGACAGCCACTATTTAAATCGTATATCTTGACAGTCGAAACAAAACATAATAATTATAGAATTAAAGAGCAGAGAGTTTTCTTTTATCAGTCAATGCATAAAACTCAGAAGGTATTTCTGGGTCAAAACAACTAAACTGATGGAGCAAGTTACATACTTAAGTGAATGTCAGTTTGAAGAATGCTGTTCTGTATCTGTGGCAAAGACTGCCTCTCTTCGAAGCCATTCTGCAGCCACTATTCATTAGAGCTCTTTAGAGATTGATTAAAGTATCAGGGCTGATCTGTAAATAGCAGTGAAAATGCCTTTTTTAATCAGACAGTTATTTCGGAACATAGTGGCAATACCTGAAGTATTTGGTCCCCAGCCAGCAGCCTTCCGTCTCGAGCTATAACACCGTCACGGTACACCTCCTGTATTACCACATTTATCAGGGGGGTCTCGTTTCCACCAACAATACTTATGCCCAGCTCTGTGTAGGGGTTTGCACGATGAACCTCAATAGTTGTGATTTCTCCCTCAGGTAGAGACGGAAGTTTCACACAACCTAAAGAACAAGACATATGGAACCTAAGCAAAGGTATCTCAGAGAAACAAAGTGATTTGGTTCTAGGATCGGATGAAATAATCATACCTTCTTCAGCAGAAAGAGGCAAAGTTTCAACAAAGTCCCATCCCGAAGAGGCTGAACTACCAGTACGGAGAAGATGGATGCACGGGTTGCTGAGAGGACGCTTCACACGTGGAGGAGCACACTCCAGACCATGGACACCTTTGAGAGAAAGAAAGACAGCTAAAAATGTAAATTTTACAAACACTTTTTTGAAAAACAAGTGTCAGCTAAGCGACATGTGCCAATGCAAATCTCTATTGGAATGAACTGAAAATAATTGATAAAATAGGTCTATTTGAAAAATGGAGCGCAGCTGGAAGAAAACAAAACTAGAGGTGTTTCGCATTTCTTGGAAAGAAAGCATTATCGCATACAGAAAGGCCTTAAAAACTGCTAGATCTGCTTATTTTTCGACTCAACCATTGGTATTTTTTTGATACAGTGACTAAATTAATGAGAAATAAAGCTTCAACTCCAGACATTTCCAAACAGCACAGCAGTTATGACTTTATGAACTTCTTTACTTGCAAGATTGATATACTACAGTATCGCATCAGACAGTGCATTGTAGTGTCCAATGAAAAATTCCATTCATTCTTTGCTATAGGAGAGGAACAATTATCTAACCTTGTTAAATCATCAAAATCAACAACATGCATGTTAGACCCTATACGGAATAAGCTACTGAAAGAGATGCTTCCAGAGGTCATAGATCCTCTTCTCAATATTATTAATTCATCATTGTCATTAGGACATGTAACAAAAACTTTTAAGCTGACTGTTATTAAACCTTTTATTAAAAAACGAAACTTAGTTAATTACAGACCGATCTCGAATCTACCTTTTCTGTCAAAAATACTACAAAAAGGTAGTATCCTCACAACTATGAAAGAAATGGTATCCGCAAGGATGTCCCGTCAGGATTTAGACCGTACTATAGTATTGAGACCGCTCTCGTTAGAGTTACAGTCATCATCCAATCGTGGTTGTATCTCTCTATTAGTGTTACTGGATCTTAGTGCTGTAATTGATACTATCAACCACAACATTCTTTTAAACAGACTCGAAAATGACTTTGGCATTAGTGGAATTGCATTGGCATGGTTCAAATCATACTTATCTGACTGTTACCAATTTGTAACAGTAAATGAAAAGGTAGCATATCAATCACAAGTTCAGTATGGAGTACTGCAAGGCTCAGTGCTAGGACCGTTGCATGCTACCCTTGGAAGATATCACTAGGAAGCATGGCGTTTTCACTGTTACACTGATGATACTCAGCTCTATATTTCTTTGCGTCATGGTAAAACATACCAATTCACAAAATTAATGGAATGCATAGTTGATATAAAAAATGTGATCTAAAAAAAGACCTACTGTGACCTATGAGATTGTTAAAGAGGCCCTAGATTCAAAAATTGAATTTATCTTGGCATAGTTGAATAACAAGAGTTCAGTACATGGAAATGACATACAGTGAGTCTCAAACTCCATTGTTTCCTCCTTCTTATATAAATCTCATTTGTTTAAAAAACCTCCGAAGAACAGGAGAATCTCAACATAACACCGACTGTTATAGGGCTGGACGATATGGCCAAAATTTATATCACGATATAATTCTAAATTTCGGTCGATACGATATAATTCCGATATCGATATGAACTATATAATAGCCTCAGAAAAACTGCCAAGAACGGCCACAATGGATGTCTGTACCGCACCGAAACCGTGACCCTAAAAATAGGACTACTGTCAAATAAAAATAAAGAAAATAAGAACAAACAATCAAACTACAAGCAACATCACAAATAAGTACAATAATGCAAATATTCAAATAAAATAAACAGTGCTTTTCAGGTTTTTCAGGTATGTAACAGTAGTTTTCAGGTACAGAAAATGGATAAAGTAATCAAATAAAAAATCTTTACTGTATATAAGATGAATCATTATTGAAGTTACAAAAACTATTCAGTCAAGAGCAGTGAGTGATTTCTTTGTTATTTGATTTAACATCAAAAACAGGCAGCAGGAATAGTTTTTTTTCCCTTTAAGACAACCAGTACATATACTGTTACACATGCGCTGTCTTTCTCGACTGTTATACGTTCACTTAAGACATAACTGACTATGTTTGCTAGGATACTCGACAAGACGGGCATGTTGACATCATTTTTTGTATGAATGTGGCCGTCGAAGCGCAAGACTTGAAAGAGAACGTACTCGGTTACTAACGTAACCTCGGTTCCCTGAGATACGGAACGAGTACTGCGTATGGGGAAAGGTCTCCCTTTTTCCCCGCTGCTGAAGCCTTTTTCAATAACGCAGTGTAACTGCACCGTCATTGGTTCACTCATAGACAAGTTGTTGAACCAATGGCGGCGCGGCATAGCTGCGCGGCCTATGGCGACAAAGCGCGCGAATATTCCCGCCGAAATGGGCGGGGTATAGGGCTATATAAGCAGGCGTTTCGCCATAGGATTTCAGTGTCAATCGACTGAAGCGACGACCCTGAGCCGCAGCCTCGTGGCACGGCAAGTGACGCAGTACTCGTTCCGTATCTCAGGGAACCGAGGTTACGTTAGTAACCGAGTACGTTCCTTCGATACTTCACTCGTACTGCGTATGGGGAACGAATTCAACCACGCCGTGCCACGGCTGGGAACGATATAGCTTGCATTTGGCCACCCAGGGGGGCAAAAGGACAAGCGGAGGCAAAGCCTAACCGAACCCATGGTTACACTGAAGGAAGATACTTCCTATGGTGGCGTGAAGCGGGACCTGTTGGAAGCCGCTAATCACACCGACAGGACCCGAGCTTGTAAGGTCGGGACATCGAGGTGATAGAACCTGACAAAGGTGGACGGCGAAGACCAGCCGGCCGCCTCACAGATGTCTTGGATGGAAACTCCGTTGGACCAAGCCCACGAGGAAGCCATTCCTCTAGTGGAGTGGGCCCTGACTCCTATGGGGCAATTAGTGCCCAGTGAGGAGTAGCACAGGTTAATAGCATCCACTATCCAACGGGAAATGCGTTGTTTCGAGACCGGAGACCCTTTGGTGCGGCCGCCAAAACAAACAAAGAGCTGATCTGACTGTCTGAAAGACTGTGATCGGTCTATGTAGGTCCTCAATGCCCTGACTGGGCAGAGTAGCTGCAGCTCTGGTTCGTCCGCCGAGGGAGGAAGAGCAGAGAGCGAGATGACCTGAGCTCTAAACGGAGTTGAGAGCACTTTAGGGACGTAGCCATGCCTAGGTTTCAGAACGACCTTAGAGTCACCAGGCCCGAATTCGAGGCACGCAGGGTTCACGGAGAGGGCCTGCAAATCGCCAACACGCTTTACCGATGCTAGTGCTAGTAGCAGAGCGGTTTTTTAGCGTTAGGGGCCTGAGGTCGGCTGAACCCATTGGTTCAAATGGGGCTCCTTTCAAGGCCCTGAGGACCAACGAGAGGTCCCAGGAGGGAATAGTGAGAGGGCGAGGAGGATTCAAACGCCTAGCACCTCTCAAAAACGGATCACGAGCCCGTTTCGTCCCACCGATTGGCCAGCAATAGGAGCGTGGAACGCTGCAATGGCTGCTACGTAAACCTTAAGCGTGGAAGGGGAGCGCCCCATTTCCAAGCGTTCTTGGAGGAAAGACAGTATGGAAGATACGTCACTCTCCACAGGGTCTATGTTGCGTGTTGAACACCAATCAACAAAGACTGACCACTTCTGGTCGTAGAGGCGCCTCGTAGATGGGGCTCTAGCCTGAGAAATGGTATTTAGGACGTCCTCGGGGAGGCTAGTCGGCTCCCATCGAGGGACCAGAGGTGCAGAGCCCAGAGCTGCGGCTGTGGGTGCCAGATTGTTCTGTTTGCCTGAGAGAGGAGGTCCCGTCTCAGGGGAATCGGCCACGGGGCTCTTAGAGAGAGCCTGAATAGCTCTGAGGACCAAACCTGGTTCCTCCAGAGCGGGGCCACCAGAAGGACTCTGTGCTGGTCTTCTCTGATACGCCTGATGACCTGGGGGATCAGTGCGATCGGAGGGAAAGCATAAAGGAGCGTGCTGGGCCATGTGTGGGCCAGAGCATCTACTTCCTTCGAGAAAAATGTTGGGCAATGAGAGTTGTCTTCTGAGGCGAAGAGGTCTACCTCTGCCTTCCCGAAGAACTCCCAGATCGTGAGGACCACTTGGGGGTAGAGCATCCACTCGTCGGAGGGGGATGTTGCTCCGTGACAACATGTCCGCACCCAGATTGTTCCTGCCAGGAACATGAGTCGCTCTGAGCGACTGAAGCCTCGGAAGAGCCCATTCCAGCAGACGTTTCGCCAGAGCGCATAAGCGGCTGGACGAAAGACCGCCTTGGTGGTTCAGGTATGACACCACCGTCATACTGTCTGACCGAACTAGAACATGACGTCCCGTCAAGTAAGCCTGAAAGAACTGAAGGGCTTTCATCACTGCTAGCATCTCTAGACAGTTGATGTGTAAATGGCTTTCCTCGTGGCTCCACGAGCCGAAGGCCGGTCTGCCCTCGCACACAGCGCCCCAGCCCAAGTTGGAGGCGTCTGTTGAGAGCACCGTCCTCCGTGAGACCGCCTGTAAGTGGGACTCCCGCGTTGGAACCATACTGGATCCATCCAAGGTTTCAGGGCTAGAAGACAGGCCCGATTGACCTTGAGACATAGGCGGCCGTGCCGCCATGCGCTGGGAGGAACCCGGAACTTCAACCAGTACTGAAGAGGCCGCATCCGAAGAAGGCCTAGCTGCAGCACCGGGGAGGCGGAAGCCATCAGCCCTAGCAGCCTCTGGAAAAACTTCAGAGGGAGATAGGCTTTGTTCGTGACAGATGCCGTGAGCTGCTGAATTGCCAGGGCGCGCTCTGGCGAGACCTACTGCCGTCATACGGACCGAGTCGAAAACTGCTCCCAGAAACGAGATTCGTTGAGTGGGGCATAGCGAGCTCTTGGCTAAGTTGACCCTGAGACCCAGGCATTGTAGATGGCTGAGGAGCACGGATCTGTGGCGTTCCAGCTCGTCTCGTGAACGGGCTAAGATGAGCCAGTCGTCGAGATAATTCAGAACCCGGATTCCCATCTGTCTCAGAGGGGAAAGCGCCGCGTCCATGCACTTGGTGAAAGTGCGGGGAGCCAGAGACAGCCCGAAGGGCAGGATCGTATATTGGTATGCCACCCCTTCGTATGCGAATCTCAAGAATCGTCTGTGACGGGGGGCTATCTGGATGTGAAAATACGCATCCTTCAGGTCCAGCGAGCAGAACCAGTCCTCGGGGCAAATGTGCGCGAGGATCTGCTTCAGCGTCAGCATTTTGAACTTCCGTCTCGTGAGGGAGTGATTCAAAAGCCTGAGGTCTAGGATGGGTCTGAGACCGCCATCCTTTTTGGGGACCAGAAAGTAGCGGCTGTAAAAGCCTGTCTCGCTCTCTGACGGAGGAACCATTTCCACAGCTCCTTTTTCCAGCAACGACATGACTTCGGCCCGGAGGACATGAGCGTCGTCCGGATTGACCGATGTTTGAAGCACCCCGGCGAAGCGGGGGGCCGTCGTGCAAACTGGAGCGAGTAGCCCTGGTTTACGATCCCCATGACCCATTCTGACACATCGGGGATGGCCTGCCAGGCCTCGGCCCGAGTGGCTAGGGGTTGAATAATGTTGGGTGACAGACCGCCGTTGAGAGGGTCGTACACCGCGAGGGGTGGAAGAGGAAATTTGCTCTTTTTGTGATGAGGTAAAAATTTGTCCGCCGTGAAACGGCGTTTGGAGTGGGCGCAACAGGTGTGGGCCCAGCTGTCACTTGGAGTATGTTTCCCACGCCCGGAAATAAACGAGGCGGAGGGGAAATTACCCGTGGGAGCTTTGGGGTGGTCCGGTCGTAACGGGACGGTCCCCCATCCTCTTCCTGTCCGACGAATCAGGACGACTTCGGAGGCACCGGGTCCAGCACAATCCTGGGCCGGGGTCCCTGGCGCCTCGGGAAGGGAGGGCGCTTCGCAGGGCGCGAGCGCTGGCGATGCTCCTGGGGCGGCGCTGCCTGTGTTGCAGGTGGGGCTGGTTTGTTCTGCTGAGCCGGCGCAGTCCTGGGGCGGCTAGACGCAGAAGCGGAGCTGGAGCGCTTAGGCAAGAAATGCCTCATAGCCTGAGACGATTTCTGCGCGGCAGTAAAGCGCTCAGTGAAGCCATCCACTGCAGGCCCGAAGAGACCAGAAGGCGAGACCGGGGCGTCTAAGAAGGCCGTCTTGTCTAGGTCTTTGATCTCCGTTAGGTTGAGCCACAGGTGGCGCTCCAACACGACCAGGCTGGCCATGGAACGACCGATGGCCTGGGCCGTAGCCTTCGTAGCTCGCAGGGCAAGATCCGTGGCGCTGCGGAGATCTTTGAAGGCTGGCGCGTCGATTCCAGACTCATCCAGAGAGCGGAGGAGTTTGGCCTGGAATGCTTGAAATATGGCCATGGTGTGGAGCGCAGAGGCAGCTTGGCCCGCCGAGGTGTAAGCCCGTCCAGCCAGAGTAGAGGTGGTCCGACAGGGCTTGGAAGGAAGGGCCCTCTTCGTCTTCCAACCCACAGCCGCGGGAGGACAGAGGTGAGCAGCCACCGCTTCATCTAGGGGTGGCAAGCGCTCGTATCCCTTCTCCTCGGCGCCGTCGACGGCGGTGAGGGCGGAGCGGTGCGTAGTGTGGAGGCGGGCAGAGTAAGGAGCGCGCCACGACTTCGTCAGCTCTTCGTGGACCTCAGGAAAGAAGGGCGCTGAACGCTGGCGAGGTGCTTGGCGGCGGCCTGGCAGAAACCATTCGTCCAGGCGGCTGCGAGACGGCTCCTCTGGAGGGGCCCACTCGAGGTCCAGCTCTTCAACGGCTCTAGACAGGATGCGGAAGAGCTCGGCATCCATGCCCTGGCCATGCTCGATGGGTTCCAAGGGAGGCGGTGGAGCGGGGGTCTTCCGGCTCGCCAGCCCATCCTTCCGCTTCGGAAGCCGCAAGAGACATGGAGTCGTCTTGTTCGTCGTCTGTTCCCCCGAATGAGACGAGGTCACTCGCTTCTGCGGAGGGACGCTGCTCAGGGCGAGAGAACAGAACTGGAGAGAGTTCCCTGGGAGGAGAGGGCGAGGCACGCGGGGGCTGGGCCGGCGTGAGCTCGCTCAACTCCTGGCGCTGAGTCGCTCTACCCCGCTGTCTTTTCCTCGCCGGACCGCGGGAGGAAGGAGACGGGAGGGCGCGAGCGGCGAGATCGCCCTCAGTGAAGAAGGCGACCCGCGAGCGCAGCGAGACTCATACACTCGCAGTGCGGGCATGAGTCTCCAGCGAGCGCGCCGTCTGCGTGGGGCTTGCCCAGGCAAGCGACACACTCGCTGTGTCCATCGTCGTCGTGCAGGGGGGCCCTGCAAGTACCACATGAGTGGCGGGGCATCGTGAGACGCCGCTGCCGTGAAAACGGCAATTGGGTGGCTCTTTTAGAGCGGCGAGGGCCGCGGAAGCTCTTAAAGCGGTGAAAACCGCTGGAAATCGCTCTTTTAGAGCGGCGTTTAAGCCGCGGATGAAGCTCTCAGGCGGCGCGCCGGATGGCGGCAGGGGACGCACAGGAAGCGGCCGGAAGCGGGAAGCGGGAGGCGGCGGCTCGGCGACGGCGCTAGAAGCTGCAGTCCGCGAGGGCGCCGGCGCTTTCTTCCACCGGCGAGTCCAGGCGAGTCCGCTGCGGGAGCCTCTTCAGACGGCGGCGAGAGCAGAAGGCGGCGAGCTTCTTCGGCTTCAGGCGGAGATCAGCGAAGAGAAGTAGATGTCGTCGCTGAAGGAGAAAACACTGAAATCCTATGGCGAAACGCCTGCTTATATAGCCCTATACCCCGCCCATTTCGGCGGGAATATTCGCGCGCTTTGTCGCCATAGGCCGCGCAGCTATGCCGCGCCGCCATTGGTTCAACAACTTGTCTATGAGTGAACCAATGACGGTGCAGTTACACTGCGTTATTGAAAAAGGCTTCAGCAGCGGGGAAAAAGGGAGACCTTTCCCCATACGCAGTACGAGTGAAGTATCGAAAGGGAACTCAGTATTTGCGCGCTGTCTGAAATAAGCGTGTGCGCGCTTCGGATGAGCGCACACAAATCTTTTCATAGCGCGTGCGAGTTCTCTCTCTTTCGCGACTTGTTCTTGAAGGTTTAAATCAGCAAGGCTTAAATGAGTTTAGTTTAAACACAGACAGCAACGTGTGCTGTTCAGGTCTCACCTGTATCAACACCCGGGTGATGACGGCGTAAATGACTGGACATTAGAGCATACGGCACTAACGTTAGCTGTTAACATTTTACAAAGAGTGACTGTTTTGTCCACGCTTTTTGATTATCGTTGTTGTAACGTTTTGCGCATCCATCGACTGAAACATACATTATCTGAACTCTGTCTGTTTTCCACGTTGCTATTTTAAACAAACCATATTAACCAATAGATACGCTGATGGCAGCGTGTCTCTGTGGTGTACGTCATCACGCAAATAGCCAATCTTGTTCTGCTCTTTCTAACCGCTGCGCCTCAAGTCAGTGAGAAATGCTGTAATGTATATCGAAATACCGGAAATGTGTTTAAAAATCATATCACCGTTATCGAAAAGAATTATATCGCGATATATATTGATATTGAATTATTGTCCAGCCCTAGACTGTTACGTAACAGTCAGGGTCATTACTATGTACGCCCCCAATATTTGCATATGCCAGCTCATGATCGAGGCATTACACAAGGGCAGCCAGTATTAACGTCTGGATGAAAGGCATTAGACAAGGGCAGAACGTCTGGATGTGCACAGCTGAATCATCAGACTAGGTAAACAAGCAAGGACAATAGCAAAAAAAAAAGAAAAAGTGGAGCAATAATAACTGACATGATCCATGATATCATGATATTTTTAGTGATATTTGTAAATTGTCTTTCTAAATGTTTCGTTAGCATGTTGCTAATGTACTGTTAAATGTGGTTAAAGTTACCATAATTTCTTACTGTATTCACGGAGACAAGAGCCGTCGCTATTTTCATTTTTAAACACTTGCAGTCTGTATAATTCATAAACACAACTTTATTCTTTAAAAATCTCTCCAACAGTGTAGCATTAGCCGTTAGCCACGGAGCATAGCCTCAAACTCATTCAGAATCAAATGTAAACATCCAAATAAACACTGTACTTACGCGATTAGACATGCTGCATGATGAACACTTTGTAAAGATCCATTTTGAGGGTTATATTAGCTGTTTGAACTTTTTTTATGTTGTTTAAGGCAAGCGCAAGCTCTTGGGGCGTGGAGCACCAGATTTAAA
Source organism: Chanodichthys erythropterus (assembly GCF_024489055.1). Taxonomy (NCBI): domain Eukaryota; kingdom Metazoa; phylum Chordata; class Actinopteri; order Cypriniformes; family Xenocyprididae; genus Chanodichthys; species Chanodichthys erythropterus. The sequence goes on from NC_090243.1 coordinate 8,128,571, forward strand.
GGGCCACACACCCTGAATCGGCTCATTTCTAATTATGCCCCAAAAATAACCAGTTAAAAAAATGAATAAAAAAAATCTATGGGGTATTTTGAGCTGAAACTTCACAGACACATTCAGGGGACACCTTAGACTTATATTACATCTTTTTAAAAAATGTTCTAGGGCACCTTTAAACAATGGTGCTTTTGTTGAAGCCATCAGCCAACATTATTTCAACTTATATTTTGAATAATCATGTTTAACAGTGGAATTCCTGGTGAGAAACTACATTACCCATGATTCTGCAGAGAAATCTCCACCTATCAGTGAATCGCAACAAGTGTTTTTCCTTCAAGTAGCTTTGCTCAAAGAACTCTTGAAACATCCTGTTCACACAGCAATTTTATAGTAGCGTCTGAAATATGTCTGTATGAACGTGCAATGGGCGTCAAGCCTGTATTGTTTTACCAAGTAATGTCAAATGTTCTGTTCACACTGTGCCTGTTTTCCAAGAATGCGGTTGCAAGTCCTGAAAATTTACAGGCGTGAGTTTGGTTATAGAATGTCGGTTGTCACTCCTGTAAATAACTGTGTGACTCTGTGTAAACATAATTCAAATATAGGGCTGACAACCAAATTCTGCTGCTGTGTGATTACTGTGTATAATCTCCCTTAAAATCAACTGTGTGTTTAGTCACGTTGCTGATAGTGTTTCAAATTATGAAAGTTATACTTAGGGTACTAACTGTCTTCTTCCGTGCTTTCTTCAAAGGCGGGGTTGTCTACGCCAGGCTCTTCTGTCCATGTAGGGACATTGTTGCATGCGTTGGATCCAGCAGGTGGTGATGGTGTACTCTCCTTCGTCTCAGTCTGGGGGGATCTGGGTGGGTTGGTCGCCATGACCCTATCTTCGCCTCCGTCCATCCGCGTCCGATCCAGCTTTGTTCGCTGACTCTGTGTCCCAGGACACCTAGACCCACATAGACAAAATCATATAAACACAATAACCTGTAACCTGAAATATTCAGGAGTCTAGGTACACAGAAGTCTTTTTAACAAGAAGTGGAAGACAAGGACAAGTAAAAGGAAGCAAATAACACAAAAAACCTTGCGCTACATCCTCAGGGCAGATGCTATTCCAGGAAGCTACAGTAAAAGGCCCTGATCTTGTATTCCCAAACACAGTCTAGTGCAGTGTTATATTAGTATCTTTCTTAGATCTATATTAGATCTTTCTTTATCTTAAAGCTGGGAGGATTTCAGCATTTCACTAACATAACTGTCATACAATTAGCAGCGCTAATTAATCACTCTACGCATCAATGAGGACAAAAACCTGTAGGATAGTATTACATGCTGAAGTCGCATAGTATAACAAGAAAGCACCAGATTGTCAACAAAGCTAATGGCTAATGCTGGCAGTAACTCTCAGCCTTCTCTTAGGAAGGTGTTAGTGCCTTGTTAAGGGTAATCTCCTTTGGTGCTTTTCCACAGAGCTATAAATAAAACATTCTTGCAATAATTATCTATAAAGTATAGATGATTTGATAAAACTTCCAGCTTTCTACTTGTATTTACAAAAACAGATGATTATACCAAAGACTTTACGCTTTTTTGTCCTCTGATTTGTAAACTAACTCAACTTTGAACTATTCATCTGACGTTTGGCTTCAGACATCAAACCTTTAGTAGGCCAAGACCTTCAGTTCATCCAAAGACACCATTCAGTCCTATCGTTTGCACCAGAACTAATTCCCAAATTTATACCACTCTCTCAAACCACGCAGTCCTGCCAACTCTTAGTACTAAATACCATGCTGGACTCTCTAACTCACCATAGCTCTGGGTTGCCCTTGGCAGTCTCACAGAAGAAGTGGTTGAAAAGGTTTCTAGAGTTGAAGTTTCCCAGCATGGCTGAAGAGAATATGAAACTGCTGCTGTCCAGTGCATTACACAGGACCGACTAATCTCCCATCACATGACGAAGGGGCAAATAATCCCCAGATAGGAAGTCAGATCAACCCCAGTAGGGTCAACTCGCAAGAAAGTCACTGGAGTCGTTGTCTGCTAAGCATCATCGTCTAACTCTAACAAATACCTGAGTATGATATTAGTTCTGACTCAAAAGCAGACGTAGTTATGCTCAAGTTTAACGGATTATTAAAATGTGTTCTGCATTTTGATCAGGTTTACTTGTAATGGTACTCCACAATGGTGTATGTAGGTAATATTCTGTTTGAAAAATGCTCATATGTGAGCAGTACATCCCTACATTGACATTCTAAAAAACATAACAACAAACTAGAAACTAGTATCATTGGATTTTTATTTGTCTAAATGTTACACTGCCCTTTTCATTCCACTGACTTCCATTCATACACATGCGAATGCAGGAGAAAGGGGAAAAAAAGCTCATGGGAATTTTGTTGCATTCCAAAATTCAAGTTTGATGAACTCTGACCTGCGAATTTATATTATGTGAAAATGTGTGACCAATAGAAGATCGATTCATAACAACATGAATTAAAATAACAAACTTTAAAGCCTTCCAGTGTTGTAGGAAAGTTTTTTTTTTAAAGCACCTTGTCCATGTCTGAAGAAATTTTGCAGTCTAGTGTAACCACCTCTTTAGTCAAAGAAGAGACAGACTGTTTGATGCATAATTCACACACGAATTTCAAAGTCGGATTTCCAATTTTTTTGGCTGACTTCTCTGCAATTTCCTAAAGTCAGGGTGCACGTTTTTCTTTATTATCAGTCTGCCTAAAAACAAATTTGTGTTTACAATGAATTCTTCTTCTGAAGATGTCTTGAAGAACTTAAGCTGAGACTAAATGTGACTTAAGGACCTCAAAAATAAAATTTTGTAGCTTATATCTGTTAACTTTGAGGCCACCTACATGTTAGTGTAGTTCTAAACATTCCCAAATAAGTAAAAATATCTTTCAAAAGAAAGCAAACAGCACATGTATTTAATAGCATCTTTAAAATAAGCCAACTATAGTTGGTTGCTTTACATGCCAGTCAGATGACTTCTTCATGTTTAACTTGGCTGCGAAGGCAAATCTGCAAAGGCAGATTTTATGCTTATAGTTGTGTGTCAAATATGTTAAAAGTAACCATTACATTTACATTTACGCATTTGATAGATGCTTTTATCGAAAAGCAACTTACATTACTTTCAAGTTAAAGTATTTCATTAATCCTTGCACTCAATGGGAAGCAAACCCATGAGCTTCGTATTGCGAGCACCAGGCTCTACTGTTACAGGAATACTTACAGGAACACATAAAATAATTATTTCAGCTGCCAGGGGCATCACTAGACCCTTTTTACTGGGGCACAAGCATCAGTAAAATATAAAGTATTACTCATAATCCTTACATGTCAATGAAGATTACCGTATACCGACCTCAGAATCATTTTCTCAGATAATATTTCAGCAATCAACTTGTATGTTTTTTAACAGCTGTTTAGAATAAGTACTAGCAATGCCAGATACGCATCTGAATCACTCTTTTGATCTAATCAGTCAAATGGGTTTGCAAAAAGGTCTGAAACTGTTTGATGCATCAGCTTGATTCATTTGAACAGTTTACTCATGCACTACAGCGATTTCTCCCACTGAAATAGTAGTAGGATCTTTTATAACACAGAAAACAAAAAGGGCACGGGATGAGGTGGATATTTACCTACAATCACTTGTAGGAAACAAATGTGTTCTAATGTTTGTCAGTGACTAAGCAGCTCTTTACTGCGTTTGCAGCTTGTGAAAGACTCTGTACCGCAGGTAAAGGTGATTTATATCCACAACAGTATTAATAAGACTGTATCAAAATATGGGCACACTTTTTTGTGCCACAGTACTGATGAACGGCTAGACATGTTCTTGATTTCAACTGGGTTTGCATTTGAGATTAAAGGATTAGTTCACTTCAGAATTCAAATTTTCTGGTAATTTGCTCACCTCCATGTCATCTAAGATGTTTATGTCTTTCTTTTTTCAGTTGAAAAGAACTTAAGGTTTTTGAGGAAAACATTCCAGGATTTTTCTCCATATAGTAGACTGGGGTATGGGTTGAAGGTCCAAATTGCAGTTTAAACGCAGCTTCAAAGGGCTCTACACGATCCCAGCCGAGGAATGAGGGGCTTATCTAGTGAAACAATCTTTTATAAAAAAAAAAAAAAAAATATCTACATTTTAACCACAAATGCTCATCTTGCACTAACTCTGTGATGTGCCACGCATTATGTAATCATGTTGGAAAGGTCACGTGTGACAAAGGCCATTTGTACAGGCCTTCTGACTTAAACACTTGCTCGGTACTTCCGCCTAAGTCACGTGTGACCTTTCCAACATGATTGCGTAATACGTGGCGCATCCAAGATGAGCATTTGTGGTTAAAATGTAGATAATTTTTTACTTTTTTTTTTGAAAATGACCAAATGTTTCGCTAAATAAGACCGTTATTCCTCGTCTGGGATCGTATAGAGCTGCACTGAAACTGCAGTTTGAACCTTCAACCTGTTGGTAGCCATTGAAGTCCACCATATGGAGAAAAACCTTGGAATGTTTTCCTCAAAAACCTTGACACGGTGGTGAGTAAATTATCAGGAAATTTTAATTCTGAAGTGAACATTTGTGTGTAAGCAAGTGTTAAGTATCTTACCTGTGTTTGAGATGTGCCTCCAGGTCACAGCGTGGCATGCTGAAAGAACAGGAGGGCGTGAGAGGACAGGTGACCGACAACTTATCCAGCAGCTTGTGCACCAGAATGCTGGAGCGCCGGCAGACCTGCAGCTGCAGATGCGCACGGTCCAGCGGACAAAAGTCCCGTTCCTGCAGGAAGCTGCGCAGGCAGCGGGCACAGAAGGTGTGGCCACATGGTGTATCCAGGGGCTGAACTAACGGCTGAAGGCAGATGTGGCACACCAAATCATCGTCCACTTCCAAACGATAGTTATAAAGGTGGTTCTCCCAGGCGCGGTGAATCTGTCCACATTCAGAGCAAAGGGCCTCCAGAAGAGCTTCGCTCACCATGCCCGGGTCCACTCCCTCTCCCAGACTGCCCATTGCACTCGGCTTCGGCTACACACACACGCACTCAGTATCTTGGATACGGGGGCGTCCGTCCCATGGGGCGTCAGAGGCTGTGTGACTCCGGCAGGGGACGGCCACCCCCTGGTAGACGGTGTGACATCACTCTGAAGGGTCGAAGAGAAGAAGTGAGGTAACTGTTGTGAATGAGATAGTGTTTGTGTGTGTGCCATGTGTTGTGAGGATGAGATTATGTTGCAGAGCAGTGTGGGTTTACTCCTGCACATTAATCTGACAGTGTAATCTCTTGCTCTCTCGCCCGGAGCAATCTTTCAATCCCACAGAGACAGAATTATCTAGGATTGCAGCAGGGAGCAGAGAGTCAAGAGGTTTTGATGTGAAAGTGAGAAGAGGAGGGGTAAGAGAAGACGACAAAAAATAGACTGTATAAGATCTGAACAGATAACTCTTGTTCGTAAAAAACAGAGTGCGCTTTCAAGTTATTAAATACAAATATTAATCAAAATCTACTAGATTATAATTAAAATCATTTCTCTGAAGGCCCGGTTTCTAATTTTGATACACTTCAAATTTAAAGGAAAGGTTCACCTTCTGTTTTTTTTTACTCACCATCATGTCGTTCCAAACCTGTTTGACGTTCTTTCTTCAGTGGAACACAAAAGGTGAATTTCTCAAAAGTATGTTTCCGATACTTTTTCATATTATCAATATGATTTCAGATCGTACACTAGTTTTGCAGTCTTTAGTCACAGGAAATCTTGATATTCGCCTTAGCTCAAAGAAATAAAATGGAAAAACATGAGGGTGAGTAAATATGACAGAATTTTTTTTGGAATTAGACTCCATGTAAAAGTTTACAGAAAGTTTAAAGAAAAGCAGTATAAAAATTATATAAACAAACAAATAATAAAAAAATAAGATTAAACTAAACACATTAATAAATTTGATTAAAATAAATAAATAACAATTTAATTAAATAACAGTACATTACTAAAGTAAAAAAAAATAACAATAAAACAGAATATTTCCATATAATATTGTACACATATTTTTAATATTCTTTCTTTTTTATGGAAGAGGATAAGGGCCAAGCAATAATAAAAAAATAAAACAATCTCGAGATTAAAGTTGTTAAATTCAGAGAAAAAAGTTGAGATGTTGAGAATAAAGTCATTAAATTATAAAATTATCTCGTAATTTAACGACTTTTTTCTCATAATTTAACAAGTTTATTCTCAACATTTTATCTCGACTTTTTTCTTGAAATTTAACAACATTTTTCTCATAATTTAACGAATTTGTTCTCGTAATTTAACTTTTTTCTCGTAATTTAATGATTTTATTCTCAACATTTTTATCGACTTTTTTCTCGAAATTTAACAAGTTTTTTCTCGTAATTTAATTATTTTATTCTCAGCATTTTTATCGACTTTTTTCTTGAAATTTAACAAGTTTTTCCTTGAAATTTAACAACTTTAATCTTGAGATGGTTTAATTTTTTTATTATTGCTTGGCCCTAATCCTCTTCCGTACTTTTTACATTGTAAATTGGGATTTTTTTATACATAAAAATTGTCCTTTTACATTTTAGTATAGGGATTCCTGTCAAAAGTTTGAAAATATTAAAAAAAAATTAAAAAGTTTTTGAAAGAAGTGCTTTATGCTCACCAAGGCTGCATCATCATAAATACAGTAAAAACAGTAATATTGTGAAATATTTTTACAATTTAAAATATATATTTTAAATAATGTATTCCTGTGATGGCAAAACTGAATTTCAGCATCATTACATCAGTCTTCAGTGTCACACAGCAGCAAAAACTGTTTTCAACATTGATAATTATAATAATAAGACAAATTAATGTTTTTGAGCAGCAAATCATCACATTAGAATGATTTCTAAAGGATCATGTGACACTGAAACTGGAGTAATGATGCTGAAAATTCAGCTTTGTCATCACAGGAATAAATTACATTTTAAAATATATTAAAATAGTACATAGTTCTTTTAATCAGCAATAATATTGCGCAATATTACTGTATTTTTGATTAAGTAAATGCAGCCTTTGTTGGTAAGCATAAGAGATTTCTTTCAAAAACATTAACAATCATAATATTTCCAAAATTTTGACAGGTACTGAACATGAATGGGGGAATAAAGAGGCTCTAAAAGATTGAAAACCCCTAAACTACACCTTTTATAATTGGCTTTTTGAGGCCACCCAACAGCAGGGGGCAATCTATTGGGCCAACAATAACTACAACCTTCGCCTGTATCCCCAGCATCCGACAGCTGTGCGTCCATGACCACCAGCCCCACGCTTGGTCTGTCAACGGCATCCTTATGACTACCTGCCTCTGTTTTTATCTTGCAGCTGGACATGAATAAATCATGAGGACACAAGGCTCCTCTGTTCCCACTACAAAGCCCTGTCAACGTCTCATCAGACACACATACCCATGCTCGCTCGTCCAGCACACTGTAACGTTTTAACGTGGACAGTCTGATCTAAATGAAGCAGCTTAAACCTCATTCCTTGATAGCATGATGTGGGGCTTCATTACATAAGGCTGAATGGCCTTTGGGCAGCTGCCATTAGTGTTTCTATTCTATGTTGATTCTCTGAAGACTTTTAATCACAAGGGAGTGTTTAGATATTGACCACAAGGGCTGTTCAAGGCCACTCACTTGTTGTATCCTTGTATCTTTAGCTGCTTGTCACACTTGTCTGTGTTCTCACTTGCAAAATGGCACATTCACGCTTATCTGGCTGTCTGGGGGATGAAGAATTAAATGTTTGTTTAGCTGCGCTGACAGAAAACAATAGAATTAATGCCTAATCTTTAAACATCTAAGGAAGCAAGCAATATCTGACAGTTTCTGTTTAGGCACATCTCTAAAGTCTTTATTTATTGAGGCTTTCAATAGCATTGACATGTTTCCATTCTGCAGATCTATTCACAAACCACCATTTTTTGACACCCATCACGCATTGGTTGTCCAAAATCAATACATTGACCTTAATTTTCAGAAAGGTTGTACATTCACAAACAGGTAGGCAACAAAAATAAATTAATGGAGGGAGGGGGAGGAGAAATAACAGCGCTTTCTCGTCTGAATTAAAATGTCTGTGGATGCCACCTGCATGAATTGTCTCGTTAATAAGGCGTATCCAATCCAGATCCATGACACATACAAATATCGATATCTCATTATTTCTGGTACAGAGCGGCTCGCTGTAAATTTTTCGTTTACTGTCTGTCTCTGTCTGTGCCATCGCCTGTACAATGGGCGACAATGGCATATAACAAAATACGCCTGGTATAAAAGGATGAGCGAGTGATAATAAGAGTATTTGGATAACATTACCTATTCGCGTTCCCCTTGGATGGTGTGAACTCTGGCCCCGAGAGGGGAGAATCGTGGAGCTCAATCACATCCACCGCAGCTTGCCCGAGCCGCATCCGCACGTCAAAACACCCCCGTATCTGTCTTGTAGCGATGTCCGATTCGTGAACGAATGGTTCTTTTGAATCGGTTCTTTTGAACAAATCAGTTGAACCTGTTCATAAAACTGGTCTGGACAATACACGCGTACTGGTCTGAACACGTATTGGACTGAATCAGTCTGTGCGGATCTCGAGTCAACAACTGCCCGACTCATTGAACCGAGAACCGCGCTCTGATAGTAAAAAGGATTTTAATGATATAAGTTACTTTACTTCTAATGCTACAAATAAAATACGTTTATGACTTGATTTTATGACAGTTTTATCAATACCAAACGCAAAACAAAGTTAGTTTTAATAAATATAAATATTTTAAAATACAAATAAATTATTATCAAGACATGTAAATTAATTTTAGTTTTGTTTATTGTAAATGTAGATTATATTTAGGTTACAATTTGTGCCTTATCATGGTGGCAGCATATTTAACTGAGGCACATGGCAATAAACACCCTTTATAAAACGAAAACGTAATAAATATTGCAATGTGTTCCTACATATGACTTAACTAGAACGTTTTAGAGCATGTAATATGCCAGGGGACCAAGTAATGACGTAAAGAACCACTGAATCCTTTTGAACGGTTTCATTCAAACGAATTGTTCGAAAGAACCGATACGCAGAAATGAGTCGTTTTCACTACTGTCGGCTCAGGTAGAGGCGACGCTCACTGAACCGCATACTAGCACACTACTCTTACTATTCCTGTCATCAAAGATATGGTTAAAGACAGAGTAGTATGTTAGTACTATGTGTGGTTCCTAACTCAGCAAGCAGGCTGTCAATCGAAAAGCAGGTGTGGCCATTTAAGTGCCTGATTGAAAAGCGATCGCAGTCAGCTAAGTGTCGCACTTTTTTTTTTAATGTTGTACATATTAATTTCAACTACAGAAAGGTTTCATGTTTTTACTTTGAATTTTCACCGTGATGCTCATGTCTGCAACTGACGTTAGGTTATTTTTTTTTTTTTTTTTACATCCGTTACTTCGGTAAGGACTAGATAGTCAAACGGGGTCCTAATTTGGGTCCTCAAGTAAACAACAACAGCAGCAGCTAGCAAACAGAGCCGAAACGAGTTATAATTGAATTGAATGCCGTTTAAGTTGAAATAAATAATGGATGATAGTGAGCTAGAAAGGTATGACAATCCTAAAGATATTTTTTGTTGTTGCTTACAGCCAATTCAGTGTTAGTTTACGATGTTATGCTAAATGTGTAACACTATAACGGTCAGTGAAGAGCTATAGGTAATAATGTATGGCCAGGTCTCATACTGCATGTAGTAATCATCTGTGATATCCTATAGTGGAGGAATTAGTGCCACTGCCTTAAAGAAGTAGCCAACTGTCAATACTAATAAGTAATATAACTTTAGATATATTGAATCTTGTCCCTGCTGCAGTCAGGATTGACAATGAAACCGTAAATACTTCAGGTCCTTGGATCACACTATAAATCCTTTTAATGTTCCTTCCTCCCATAGGAAAGCAGTGGAGGAGCTCCTTAAAGAAGCTAATAGAGCAAAAGTCCGTGCCCAGACAATGGGTCCTGCTGGGTGGTAAGTGTGGATAACCATGCTTTCTTGATCATAAATAAATAAATTTGTAATTCCCTCATGTATCTTGCATCTGAAAGCTGGTTAAATATCTGTATTCTAGGATGAAATGTCCGCTGGGAAGTACAAACAAGCGCTTTCTGCTGAACACTCTTCGTTCCTCTGCTCTGTCGCGTACTTCTGATAGAGGAAGGGATGAACATAGGTACAACAGAGCTTGTGAAAAACATCGCAACACAGACTGTGAAAAGTGCAATCACAAAAAAGTCGATTCACACAGAAGACCCCATTCTCATTCTCACACTTCAAAACAGCACTCTTCGACACGCAGTCATTCATCATCCCGAAGCCACTCCCCCAGCCTCTCCCGGAAGTCAAATAGGACTCGATCTCGCTCACCCGTGCGGGACAGTTCTCCAGATGTCAAAAAATACACTGACCGAAAGAAAAAATGATGTAACACTCTTTGGAGAGTTTGTTTTGAGAGTGCATGTTTGTGGAACAATAATATTAAAATTGCATTTTAAAAACCACTAAAAAGATATATATATAATTTTATTATTATTATTTTTTTCAGAACGATCTTAATACCTGAATATTTTATATATATATATATATATATATATATATATATATATATATATATATTCAGAACGATTTTAATACCTTGCGCTTTACAAATGTCTCTTGAGGTGTTTTGTTTTGTTATATATATACACACACACACACACATATATATATATATATATACACACACACATATATATATATGTACACACACACACACACATTACCGTTTAAAAATTTGGGATCGGTAAGATGTTTTTAAAAGTCTCTTAAACTCACCAAGGCTTCATTTATTTGATTAAAAAAAAAAAAAACTGGTAATATTGTGAAATATTATTATAATTTAAAATCACTGTAAAATGTCATTGATTCCTGTGATGCAAAACTGAATTTTCAGCATCATTACTTCAGTGTCACATGATCCTTCAGAAATCATTGTGATTTGCTGCTCAACACTGATACAGTGATACAACATTGATAATTATAATAATAAATGTTTTGAGCAGCAAATCAGCATATTGGAATGATTTCTGAAGGATCATGTGACACTGAAGACTGGAGTAATGATGCTGAAAATTCAGCTTTGCATCACAGGAATAAATTACATTTTAAAATATATTCACATAGAAAATAGTTATTTTAAACTATAATAATATTTCACAATATTACTGTTTTTTCTGTTTTTTATAAATGCAGCCCATGGTGAGCATAAAAGACTTTTAAAAGCTAAAAATCTTAGAATGTGTGTATGTGTAGGCTCTCTCTCTCTCTCTCTCTCTCTCTCTATATATATATAATTATATTTTTATGTGTGTGTGTATGTATATATATGTATGTATACGTATGTATGTATGTATATATATATGTATATATATATATATATATATATATATATATATATATATATATATATATATATATATATATATATATATATATATAGGCTATATATAATATAATATAATTTAATCAGCAATAAACACGATTCTCGTAGCGTCATATATCAGCAATATATTCTAGTTTGTCATTAATGGTCTTTAGAAAGAATATCTGTTTAAAATTAACGTTTGTGCAATAAACACGAGTGTTCGTGGGCGATGTTTCTGTCATTTATCCTTTCAGTCCGTGTCTCCAGAATACATTATTTATTGCGTCTAGCATTTTTTTCCTCAAAGGCGACTTTAATTTTAGTTTAAAAGCCATTTTCATTCCCTTACCGCGGTTTGACATGTTTTCAAGCTTTACTGTCGCCACCAAGCAAACATATTTAATCGCCGTTCGTCCTCTGCAGTGAATTATTTCTTATCTAAGAGTCTGAAAAGTAAAAATGCTTAGTTCCACCTTACTCGCGCCTCAATCATGCATGTAAAACTAGGCTATAGTACACGTGGTGTAGCCAAAACTGTTATCCTTCACGGTTTTATGAGACAAGCATCTTGTGGGTGTAGGCCATGGGTTATCAACATCTTTACGTGTTGTTTTACATAACGCAATTGTACCATTATGATTTATCTACGCTGAACTCCTATCGTTTATAGCTACATATTACTCCTACTCAAACATACAAGTGGTTCCAGAACGCTTTTGCGTGTCCTCTAACTGGTTTATTGCGTTTTATCTAAAGTTTCAAAACGCATTTTAATTGCTAGCCGATTTTATGTACCAGTGCCTTAAGTTGTGTATTTCCTCTATAGCACGGCAAAGCTACATTAAATATCACTTTGCACCATTATTCCTCTCATAACCTTCCATGGATATACTTCCAAATTGCGTCGTCTCACTCACGCTTCATAAAACCTTTTGTGCTCTTTCAACATTGTGAAAATAGTCGCGGATAACGGTTTCCTTCCCTTTTCAAACGAGGTCATATAAACACCATTAAGCGTCGTTACAAGGCTTGATTTGCGAGGAATGGATCTACCTGAACTTTATGATATCGCATGAGAGCCCCATTAAGATAGCAGAGAAAGTGCCATTATTGTCATTTGAAGAGGTCTGTGCAAACACAGCACTATGTCACACAAACTCGAATTTTGCTTGAACATATACAAATGTTGTTTCAATCTTTTTAAAAAAAAATATAAAAGATGATTCTTCAATTACTTTTGGTATTTGAATCTTGATATTGAAGTTTAACTTCAAATTTCAGCCATTTTAAAGTGGATGAAAGTTTATTTTGATGTATTGTGCTCCCCTTTTGTGATTTTTTTTTTTTAAATGTCCTTTGTTTTAAATAATTTTTTTGCAAACGAATTGAAAAATATGTTATGTGGGGGGGAAATTCCGATTTTAACATTTTTATACATTTTTAAGTTAAAAAGTCTGTGTGGGGGCAAGTCCAAAATAGAGAAACTTTTTGGCAAATTTAATTAGCCCTCTTAAAAATGAAGAAATAAAAAGAAAGATAACTCTTAAATAATCTATTCCTTAAAAGACTGATTGTTTTGGAAGTTTTTTCAGCATTAGACTTCACCTTTTTATGCCGCGTTTCTCCCTGCGCTCTGACCTCTCCAAACAGCTGACTGCCCGGTGCGCACACGTTACGCACACATGTCTAACTAATTGAGTTCCGTTTCACTCGACATGTTAATTCGTTTACACCGAACAGCTCGTTTTTATTTAACCACGAGGACTTTAGTGTAATGGAGCGTGGACTGGTGTGCTTAATGGCAGGTAAGCTTGGTTGAAGACAACAGTTGGGATGTATGTGTAATGATTGTCCTTGTCACCAGTGTTCATATTTTACGTGACAAAGACTTAATGGGGCCTCTTAATATGTGTGTGTGTGTGTGTGTGTGTGTGTGTGTGTTGGGGGGGGGGGGGGGGGGATATTTGATATTTTTGCCTTTGATGAGTTTCGATTCTGTCTCTCCTTGGAAGTTATAGAGCCTTCAACAATATAATTCCAACTTTTGCGTCTTCGCACAACATTTTCTTTGTTTTAATTGTAGCCTACACTTTTTACCTGTTCGTTATTCAATGAAAAGTGGCAGCCTTTTCCGCGGAGAGCAGAGATACGGATCCCCCGATTCACCTGTCTTTGCAGTAGTATTTAACAGGTGTAGCACATATAGTCGCAGGCAAACAGAGAGTGTTTGCCAAGGGCATTGATTTGAGCATGGTCAGTTCTGTTCAATTATTGTCAAACCGCGGGGCAGTCGAAAGGAAACACGAACAGAATCTACTGCCAGTTGACAGCTTTGTGTAAACAGTGAAACCAATGGTGCAGCAGGGTCACATGGTCACGGTGGCACACCTATGAGGCCCTAGAACGGCGCCAGACGCTCAGACTGCAGGTAGAGCAGAGGTCCTGATCAGGGGCAGGGCGCTGGCTCATGTGCTCGCGTACAGCACGGTTTCCCCGGTCTGTGGCAATCATGAATCGGGAAGAGCACTATTACCCACCTAACCATCTGTACAAGGACTCTTGCGCCTTCCAGAGACACCCCAGCGAAGACTACTGCCAAAACCCTCCACCGTGTCTCTATATGAGTAGACAGACTCAATCCGTATACACCTCGCCGTCCTTAGGCGCGCAGGACCAGCCAAGTCTTACCGACATTACCTCTTATAACATGTCGACCCGGGATGATCTAGCAGGGCCTCATCTTCACCTTCCTCAGACTCCACAGACATCTCTACAGACGCTCGGGGGTTACGGAGACTCTCTTGACCTGTGCGGGGATCGGAACAGATATCATCTCCCATTCCCCTGGATGAAGTCAACTAAATCTCACACGCACGCCTGGAAAGGACAGTGGACAGGTAACTCGCACTTTGGCCATTATTCTTTACAGGTTCACCATATAACATTTATTAAAAAGAAAGCATGCAGGCCCTGATGTCAAATTCATGCTCACGATCTCCAAACTCTCAAGCGCTTAAAAGTAGCCTTGTGTTACAAGATATATAGGCTAATAATATTTCTGATTATCTCATATAGGCTATAAATAAAACATTTTTCGTGGTATCTATAGTTTCTCAGAAAAAGAGAAGGATATACAAAACCAATGCTCTGACGAAAGCTGCATTTGCTGGTTTAGGAAACGCGGCCCTGCAGTTGTAGAAATCATTCCAGCAGCCACAATTCAGTTATTTTTTGTGGTCTTATGTGGTCATTTACCTCAGCTTAGGCCACACAGTTACAAAATTGACCATAATGCAGTAAGTAAAGAAAGTTTTTGTTTCTTTACATAATTTATACTACATGCATTGGTGAATTTCAGCTGCCTGATTATTTTTATTAGCCTATATTCATAAGATAATTTCGAGAACAATATATTGTTATATTTATTGTAAGATTTTAAATGAAAATAAAATGAAATGATAAAAATAAGTGAAACGCACGATTCACTATTGAATTTGGCCTACACTGTAAAAAAAAAAGTTTTCATGATTTATCACAACATTTATTATTTTGTCAAATCAACTTAATTAATTAACATTTTGAGTTTCTTTTGATTAAACCAATCACCTTCGTTGTATTAACTCAAATTTTTAATTTCAACGAACTCAAAATTTTAAGGCAACCGGGTAACTTACTTTTTTAAGTTACACCAACAGTTCGTTTTTACAGTGTATATACAATTATTATTAAAAATGATTAGGTAATTAATATAATTATTTTGAGATTACAAATTATGACCCGAGGAACACAGATGTAAGCTATACTTGACACTTGCAAGTTCTCCAAAAGAGTGACATTTATATGGACTAATGCAGAATTTGATCTTGATTTCTTAAATAAATGCAATTTTTAGGACTCATTTTAATTCCTCAATTAGTTTTTGATTAGAAAACGAAAAAGAGGTGATTATTGCTGTAAATCATCGGACAAAACTGCCAGTTCTGTAGCCTTTAGTGCACTCCAAATTTCGCCAGATATATGATTATTTCAGAAAATGTTGATCCAGGAGAATAATATTTCACAGGAACTTTATCACAAAGACAGTATCATAGGCCTTCAGCATTTCTTTTATCACACGTATTAAATTAAAAAGAAAGTATACTTTAGGCTTCTTCGAATATTTGAGTTAAAAACATAACATTGTTACATGGTTTTAAGAATTTAAATCAGGAATGGTTGATGGTTAAATCAAAATAGACAGGCCTATACAAACTTAATTGGTTCTGACCCTTTAACTTACCTTTATCAAATGATCAGATAACATTTAAACTGATATCTTCAGAGATGTGACAGCGAGAAATAGGCTATGTCTAAAACATGACTTTACTAAAATTTCACTCATGTAGTCTAATTCTGTTTCAGGCCCTTACATGGTAGAGGCCGAGGAGAACAAGCGCACGCGGACAGCTTACACCAGAGCGCAGCTGCTCGAGCTCGAGAAAGAGTTCCTCTTCAACAAGTACATTTCTCGCCCACGCCGCGTGGAGCTCGCGCTCACCCTCAGCCTCACCGAGAGACACATCAAGATCTGGTTCCAAAACCGACGCATGAAGTGGAAAAAGGAGGAGGATAAAAGGAGAGCCAGAGGAGTGGACCCCGAACAGGATTCCTCCATCACGTCTGGGGATTTGAAGGATGAGTCGTGTGTCGCCCCGGGAACTGTAGCGGGACCCCCCTCACCCCTGCACACACATGCACCTCCAGTTCCACAAGACTCGTAAAACACACACTGTCCAAAAGAGACATTCGAGACTGTATCGTCAATGCAATCTATCAGCCTGTCAGTGCCATCGATGAGTGGAGCTATAAGTGTGCAACATCGTGACATTCTATTCTCACAGTGACAACGATATTTGGTCAAATCCTGTATGTTGGCAGTAGGGGGCGATCTCAGTTGCGTGAGAGACGAAGCTTCTGTAGAGTCAATTTCATGTTTTCAGTGTAGGCTAATCGATTAAGCACGTCATTGAAACACCAAATGTTCATTATCAAATATTTTCTTGGAAATTTGAAAGAAAATAAATAGCTTCTTAATTTAAATACATAGGCCTACCTCTATCATTACAACATTCTTCCAATAAAATTCTTACAGCTATAGCCTATAAAACAATTAAAAGCATATGGTGGAGTCATATCATTTGTTATAATTTGTTGCAATCAAAAATAATAAATCAAAGCAACCCATATATGACTAAAAGACTATACTCCCGATTAGGCAATTGTTTTGCTCTCATAACTCAACGTTTTTAAGGATCACTATGGGGAGTACATTGACAAAAAAACATGACACTGCCGTTTTTATCACTTAATTTTATTATTAGCACAATTTTATCACAAAATTGTAGGCTAAATATTATCTTATTGATTTAAGGGCCCTTAAAGGGATAGTTCACCTAACGTAAATGAAAACAGATCTCGCCCCGATAGTATTTTTTCCCTTACTATGGTAGTCAATGGGAGGAGAGATCTGTTTGGTTACAAACATTCTTCCAAATATCTTCCTTTGTGTTCAGCCGAACAAAGAAATGTATACAGGTTTGGAACAACTTGAGGGTGAGTAAATGACAAAGTTTTTATTTTTTTGGTGAACTATCCCTTTAAACGGCATGAGATATGGATCAATTTATTTGTCAGCATATTGCTTTTTGTGTTTTCTTATTTTACACAAATTAACATAGGCCTACAAATTAAAATGATATACAATCAAGTACCTAGAGAGAGGCAGTAAACACTTTTGTAAAGTTAACTTGAGTTACAGTTTGGTTTGAACGTCAGATAGGACAATATTGTTTAACCTGAGGCTACAGATTTTTTTAACCTCTTCGATCGCGCGCTCCCGCTCCGCCGCGCGGTCATTCTTCAGGCGTTCATTCAGTTGACGCACAATATCCGCTTTGTTGTTGAGGCGGGCGCAGATGACAAAAGGGAAGCCGAAGCGTTCCTTGTACTTCGAGTTTAGACGGTACATGTGCTGAATCTCTGCGGAATCCATTGTGGTCATACCGGCTTGCCTCTGCTCTTCTCGAGACTCTCGTGTTAGAGTCCCGCTCTGGAGATCTCGGCCCGCCAAATCAGGATGACACCGCAAAATGCCCTCTTTACCTGAACACATTTAATGTAGTTTTTGTATATAAACCAGTAAATAAATTATTGTGTTTAAAACGGCAGGAGTTGATGTTAAGTTGATAAAGCAGAAGTTACCTGAGTCTGGTAGACTGTGAATGAATCCCCTTATGTGAGCCTCGATGTCTGCAAGATCTTTGAAAGGCCGGTGGGACCATATTGCAGCAGAAATGATGGGGCATTTCTCAACCACATTACCAAATAGATTCACAAATTCCTCGTATGTGAGAGCATTTACAACGCTTATGTCCATGGCTCGGCGTGTGTCCTCTACAAACTGTTCTGGAAATGGCAAAAGCCAATAGCCTCCTGAGGTCAATGTCCATTGGGGCAAGTGCTCTTCCCATTTAAATATCAGTAATTGTCTCAATGTGGCTCACTGAGGAGGATTTGTTGAATATACACGTACATACCCTCATTACACACCAGCCTAGTGAATCTCAACCTTTTTTTCATAATGGACCCCCATCATATTTAGAAACGTCCTCAAGGACCCCAGACTAATATTGTCTCGTTGGTATCATTAATGTCTTTGTGATTACCAAATGCAATCAAGAATAATTTACTACTGTTAGATGACTTATCCAATGTTCAGTCATATTGTCAGTTATATTATACATATATTATCTTCTTCTATGGGAACATGTCAAATGTCAAAATATACAAATATTCATATTCAGACATTTTATAAGGACCCCCTGGCATTACGTCAAGGGGCCCACAGACCCCTGGTTGAGAAACACTGCACTTGCCTATTTAAAATAGTTTTTACTTGAGTCCTCCACGGCCTAATGCACAGACACTCGCTGTATGTCTGCTAACATGAGATCGGTAAACTAAATGTTGACTGAAACAGATTAATATAGAAATAAAAACTTCACTACACATGAAAAATAAACATCAAACATTAAAAAAGATTAAACATCAGAAAATTAAATAAAGATTAAAGACTAAATAATATAGTTAGTTTTTTAATTATTATGTTAGTCATTTGAGTTTAGATTTTGCAATGAAATGTAATGTTCTTTTCTTGCTTAATATGTTGGATATATCATGACAATGAATGGAAATATTGAGACCATGATATATTAGGTCTGATTACAGTTAAAATGGGCTGTACAACAGACAAATGAAGACGTACTGTAAAAAATTAAAGTTGTTAAAACTTAAAAGTTTAAGGCAACCAGCTGCAGGAGATTTGAGTTTTCTCAACTTCTTGTTGTATAACAAGTTCAATTTACAACAAGTTGAGAAAACTCAAAAATCTCCTGCAGCTGGTTGTCTTAAAGGGTTAGTTCACCCAAAAATGAAAATAATGTCATTTATTACTCACCCTCATGTTGTCCCACTCGCAGTGCTCTCTATATGGTCCGATTTCAAAACACTGCTTCAGAGCTTTACAAATCGAATCAGTGAATCGGAGCACCAAAGTCACATGATTTCAGCAGTTTAGCCGTTTGATAAGAGATCCGAATAACTAATCCAAAACAAAAGATTCATAAAGCTCAGAAGCTTCATGAAGCAGTGTTTTGAAATCGGCCCATATAGATGTTGTTGAAAAGTTGGTATTTTGTTTTTTTTTGGCACACAAAATGTATTCTTGTTGCTTTATAATATTAAGATAGAACCACTGTACTCACATTAACTGCTCAAAAATATTTTACCTTTATGGACCTTAAGAGTTTGAATGGTTTTGCTCTCAATAGAGGCCTCACTGAGCCATCGGATTTCATCAAAAATATCTTAATTTGTGTTCCGAAGATGAACGAAGGTCTTAGGGGTGTAGAAAGACATGACGGTGAGTAATAAATGACATTATTTTCATTTTTGGGTGAACCAACCCTTTAAACTTTTAAGTTTTCTCAACTTTTGATTTTTTCTTTTGATTATGCCCAAATTACATCCAGAAAGGAGGAGCTGGACTTCACGCTCCACCCATTGGCTCTGCTCTCTCCCTCACTTACTGCAGCCCTGGTATCATGGCACTGGTTCATGCACCGTGGCGCCCCCCTCTGTAGGTCTATGGTATAAACACTTTCAAAATCAAAGCATTTCATATATACTATGTGGTTACACAGAATTATACACAGACAAAAATGCACAATTTGTATTGTGTTTTATTTTGCTTCTGTTGCATCTTAAACCTTACATACAAACATTTTTCAATTACTCCAACACATCTTTGTAGTTGGTGTCTCACATAAAAATAACAATGATCCCTTTTTAATATTATGTCCACTCATTCACTGTCCTCTCAAAGCAAGGACAAGCAACAATGATTACATTACAGTTAATATTTTATCATAATTAATACTTTATCACGTTAGGCAATGGAACTGAAAAAGCTCATTTAGTTTATAGAAAATACATTTCTGTTACAATGATAAGCATAACTATAAGTATACTGAAGACTATTCTTACATGATAAATAATATTTAAAGAACAATGATTAAGCCATAAATGTTTTAAAGGTAATTGAATAAATATGATGAAAAACAATAATAAAGAGTTTTTCTTATAAAAATAGAGCAATTTATTATAGTCTGCAAATGCAGCAAAAATATATAAACATAATGAATAATGTCCATGATCAGTTCTCAAACAGCAACGCCTGTCATCCTTCATTATGGAGTACAGAAGGTCATTCAGCTCTTACAGTGGTAGGCTACAATTTTGGAAGGTTTCTTATTTTTTATAGTTCCTAAAGCACAAAACAGCATTCAAATACTGTATATTATTTATTCCATTTTAACATTGTTAAAAAAAAGATAACCGAATTAGAGTTAATAGGCCTCAATCCAAAAATATTAAACATTATAGTGGTACAATATGTGCATAAATGATTCGTTCAAATTCGTTTTTTCAAATTCCAAAAAACTAAAAATGCTATGTTTAAGTGGTTATTTATGGAAGCACAAATTATGCATTAAGTTTTCCCAATGCCAGACATAATTGCATAGCCAAGGCTTAAACTCATTTTCAAACAAGAGGTTCTGTTCTTACTGATCCAAGACTGTCCACAGATTTGCATTCATGTGAATCCTCAGTGTTGGACTGGTAGACATCCTGTTTGTTCTCCATCAGTGTAGCATCAGGGGTCACTGGTGCATTCTGGTATGTTACTTCATTGTGGCAGTATCCTTCGACATTGTAATATAGCTGTAAACAGATATCACAGTAAATGTGCATCCGCCAGGAATGTTAGCGTATTTTTAAAATAACTTTCACATGAAAGTCACCCTCTCTTCCAAAGCAGCCAGCTCTTTTTCCATGAAAGCCACAAGCTTGGAGAAACAAGGTCGATCTACAGGATCCAGTGTCCAGCAGCAACACATTACCCTGTATCTAAATAAACACAAACACCAGTATGTAAAATACAATGTATTTTCTATACATACTCCAGAAGTATTTCACAAATGTACTGCATAATAAATGTACTGTTATTTTTGTTGTTTTGTGTGTGTATGTATATATATATATATATATATATATATATATATATATATATATATATATATATATATATATATATATATATATATTTATATATTTATATATACGCTGATCAGGCATAACATTACGAGCACCTTCCTAATATTGTGTTGGTCCCCCTTGGAGAAAACAAGGTCGATCTACAGGATCCAGTGTCCAGCAACGACACATTACCCTGACGTGTTACCAAAACAGTGACACAATACCTAAACAGCCCCGTTCCATCGAGGCATGGACTCCACTCAACCCCTGAAGGTGTGCTGTGGTATCTGGCACCAAGATGTTAGCAGCAGATCCTTTAAGTCCTGTAAGTTGCGAGGTTGGTCATCCATGGATCGGACTTGTTTGTTTAGCACATCCCACAGATGCTCGATTGGTTTGAGATCTGGGGAATTTGAAGGCCAAGTCAACACCTCAAACTAGTTGTTGTGCTCCTCAAACCATTCCTGAACCATCTTTATCTTTGTGGCAGGGTGCATTATCCTGCTGAAAGAGGCCACAGCCACCAGGGATACTGTTTCAAGGGTGTATATGGTCTGCAACAATGCTTAGGTAGGTAATACGTGTCAAAGTAACATCCACATGGATGGCAGGACCCAAGGTTTCCCAGCAGAACATTGCTCAAAGTTCCCATAGTAAATCCTGGTGCCATGTGTTCCCCAGGTAAGCGACGCACACGCACCCGGCCATCCATGTGATGTAAAAGAAAATGTGATTCATCAGACCAGGCCATCTTCTTCCATTGCTCCTTGGTCCAGTTCTGATGTTCACTGTTGGCACTTTCAGTGGTGGACAGGGGGCAGCATGGGCACCCTGACTGGTCTGCAGCTATACAGCCCCATACGCAAAACAAACTGTGATGCACTGTGTTCTGACACCTTTCTATCAGAACCAGCATTTATTCTTGAGCAATGTGAGCTACAGTAGCTCGTCTTTTGGATCGGACCACACGGGCCAGCCTTCGCTCCCCACATGCATCAATGAGCCTTGGCCGCCCATGACCCTGTCACCGGTTCACCACTGCTCCTTCCTTGGACCACTTTTGATAGATACTGACCACTGCGGGAACACCCCACAAGAGCTGCAGTTTTGGAGATGATCTGACCCAGTCATCTAGCCATCATAACTTGGCCCTTGTCAAACTCACTCAAATCCTTACGCTTGCCCATTTTTCCTGCTTCTAACACATCAACTTTGAGGACAATATGTTGCTGCCTAATACATCTCACCCACTAACAGGTGCTGTGATGAAGAGATAATCAGGGTTATTCACTTCACCTGTCAGTGGTCATATTGTTATGCCTGATCAAGATATATATATATATATATATATATATATATATATATATATATATATATCTATATATATATATATATATATATATATATATATATATATATTAAAAATTAGATTTTGTGTTTTAGTAAAAATAGAGGCACTTACACAGATTCTGCTGCATAATAAGGTTGCTCCATGTGATATCCACTTTCAATCATTCTGTAGAATGCGTTATTTACAGTTATACCAGGATATGGCGTGACTCCTAAAAGACATAAATAGTGAGTAAAATGACAAAACACTGTGTGCTTTTAATCAGAAATGATTTATAGAAATGTTCTTGGTTCAATGCAAGTTAAGCTGTTTTAAGAGCAAAGAGAGAAACCTAGAGAAAAGATTTCCCATAGAAGAATGCCATAGGCCCAGACGTCACTCTGCATAGTGTAGACCCCTTTGAAAATACTCTCAGGAGCCATCCACTTCACGGGCAAACGCACCTGCAAAAATGGCATGTAAACAATTATAATTACAAGTGAACTAAATGAAGACCAGTCGCATCTAGACTATCACATATGCACCCAAAATACCTACATTTCCTCTTACAACGTAGTTGGAATCATGTTCAATGTCTCTGGCGAGGCCAAAGTCACCAATCTTCACTTGCCTGCCATGCGTAACCAAAACATTTCTGGCTGCCAAGTCCCTATGGATACACTGTAGGCAGAAGATCATTCATTAAAGCCTTTTTTTACATTGACAATATAATTATATGAGAAAACAATAAAGATATTAAGCACTCAGGTATAAAAAGAAATACAAAGAGTATAGATGCTACTCTGGTTTGTGACATGCTCATGAAGTATTTAGTGAGAAAAGTGTTAAAAAAAGTTTAAAAAGGTGTCAGTATTATCTCTGTGAGATAGAAGGAAGTAGAAGTTTCATGATCAGAAAGTTAAGCTCACATTTTTAGAGGACAGGAACTCCATGCCCTTTGCAACTTGAAAAGAGAAACTCAGGAGGTCATCATAGGTGAGACTCTGAAGTTCCTCTTCTTGAAGTTTGTCTTCACTTTCAAGCATTTCTTTACAGAATTGACATAAAACAATAACAGTTATTTTACTAATTATTATTAGTTATTTGGTAACAAATAAAATGAGCATATGGACAACAATCTGCAATCATTTGCTTAAAATGCCCCTATTATGCTTTTTCAGACATTACTTTTCAGAGTTATTTTCTCCCAAAAGAGAGAACTGATTCTGAACTGTCTGAAACAAGTCATCAGTAATTCCAGACTTAGTTCCTGCACAAACCTATGTAGGTTTGTAACAAATTTGCATGATCATTAGCTGCCCGCAAACAATGTCTACTTTAACCCGCCCTCAAACACTGTGTTGTAACTGAGGGCTGGGAGAGTTTGGTTCGTGTTTTCGACATGTCGAGAAACACTGTTTTCTGCACTAAAAAAGCAAATCCACTTTGCATGCGCTTCCAAAGGATGAGGACTTGGGCTCGAATTGAGTAAAACCGAAGCCATCATTACTGTTCGTAACACTGTGTAAACAAGCGCTGAGAAAGCCTTTGAGGCTGAAATGCAGATATGGTAATGGGTGTTTTGTTTCCGACACGCACTGTAAGCAGTAGACCAATCAGAGCAGAGTCGGCTCTGGGAAAGGAGGGGTAGAGAAACTGAATCCTTTATCGAACTGTTTCAGGCACTGTAAGAAAAAAGGTGATGCTGCAATGTATATTATGAGAAAATTAAAGTGTTTTTTGACCTTGGTTGCATGTAAACCTATTGTAGGAAACCTCAAAAACAAAATTAGGAAGCTTTGAAATATCATAATGGGGCACTTTAATGCTATAAATTGAAGTTTTATGACTACATGCATGTGAAACCAAGTTAATATGAATAATAAAATTAGTTATAATTTTAATTAAAAATGAGTTAACACTAGTTAATAGAAAATAATAAAATGTTGGTAAATAAAAATAAGTTTTCCCTCTTAAAAGGCATTGCATAATTCATACACTTAATGATATCTATGTTTTAAAACCTCTCAAATTCTCCTTTTCTCCACCTACCCTCAACAGTAGACACTGAGCTGAGGCTGGGTCTGAGGAGCGCCTCGTTCTCCTGTCCTTTGCTTGTAAGAGTCAAGTGCAGACATGAGCTGTTATCAGGCTCAACATACCCACTGTGGAGGTGCAACAAGGAGAGAGAAGCACATGGTCTTTAACTGCACGACAGTTTATTCATTTGTGTACACCTTTAGATTTACAGTTCCCCTTCAGCCCAAGATATTCATTTCCCTCTGCTCCGCACGATATATATATATATATTTGCTTTGTCTAAGGCCACTAATGTAATTCACTTCTTGGTAGACACTTATACAAACCTGGAGTTTCTCTTCTGCTGGAAGTTGTGGTAGAGGCCTCTGAATCTGTCCCTGTTGAAAGCATCCGTCAGATATTTGTGAAAACGTTCCCTGTTGCTCTTCAGGTAGTTCAAGAGATCTCCGTTACAGCAATACTGGAATATCAGGTAAATAGGACCTGCGGATTTAAAAAAAAAAAAAAAGAAATCTGTCTGATCGTATATTATCATGCTCATTTGACATATAAGTAAATAAATGGACATTAAATATAGTTTTAAATGATTAGTTCACTTTAAAGGTGCCGTAGAACGTCTTTTTAAAAGATGTAATATAAGTCTAAGGTGTCCCCTAAATGTGTCTGTGAAGTTTCAGCTCAAAATACCCCATAGATTTTTTTTTTATTAATTTTTTTAACTGCCTATTTTGGGGCATCATTAAATATGTGCCGATTTAGGCTGCGGCCCCTTTAAATTCTCATGCTCGACGCCCACGGAGCTCGCGCTTGCCTTAAACAGCATAAACAAAGTTTACACTGCTAATATAACCCTCAAAATGGATCTTTACAAAGTGTTCATCATGCAGCATGTCTAATTGCGTAAGAATGATATTTATTTGGATGTTTACATTTGATTCTGAATGAGTTTGAGGGTGTGCTCTGTGGCTAAAGCTAACATTACACACCGTTGGAGAGATTTATAAAGAATGAAGTTGTGTTTATGAATTATACAGACTGTAAGTGTTTAAAAATGAAAATAGCGACAGCTCTTGTCTCGTGAATACAGTAAGAAACGATGGTAACTTTAACCTCATTTAACAGTACATTAGCAACATGCTAACGAAACATTTAGAAAAAATATCATGATATCATGGATCATGTCAGTTATTATCACTCCATCTGCCATTTTTCGCTGTTGTCCTTGCTTGCTTACCTAGTCTGATGATTCAGCTGTGCACATCCAGACGTTCTGCCCTTGTCTAATGGCTTGAACATGTGCTGGCATATGCAAATATTGGGGGCGTACATATTAATGACCCTGACTGTTACGTAACAGTCGGTGTTATGATGAGATTCGCCTGTTCTTCGGAGGTCTTTTAAACAAATGAGATTTATATAAGAAGGAGGAAACAACGGTGTTGGAGACTCACTGTATGTCATTTCCATGTACTGAACTCTTGTTATTCAACTATGCCAAGATAAATTCAATTTTTAATTCTAGGGCACCTTTAAAATGAAAATTACCCCAAGCTTTACTCACCCACAAGCCATCATGTGTGTATATGACTTTCTTCTTTCTGATGAACACAATCGGAGTTATATTAATAAATATCCTCATCTAAGCTTTATAATGACAGTGAATGGGACCAACGAGTGTGAAATTCAAGAAAGTGCATCCATCCATTATAAACGTACTCCACGTGGCTCCAGGGGGTTAATAAAGGCCTTCTGAAGAGAAGTGATGGGTTTGTGTAAGAAAAATATTCATATTTAACAGGTTAATTAAAGTAAAATATCTAGCTTCAGTCCGCCTTCCGTATTCAACGTCGTGTCAGTTATGCTTTTTTCGTAAGTTGAATACGGAAAGCATAGGACGTAAGCATTTTGAACCGCAAGAGTTTTACACTTTTTTGTAAGCTGAATACAGAAGCTAGATATCTTTTTTTTACAACAGTAAAGCTGGACCCCTGGAGCTGTGTGGAGTGTGTTTATGATGGATGGATGCACTTTCTTCAGCTTCATACTCATTGGTCCCGTTTACTGCCATTTTAAAGCTTGGATGCGTCAGGATATTTATTAATATAACTGATTGTGAAAATCAAAATCAAGTCCCACCCTACATTTTTTTCTTGTTTTATAGAAGCCGTTTCACTTTAAAATACGTCACAATAGAGAAGAAAAGACTATCGCACCTTCCGTTTAATGCTGACTTTAAAATTATTTTATTATGTGAAAATACCGAGAGTTCAGAGTGCTGAGACATGGAAACCGAGGAGATTGGTTGTCATGCAGGAGGTCAAACATACCACCGACCAATCAGAATCAAGTATTCAAGAGAGATGTGGGATATTCCTATATATAAGACATGATTCAGAACCCATGACTTCTTCAAATCTTACCTGAGCCTGTGCAAGCTCCGAGCAAGTTGACAATGTTTTCATGGTGTCCGATATGAGTCAGCATTTTCAGTTCAGACATCAGAGCTTCCTTCTCCACTGCCTGGTGCTTGTCTGTTTGATGCATAAGTTAACAATATGAAGTACACGTTTACCAACATATTCCAAAATGCCACACAACTGATTGATTTTGTTTTGTAGAGATATTCATGCCAGTTTTGTCATTACTCACCCTTTAACATTTTTACTGCTACCTGAATGGAAACTCCCGGCTTGCTGATCCCATATGCTGTAGCCTGCACAACCATCCCAAAAGCACCAGATCCTAGCTCATTTCCTTTGGAAAGCACACAGAAAGAATTACGAACACCTAATAAGTTATTTCTAGCTAGTCAAAAGAAGGTTCCCCGTTCTATCTTTACCAAGCTCAAGATTTTCTCGTGGAAATTCCCATTTCAGGTCATACTTAAACTCCTTGAAATCGATGTATATGTAGTCATTGTCGTTGGGTCCGACCATCTGAATCATCTGGATCTGACACTGGTACGCAGGCTTCTGTGACAAAGGAGTGACAGTATATGTTTCAGAAGGTAAGATCTATGATTCTAGGAGTTTGTCATTATGACAAAGACAGACTACAGGTTTACCTTAACTCTGATGATTAAGGCAAAGATGACCACGAGGAGTATGACGATGAACGGGAGACAAATCACATATTCAGTGCGGATACCTGAGGAAAAAGAGAGCGATAACTTGCATAAGAAAAAAATCACCTGCAGATGATTTTTACGGTGTAATTTTTTTTAAAGATTGCATCTGTGAAACAAACTGAACTAAAAGGGTGAAACTCTTAGTGCTAACCATATTTGAAACTAAAATTAGGGATGATTACTGAACCAACAATGACAATATGTGATCGCCCGTTTGAGGAAAAAAAAAAAAAACCACCTTTTCTCAGCTGTACAAAATTGCTATAAATAAAAACCGCAAAATTTTAAGGTTTAATTCAAATTCTGTCTCTCTCTTTGTGGTGTGAAAATATTTCCCACATATTTACATATGTAAATATGTGGGGAATATTTCCTCCTATTAGTCCTGCCATTCAAATGTCTTGGGGACGGTAGCTTTTTTAGTTTCTTATGCTTACCAATGCTACATTTATTTGATCAGAAAATTGTGAAATATTATTAAAAAATGTTATTTATACCAAAGCTGTGAAGGCAAAGCTGAATTTTCAGCATCATTACTCCAATCTTCAGTGTCACATGACCCTGAATATGATGATTTGCTGCTCAAGAAACCTTACATTTGAAAACCATATTTTTGTGGAAACCATAATACATTTTTTCAGTATTTAGTTTTTCAGATCTAGTAAGATGTTCAATGTTTAAAGCATCCAGTTTCAGAAGTTTTCTAGGTTTAGACTCACCCGTTTGCACATGTGTTTGATCACTGCAGTCAGTCCCTGCTTCATTAGTGATGCAGCATTTAATATAAATGTTCTCCCAGTTCGAGTGTGGTCTGGCAAAGTTAATTTTCTTATGACAGAACTGATCTGAATCCATGAACTTGGGCTGGGCAACAGGCATCTCTTTCCAGTCTTCATCTTCAGTACAGCTGTGAAAATATTCATAGAGTTCAACTTCATTTGCAAACAATGGCATGCTTCAGTAGAGAAGTCTGTTATAAGTCATATATATGTTAAAGTAAATGACTTCTATTTCTTGTATAAACATATTTATGTCATCGGTTATCTCTTCTTCTTAATTTTGCTGACTTACTCAGCATCTGATGGACAGATCTTCCAAGCGACATTCATAGGTAGAGGGCTTTGAGTCTCACAAGTGGTGAAGCTTGAATCTTTGCCTATTTTAATTGAATGAATGTCTGCGAAATGCATTGCATATTAATATATTTCACATTTAACATCTCTTTATTATTTCAAACTGTTTATGACCACTCACCTAAAATGCAGAGAGAGATATTTCTCGTGACACTATGCTCTTGAGTCTTAAGTTGCATTTGATACTGGCCCGGTTCAGGGTTACACAGCTCAAAAGTACTAAAGAGAGAATGAACAAAATAAGCAAACACAACAGCACACTAAAATGGATTAAAATGGATGGCATGAGGTAAATACCTATTAAAATTAAGGTGATGAGTCTCTCTGCCCTGTATTTCGGTTTGATTTGGTGTAATCCATTGACACTGGGCTTTTGGGAAGGAGAACACCTGAGCCTGGAAGCAGAAGCTTGCCTTATTTTGTGCTAGTATGCGGTTGTTCTCATTCAACTGCAATATGTCGATTTTATCATTGTCTGTCAAGGAAGGATTGCCAATAAAAGAATAATTATTTTTTGCACAACAATACATTGTCAATCATAAATTTGGTAAAATGAACTTTTTGCACTTATGCATTTTGCTCTAAATCTGTATTACTCATTGTGTTTTTATAATCACATTTATTAAAATACAATTTTTTTTATCAGAAAAGGGCAATGGCTTTACTTACCAAAGACCTTGACATAGGTGTTAGTGTGGTTGTATCGAGATTTGCAGATGTACTCCCCACTATGTGTTACATTAACTGATTCGATAAAGAAGTGCTCTGCCCAATTTGTAAAATGCGCTGAAGTAATTCCTTTGACCTGCGTAAAAATAAGCGAGAACATCAGCAAACGGCCAGAGCAGTGAAACTATGATTTCATATTTCTTCATGGCTACCATCCACATCTTACTGCTGTGTTATTGAAGTGCCATCTCAATTCAGGGTTTCTATAGTTTTTAGATGTTATGGTGCAACGGAGTAGCAGAGACCGACCAGATTTCAGGAAAATCATAGGAGCTTTTTGCCCGTCCACATTTGTATCCAGATCTGAAGGATAACCAACACAATTTGCATAAGGTTTTCACTCTAAACTAAAACCCCTATATGAAAAGCTGTTAAATTTATAGTAAAAAAAAAAACAAAACAAAACAAAAAAACGCTGCTGTGGTTGCCAGAAATTTACCATAAAAATTTACAAAATTTATAAAATACTGTCATTCACACAAACACTAAACACCATCATGGCAACACACATGAAATTAAAAAACGCAATAAACATTCATTTAATAACATTAGATGTAACATAAAACCCTAATTTACATAACTGATTAGAAAAAAAGTAAGAAAAACTAAGAAGAAACAGAGTCATTTCAAGAAAAATATATCAAATATGAAGTGTCACGCAGGGAATTATGGGAAAGTCAATTTGTTTTTTCTGTAAATTATACAAGTTCTTGTTCTTTTTCCAAAAACTGTAAATTTAACAGTATTTTACTGTAATAAATGTATCTATTACAGTTATTCACCGTATAATACGGAAACTTTCTGTTAACCAATTAACAGTTAGTCACCGTAGTATTTTTACAGTCTTTTACCGTTACGATCACCGTCATTTATCTTACATCATCTAAATAACACTTGCCGTCAAACAGTGCTGACATTTTCCTATAGGAAGTTTCCAAGCAAGTTATTAAACTTGGTTGTTACCATTGTGGAATGAGATATTATAATATTTTAAATTCTTTGCATTCATTATTTCATAATATTACTGTTAATGTATTTTTGATCAAATAAATGCAGCATTGATAAGCTATAGAACATAATAACATTAAGAACCCCAAACCTTTGAACGGATGTGTACATGTATTAAAAAAAAACATACAAATGATGTAACTATTGTAAGACAAAAAATTACATACCGTAATGATGGATCTCAGTACATTCTTCTCCCAGTGAATTATAGGCACAACACTTTATATTTGGAGTTTGAAGATGATCATCATAACTCTTAAAAATGCTCTCTGTCTTATACCACTTATTTGTCATGACCTCCTCTGGATTGTTGCTAAATGGAAAACAAACAATTGAAATTTAGATATACAGTTATAGCAGTGATTTCCCTTACTCTGAGAAAAAAAGGTATGCTGTCATTGCATGGGGCAGTACCCTAAGGTACAAAAATGTTTCCAAAACGGCAGACCATAACTTCATATTACCTGTTACCATCCCACCTGATGGTTGGTTTTGGGCTCCCCTCAGAAGTACACACTAATTGAGCTAAATTGCTTCTCCCTGGTATTGCAATAGCTTCCAGCACTGGAACTGATGGCCTCCCTACAGAGACAACAAAGAGACGTCTTAAATGAAACAACTCAAGCAGGGTAAAGCGATGGATTAGATCATAAATAGAGATGTTTTATGTGTATTTTCTTCTTTTTATGAGTATTTGACCTACTTTGTGGTGATTGAATAACAGTAACACTATGATTGCCACAGATTACAGTATATATTCCATTTCCAAATCTCTCGTTGTTCTGTAATGGATCCGTAGAGGAATTTATCCTGTTTAAGCATGTAAAAGAGTTTGATCATTTAACATCAGACGATGTGTTTGAGTAGCCTAATCCATTCAAACCTTCATTAAACAATCATCATCCACCCAACAGATACAAACCTTTGGTAGCAGAGACATTTAAGCCCATCTGAGCTGTTTTGTTGACATGCACTGTAAATTTCTACAGTTTGTCCTTCAATGATGTTCAGTCTAAATGGGTCAGAACTCATCAAGTCAGTCTCTTCCAATGTGCATCTTACGGTCTGAAAAAAAGAAAAAAAAAAGTGTGTGCAGACTTTAATACTCCAGTCGTCATCACCGTCAATGCTGAAAAAAGACCAAACATAGCTTGACAGTAACTGTAAAGCTCTGTGGTCATTACTGCAATTTCTGTAAAGTCATCAGTTCTGCTTTTATTTATAGCTGCTTTTAACTGCTTAAAAACTGGATAAACAATGCAAGATAAAAAAGACCTAATACCCAGAGAGACTTGTTACATATAATCACAATAAACACAAATAAACTATGAGATACGCTAAAGTATAGGTTCATTACACAAAAAGGGTGTTTAAATGTTTCATTATACTGAACTTTAACAATTAACTGTACTGTGCTGTTATTAAATGCATTTGTCTTAAATACAGACAAAATTTCTTTTTCTTTTTTTACCCTTTTAACATCTTAACTACTCCTTAATAAAATATGAGATGATGTCATCATCATTATTATCATAAGCTCAACAAACTTCTCCCTTTTCAAACACTTTCTATTCTGTTAAATTATCAACCCTGTTGGATGAATTTCTGCAGTAAACAACTGAATGGTTATGATGTTTAACAGAACGTTTACAATTTTACAAAAATGTACTTTATAAATGATCTTTTATGAATGGAGAAGACCCTTTTTAATTTAATGTAACGTTCACTGTAAGGTAAATCTCGCTAAGGTGAATAGTTCATCTCCAAAAAAAAAAAAAAAAAAAAAACACCTAAATTTGGGTCAAACCCAACGGTTGGGTTTGTCCATATTTGACCCAAATTTGGGTTGAAACAACTCAGCATTTTTAGAGTTGATATTTCTAACCTCAACCCTGTGGCATATGTGGGTAAAGCTAAAATATCAGTCTGAGAGCTGTACTGAGCCGTGCAGTGAGGACTTTACCGATCCATCAGTGTCACACTGTGAACGAGCCTCAGTCGAAGCGCCCGTCATCGCGCTGCCGCGAGCGCTCAAGTGCAGCACCAGTAAGACTTCGGTATGAAAACAAAAAAAAAGTGAGAGAAAAGTGAGCGAAACTAAACATAACTGAATAGACTAGACCTTAAGCTAATGGAACAAATTTATAACATTAGACACAATTAATCACACTAGATTAATCCGTTAACATATTTACATAACTAGCTATAAATGAACTATATTGCAGCGTGTCACCGGTTCAGTGGTAAATACATTAACAAATATCAACATTTTGTCCGACTTACCCACCAAAAGCCTCTTTCCCGTACGCATCGCGCGAATGCATACCAGTTTCTTCCTCGACCCTTGTGTGATCATGAAATAGGATGGACAGCGAACAGAGGCGCAAAGACTTTCACTTCAGCGCATGACAAAACATCACTTCTTAATAAGGCTCAAAGGCATTCGCTTCAGCGCATGACACAAAACATCACTTTACATGCATCAGGTGGGGTTTCCTATGGTAGCCTATTGCATATATATATATATATATATATATATATATATATATATATATATATATATATATATATATATATATATATATATATATATATATATATATATATATATATATCCACAGAATCCGGCCCATTAACCAACTGATTAATGCCCAAAAATTTGATCACAGTCAGAGACCACAAACTGAGGAAAAAAATATGATTAGACTCCCATATGCCACAGCCGGGCTATAGGAAAGGCAAATGCCAGGATAAAAACAAGCCGAGCTATTGAATTATAACTTTATTGAAATTCGAAAACACTTCTTTCCCAGATGTGAAATGATTTCTCCCAACTTCTGAAAGCTGGAGAATGATGCACAAGCTCAATATTTACTTGGTGAAAAAAGAGACATGCTCTATAGTGGTAAGGTATACAACAATTTCAGCAACAAAAAAAGTCTCTCTCTCTCTCTCTCTCTCTCTCTCTCTCTCTCTCTCTCTCTCTCTCTCTCTCTCTCTCACACACACACACACACACAGTACTATGTTCTGTTTTTCAACATTTGTTCATCACACAATTTGTTCCCCTTTTGTTTATTTTTATTTTTCCTGCTCATATAAATGCTATGGCATAATATGTACAATTTGTCATGTCAATTATAAGCTGAACTGAATTGAATTGAACTGTGAGAGAGAGAGAGACAGAGAGAAAGCAATTTAGACAAATCCAAAAAAGCCAAACACCTTCCCATCTATGACCCTAAAATCTGGACCGAGCATTTTGGAAATCTTTATTCACCAAACGAACCAACCCTCGCCCCCAAAAACATCTGACGTCTCAACTGACCTGGAATGCACTATAAAAGACCAAATCATTTAGACCAGCCCATAGCATTAAATGAAATGACAGACAAGATGAAATCCCTAAAAAACAAAAAAATCCTGTGGCGTGGATGGAATATCTAATGAGATGCTGAAACACAGTAGCCCCAAACTGAAAGATGCTATTCTAAAATTATTCAACCTTTTATTAAAATCAGGAAAATTTCCTGAAATATGGAAAGAAAAATTTGATAACTCCAATTTTTAAACAAGGTGAGAAGTAGGACCTGAATAATTACAGAGGCATCAAAGTAACCTCGGAAAACTATTCTGTTCCATTATTAATGACAGATTAGTTCAGTTCATTCAAGAACACAACACTTTAAAGAACTGTCAAATTGGATTTATGCCCAATCAGAGAACATCGAATCGCATTTACACACTTCACACACTAATACAAAAATATGGATATAAAAAAACAAGGAAAAATATTCAGCTGCTTCAATGATTTTAAAAAAGCCTTTGATTCTTTATGGCATGATGGGCTTTTTCTAAAACTTATCCAAAGTGGAATAGGAGGAAGGACATATGATATCATAAAGGACATATACAACGGGAACAAGTGCTGTGACAAGATCAACGACAAACGGACTGATTATTTCAGTCAAAATAAAGGAATCCATCAAGGCTGCAGCCTCAGCCCGACTCTCTTTAATATATATATATCAACGAGTTGGCATCAGCACTTGAGAAGTCCTCCTGTCCTGATCCTCGAGGGCAGAGAAATCAAATGCCTCCTGTACGCCGACGACCTTCTGCCGCTGTCACCTCACGAAGAGGGACTGCATAAAAGCCTCTCTATTCTAGAGAAGTACAGTAGCGACTGGGCCTTACCAAATAACATGGAAAAATCCAAAATCAAGATCTTCCAAAAAAAAAAACCTCGCCTTACTGACAAAAAATATAATTTTACAATCAGGGGAACACTTCTAAATCATGTCACATATTATAATTATTTGGGTCTCACAATCTCAGCTTCTGAACATGGCAATGAAAGATCTGACTGATAAGGCATGCAGGGCTTATTACAATATAAGAAACCCATCTATAAAACTTTGGATGAAAATTTTTGATGGTATAATCAAGCCCATTCTTTTGTACGGCTGTGAAATCTGGGGCCCCAAATTTAAATTAAACTGAATCATGGGACAAAAACCCTGTTGAAATTTTCCACCTCGAGTTCTGCAAAAACATCCTGGGTCTTCAAAGAAATGCCCCTAGTCTGGGTTGCAGGGCAGAACTGGGCAGATTCCCTCTGCTATCTGAAATCCAGAAGAGAGCAGCAAAGTTCTGGTTCCATCTGTCAGACTTACAGGCAGATGCCTACCATCAGGGCAGGACACCCAGAGAATGACCCCTTAGTGGAAACACACCAACTAAATTCAAAAATTCAATTCAAACTCTCAAAAATGAAAGAAATAGATCAAAGAACTCAGCAAAAATACACCCATGATTGGCAGATCAAAGCAGCACAAATAAACAAATTAAAATACTTTCACAAAATAAACACAGATTATCAGTTGGCACCTTACTTGATAAAAAATTTAAGAATATCATCAGAGAAAGCTCCTGGCGAAATATCGTTTGAGCGACCACAGGCTGTATATGGAGACGGGCCGCCACAAACAGAGCTGGAGAGCCAGATAGCTCAGACTCTGTTCACACTGCTCCGATGGAGTCGTAGAAGATGAACTACATTTCCTTACACAGTGCAGCAAATATAATGACATTAGAGAAACTTATTTCACCCAAATTGGTCAAATTCTACCTGAATTCCAACAAGCAAGCCACATAGACAAACTTTGTTATATTTTAGGAGAGAAAGAGAAGTGTATCCACCTGGCAGCGCAGTATGTGTCCTCCTGCCATATTATGAGGGACAAAGAATGAACCCTCTTCTTTTTCATTTTTTTTTCTTTTTCAATGTCATTACTGCTCTCTGTATTTATTTACCATGGTTTTTTTTTGTTTTTTTTTTGTAACCACTTATTAAATTATATATGACACCATATACAATATAGCTATGTATGTGTGTGTGTGTATATATATATATATATATATATATATATATATATACACACACATACATGGCTATATTGTATATGTTATCATATATAATATTATTGATAAATAAATATATAAATTTATATTTATTTATATATATATTTATATATATATATATATATATATATATATATATATATATATATATATATATATATATATATATATATATATATATATATATATATATATATATATATATATATATATATATATATATATATATATATATATATATATATATATATATATATATATTTATCAACCTGCATAACCTATTACATGTTTATTGCTTTGGCAACATTGTGCCATCCCACAGTCATGCCAATAAAGCTCAGTTGAATTGAATTGAATTAAATTGAATTGAGAGAGAGAGAATTGCTACATTTTAAAGCATTACAAACACAGTACACAGTCTAGCCATCGAGACCGGCAGACACAGAAAGAGCTGGTTACCCAGAGAGGGTGTGTGTTCACTGCAGGACAGGAGAGATCGAGACAGACGCACTTCCTCCTTCACTGCCACAAATACACTCCTATGAGAGATGTCTACTTAACCAAATTCAGTTAATCAATAAAGAACTTTACAGCCATGACTGAAGTAGAACAAATAAAGTTAATATTAGGAGAGGGACAGACAGCAGCAGCCTGAGAGACAGCAGGTGAATGTGTGTAATGTGTGTGTGTGTGTGTCTGACCTCAGTGTATTTCCCTACCGTCCACCACAGTGACCCTCATGTGTGTATATATGTTTAAACACTGTGGTATCAAATGTTTAGACATGTTCTAATTTGTTACACTGTTAATTTAAGTTTAAGTTATGTTATAATATTTGATAGTTATAATATGTGATAATATTTTCATCTATTATACAGATGTTTTTATTATTGTTTTATGTATATATGCTTTGGCAATATAAAAAATGCTGGGTTAAAAAAACCCAAGCTGGGTAAAATATGGACAAACCCAGCAGGTTGGGTTAAAGGGCACCTATTATGCCCTCTTTCATATGATGTAATATAAGTCTCTGGTCTGGTCAAGTTTCAGCTTAAAATATCCCACAAATTTGCCCCTATTTGAGGGTGAGCAAAAACATGCCTTTTACTATATTATTATATTGTTGGCTAAAAAAATAAATTCAAAATTGGTTGAAAAAAATGGCTGGGTGAAAACAACCCAATCCCTGGTTTTGTCCATATTTAACCCAGCAGTTTTTAGAGTGGCTGTATTATTTGCAGTCATGCCAATAAAGCAATTTTGATTGAATTGAGAGAGAGAGAGAGAGAGAGAGAGAGAGAGAGAGAGAGAGAGAGAGAGAGAGAGAGAGAGAGAGAGAGAGAGAGAGAGAGAGATAAAGTGCAAAGCAACATCCCATGTTTTTAAGCACTCAAGCTTAAAATACAAGAATTTAACATTTCAACACTTAAATATACACTCAAAAAATGACCAAGTTGGGTTAAATGTTTGACTAACCTGCTAGATAGTTTAACTCAACTATTGTTTAAAATGAACCCGAAATATGTTGGAAATTATTAATGTATTAATATGTTCAAGAAATGAACATTTATTAATAAGTTTAATAAATAATAATTAAATAATACATTTTTATGAAATTGCTTATTAATTGTTCACCTTTTTCGCATTTTTTAGAGTGTAGTAAAATTTAATTAAGCAGATTCAATAAATATTCAAATATAATTTATTCTGGGAAAAATAAAAGTTAATAAATAATGTTTCTTTGAATTATTGATATTTCATATAATTAGAGAAATATCCTATTTCATTGGTTGCATAATAAATGTATGAAGACGAACATAAATTGACACAAATGCCAAATTAATTATATATTTTTGAGTTAAAATAATAAAAATTATCTGCTTTTAACACTCAGGCTCAAAATGTAACATCAACACTAAAGGTATGCTAAATGTCACTATATCATCAATGATTGTAATATGTGCTTTATGATTTAAATCAATCCCCTACTGACTCCTTATGTGAACTGCAGTGCTCGTCGTACCCAGCATGCACAGCAGAGCTATTAGCGCTTAGCTGAACAAGTGTAGACAGAAGACAACAACAACAGCATGATCTCAGCCAAACGCCAGGCTGTTGGACTAGTAGGCCAGCTATGGACCCCGACGAGTATCAGTGCATGGCAACAAAAGTGTGGCTCTTGTTGACTAGTGATCTGGCTCGATGAGGAGGCTGATTTTATTGCTAAACGTCCAGTAGGTGCTCGTTGTTTTTGAAGTGTTTTAGAATATACTGCTGCTAAAAATTACTCTATGAGCAAGTGTCTTCCGGCGGGAGCAGCAGCAGCAGCGGTGCCATGAACAGTGGACTCCCAGCTTCAGCTGCTCCGCTCGGGGGTGTCGGAATACCGGCTGTGAAAGTGAAATTCTGTCGCTATTATGCGAAAGACAAGACTTGTTTTTACGGAGATGAATGCCAGTTTCTGCACGAGGACCCGTCCATGGCGAGCCTTTCTCTGCACGGTGGTGGTACAGGTGCTGGAGGAGGAGGAGGAGGAGGAGGAGGAAGCCCCGTCTCTTTATCTCTAGCCGGTGGAGCAGTGACGGCGGCGGGATACGTGCTTGGAGGTAGCGCGGCCAGCGGCGCTCCGGCAAACGTTCCCAAAAAGAACGATTCTCTCGGTCCCGCGGGAACAGCTCTGGAGGGACAGCTGTTGTCCAGTAAGTTTGCGCTGAGGCCTAATGTATCCGGTTGTCTGTTGTTGTTACTACACGGCGGCTTTTGTCTAAATCGAGGCCGTGGATTTAGCGCGGCCTGCCTCTCGACACCAAAACAACACGGGAAATCAACATGTTACTCCACAGCGCGCAAGCACTTTTGAACGAAAGACGAAAATACTTGAACAACCAACACAAAAGTGTTTAGTTAATGCTCTTTATGGTTTCTGCTGGTTGCAAAATGTTCTACAAAATGCATAAATTGTATAGTTTTTGATAACTGGAAGATATGGCAAGCCATTTTAACATTTATTCCCTAAAACTAACTAGTTTCTTTAGCTTGTAGTACTCCAGCAATCCAGCATTTCTAGTTTTTTTAACCGCTTCACATGTAAATAACAGCCTTATCTTTAAAAAAACAAACAAACAAACAAACAAAAAATAAAACAGAATATTTTAAAAAATGTAGGACAGTAGCGAACATTGACTTTTGAACCTTGACCCTCTCACTCCCTTCCCTCATTGGGAAAAAGCCTAAAATTAGCCTAAAAATAAAATAGTGGCAGCAGCAGCCAGAGTAAAATGATTTGAAACATGACCTATTAGTTTTTAAATAACTTACGCAAACAACATACTATTCCTTCTTGGTTGATGCTGTCATCCAGATGTATCATTTATAATTGCTGGGGTTGAAATACTTTCAAAAGCTTTGGCTTTCTGCACCAAATTAAGCTCCATTGTAGGTCTTCCTTTGCCGTTTAACTCCAGCTTTTCTTTAAAAGTTAATCTTGAAAATGGTGTGGATAATAAATTAGCAACAACATTACTTGAGTTTTCCATAGTGAAGAGCTCTAGCTGTTTTATGAGGGTTTTTTATCGACCATGTTCCCCACAGAGGTGGAACTTGTCATAAAGTTGCCCCACCTGTTTAGAGGGATGATATAATGGAGGGTCCTGGCTGTTCCCCTCTGGTAGGATATAAGTATAAATTATATACAAATAAAAAATATACAGCAAACTGAAACAGTTAGAAGACAAATCATTAATACATTAATATACATTATATAAAAATGAAAAAATAAAATCTATAACAGCAAA
Source organism: Chanodichthys erythropterus (assembly GCF_024489055.1). Classification (NCBI taxonomy): domain Eukaryota; kingdom Metazoa; phylum Chordata; class Actinopteri; order Cypriniformes; family Xenocyprididae; genus Chanodichthys; species Chanodichthys erythropterus. The sequence continues at coordinate 8,168,330 of NC_090243.1, forward strand.
CTGAAACACTACAAAAATATTGATATTTAGGCTATACCTGACTCACCATCACAGTTTTTTTTCTTCTGATCTCAGTCTTAAAATATTATGTGAAAGGAACACGAGTTTGTCCACATTGTCGGTGAGAAGTGAGCCATGTGTCTTGCTTGCAACTGACTAATTAAAATTTAGTCAACCAAGCCCCTTCACGTCGACTATTAGGGGGCAGCCCTAGTTTTAAGGTGTAAATGTTAAATGGCTTGCCATAGAAAAGAAGCTGCCATTGTTCACTAGCAAGATTTAAATATCTTTGTAAACTAATATATAATAGCAAGCATCTTGTTCGTCTGTGTTTTGATGACACTATATATGATTTGCTTGAGTCTGAGTACATTTTCGCAATAAGGTGGGAAATTATTTCCAGTGGCTCGATAAAACTTTTTTGTATTCGGGTGAAATTCTATGGAAGTTGCTTTTAGGAGAGCACATTAAAGGGATAGTTCACTCAAAAATGAAAATGTGATGTTTATCTGCTTACCCTCAGCGCATCCAAGATGTAGGTGACTTTGTTTCTTCAGTAGAACACAAATTATGATTTTTAACTCCAACTGTTGCCGTCTGGGAGTGAATGGGAACTCGAACAATAAGAGTCGAAAAAACGTGCATAGACAAATCCACACTAAACCCTGCGGCTCGTGTCGACACATTGATGTCCTAAGACACGAACCGATCGGTTTGTGCAAGTATTTATATAATTTTTTACCTCTACAACACCACAATGTCCATATGCGTTCAGCACTCGCTTAGTGAGGTCTGATCGCGCTCTGACAACGGCAGTGATGTCTCGTGCATAGACTTCAATGAGTGCTAGACATCACTTACGCTGTCAGAGCACGATCAGACCTCACTAAGTGAGTGCTGAACGCATTTGGACATTGTGGTGTATTAGAGGTAAAAAAATTATGTAAATACTGTTTGGTTCGTGTCTTAGGACATCAATGTGTTGTCACAAGCCGCATGGTTTAATTTGGATTTGTCTGTGCACGTTTTTTCGACTCTTATTGTTCGAGTTCCCATTCACTCCCATTATTTGACTGACAGAAGGCAGCGTTTGGAGTTAAAAATCCTCATTTGTGTTCTACTGAAGAAACAAAGTCACCTACATCTTGGATGAGCTGGGGGTAGGCAGATAAACATCAAATTTTCATTTTTGGGTGAACTATCCCTTTAATCTTTTTGAACACTATCTATATGTACACTAAAGCAACCATTCACTGCAATATTTTGAATTATTTTATTTAATTTAGTTTGAAAAAGGCTTACATAGGACATTGAGTAAGATATTGTAAAATGTAAACACAAAGGGTTCACATGTATGTTTGCTTTATTGCAGTCCCTGGGATGGAGGGAGGTGCTCTGAATGATGCCAGTTTGACCAACTCATACTTCAGCAGCACCTTTATTGGGGTTAATGGGTTTGGAGGCCCAGCCGAGTCCAAATATTCTATGATGCAGGTAACTTAAACCACTACTGACTGTGTGGTGATACACAAAAAACCAATTGATGATACTAGCAACTGGGTATGTCAAATTGAGCACACAGTGGAGATATAATAATAATAATTGGACACTTTACATGTTGATGGTTGCTTGTGTTTTCAGAGGATGACCAGCAGTAGCAGTTCTCCAAGTCTGCTGAACGATGGTTCCAAGAGCTACAGCCACAGCACACATGGTGTGATAAATTGTTTGAAATTTTTGTTTTGGCAATAAAGCTGTTGTGGTAAGATTTAAAAACCTATTTTTATGCATCCACTCCACTTTTTAGATCCAGTAAATTCCCCAACATCATCTCTCTTCAGTGATTTTGGTGCTTTGAGCATATCACAAAGGAGAAAAGTGAGTGTTTAATATGTCAGTTATGCTGTTAATATTGTGACTGGGTATTTTGTTGATGCGAGGATTACCTTTATTTCTAACATCTTTTGAGGAAGAATAAGGAAATGCAAATTATTTATTCTACTAACGTTTTGGGTCATCCAACAACTGACTTGTTGATTAGTAACTTTAAAAAAAAAATAGCAGAAGTACTTTGATAACAATCCTCACACACAGCATTCTGTGTTTTATCATTTAGACATCTTTTTAGGCAGCACAGGAAAACCAATAAGTTGTTTATTTAAAGGGTTAGTTCACCCAAAAATGAAAATTCTGTCATAAATTACTCACCCTCATGTTGATCCAAACCTTAAGACTTTTGTTCATCTTTGGAACACAAATTAAGATCTTTTTGATGAAATCGGAGCACTTTTTGTCCCTCCGTAGACTGCTACGTGACTAGCACTTTGACACTTTAAAAAAGTTCATAAAGAGATCGTAAAATTAATCCATAAATATTGAGCAGTATATTTCAAATTTTCTGAATAGACACAATCGCTTTATATGATGAACAGTTTGAATTTAGGCTTTTATTCACATATAAACATTCATCAACTCACACGTCAGTTGTATTAAACGGAAGCTCAAAGCATGTTTGCTTGACGAGTGCGAGAACCAATGAGGTTCAGTATTAATGCACTGTCGATATAGCCACATACATTTAGACAGACATCAGTTGCCAAAATGCAGTGTTTTGTCTGACGTTGCATTTTAAGATGATGTGTTAAGGTAAAAACACGACTCCAGACCCTTGTGCTCTGTTCCATTCCATCTGGTTGTTTTTGAATGCAAAAACACGTTTATGTAAACCCCCTAAGATAGAGTTCTCAATATTTTAGTTGCTCCTAACATTATAATCCTCATGCGAGGGACCCCTATTCTAAAATTTAAAAGGCAGCTCGTGTGTTTGAATGTATAAAGACCCAATTAATATTATGAAAAAATGTTATAAATGTGTAAAATAATATTTGAAAAATATTTAGTTTCTGTTGTTACATTTTTATTTTTTTTTGGACATTTATTTATTTTTATTTTAACAAATTATTTTTATTCTATTTTGTTTTTTATTTTAATCATTTTTTTTCAGTTATTTATTGCAATGTCTTTTTTTATTATTATTATTATTATTATTATTATTATAAATAAGAAATTGGGCCAAAAGAAAGGAGAAACCCAAAAGAAAGGAGTCTGATTGGAATCAGATAAATCACAAACCAGCCTAATTATAAAAAGGTTCCATAAAACATTAGTTGAATTTGTAAAAATGTTACTTTGCTCATCCCTAACTTGGGGAAATCTTTCTTGAAGCTGTTGGAGTGAAGCCATTAGAGTTCTGTTTGTATATCTGGTTCTTTTGCAGGCTCCTAACCCCGCAGCCAGTGAGTTCGTCCCTAAAGGGGCCCCACGAATGGCCTCCATGTCTCAGACAACCGTGCCAGCATTCACCTCCCCCATCTTCCCTCATCCTGGCCTGAGCAGCTCCACGGCGGCTGCTCTTGCACCTGGTCAGTGACTCATTACCACCCGGTGTTTTGAATTTTTTTTTTTCTTCTTTTTTCTTTTTTTTTTTTTTTCAGTTTTTGTCTTGATAAACTCAAGTCTTACCTTATGCTTAGTATTCTTTTATTGTGTGTGATCTTTTAGGTTAGGTTGTGGTCTCCTTTTTTAAAATCTGTTTTTAATTGGACTATAATGTGTGTTTTCTCGGACAGGTATGTCCCTTTCTGCTGGGTCATCGCCTCTCCATTCCCCCAAAATCACCCCTCACACCTCCCCAGCACCGCGGCGGCGCAGCCATACACCCAACCCCAACCCAGCCAATTACATGGTGCCCACCACTGCGTCTGACCAGGGAGGTGGAGCCCATGTAATTCAAAAGGAGACTGTAGGCGGGACAACCTACTTCTATACCGATAACACCCCTGCTCCCTTGGCTGGAATGGTACGGTCCATGTAAATCAGAGTTTGCTATGCACTATTATTGTCTTTACCTGATTTACCTGAAATATTCAATGCGTGGTTTTCATTTTCAGGTGTTCCCTACATATCATATGTATCCACAAACAGCACCTCATGTGGCATACATGCAGCCAAAAGCCAACGCGCCATCTTTCTTTATGGCTGACGAACTCCGACAGGTAATCTGCCGTTTCATCGTTTAGCCAGTGTTTAGAAGTTGATTATTTGTTGTAACACCTATGTTTGTCTTTTTCGTAGGAGCTGATTAACAGGCATTTGATAACGATGGCACAGATAGATCAGTCTGAGAACCCTGGTAAGGATGTGGTTTGTCTTGTGTTGGCATGATATGTTAACAATGTTTTTGTTTTAATGGACAGCGTGGCAACTGTTCAGTTATAATGTCTGTTTTGTGGTCAGCGCATCTGGATTCACCTGCAGTCTGAGAAGAAAACCACATCCTTTGTCTGTCTGTCTTCATTTTGATTGTTTTGAAAAACATCTACATGTTTATCCACCTATGTGTCCACCATATCTATACTCGTATCCACATAAAATCCTTTTGCAGTATGAACACCAAGTGTGTGTGAGAACAGGTGTGTTGTATGATTGAAGTCGGCTGTTCCATCTCCCCTTTATAGGTGTGCCATCTGAGGTAGACAGTTACCACAGCCTCTTTCCCCTGGAACCCCTTCCCCCACCCAACCGTCTTCAGAAAACCAGCAACTTCAGTTACATCACTTCCTGTTACAAGGCAGTCAACAGTAAAGATGACCTGCCTTACTGCCTCAGGAGGATACATGGTGAGGCATTAGGTGTTTGTACAGCTATTCCTGTAGTGATTTTGCATGCTTGTGTTTTGAATTCCATTTTTTTTCCATACCACTGTTCTATAAACTGCCAATGTTTAGTGTTAACCAATCAAACCACTTAAAAATGACCATTTTAAGTTCAGTTTTAAAGTGCTCATGGTCATGAAAGTACCTAGCCTTAATATATCTCTAAAAATCAGAGAACCAGAACAATAAAGAAACCAGTGGTGGCACAAGGAAGTGGTAAAGCACACCTAATTGTTTTGTTTAGTACCCACGTGTAACCTGGAATGACTTGGAAATGACTTTTATGCATTCACAGGCTTCAGGCTGGTCAACACCAAGTGTATGATGCTGGTAGACATGTGGAAGAAGATTCAGCACTCCAATACTGTGACCCTCCGAGAGGTCTTCACCACCAAAGCATTTGGAGACCACTGTATGAATAAGTTTGCTTTTTAAGTGACCATATCCAGACTATTGTGCAACACCGCTTTTGGTTTCGCCACAATGCTCTTGATTTTGAGTCAATTACGTTTTTGTTTGTTTTTAAATTCAAAAATACATTAAAAATGCAATTCACCCATATGAAACAATATGTGTTTTAAACAAAATGTTTATATCATGGACACTTATGACACTTTCATAGACTTTTCAAATATGATTACGTCTGCCATCCATAGCACTGGTGTTCTCCTATGACTTCCATGCGGGGGCGGAGACCATGTTCAGCAGGCACTTCAACGATCCGGCAGCAGATTCTTACTTCACGAAAAGAAAGTGGGGTGAGTTTTTTTTCTTTTTTTTTTTTTTTTCTTGCTCAGTTGTTTCTGTTTGTGTGTGTGAGGATACAGCCGTTAGTTGCAGAGTATGTCAAATGTCTGGTGGCAGTTGCGTCTTTGTGAACATGCAGCGAGGAAAGAGGAAGGAGTGGTTGAAACCGATCCCTCCTCAGGTGGGTTCAGTACCTGCAAGTCAAGACTGACAGAGGAAGCAAAACCCTGGCATGACGTTAACTATAAACAGCTGCAGCGCATACGGCTGCATTAACCATAGTGCAGCCTCAAACCATAAAATGCGTGTTTGTTATTAGGATGGGATAAAACCAGTCACAACATCTAAAAATATACACTTATTTGTTTACATTGATCTAAAACGTTTATCCAAAGCATTGGAAGAAATACATACTTGTGTAAAAGGCACAATAAAAGTACACAGAACAAATAATAATATCCTGGTTGGTGAGTGATGATCTTCCAGGTCTGTTTCAATTGTTCACTCCTAATCTATGGCACATGGTAAATCTGAAAGACCTTTCAATCTGAGTGATCAAACCAATCCAAGCATCCTCCAGCTGTAAAACAGGGTCCGATCCAGTTTCCATTGGTTACACTTTCAAATTATGTTGGAAAACAATTCATTTTTGGGCTACCTCAAGACCACCTGCTCTAAATAAATATATGTGATCCACTATGGTTCACTAAGGTTTCTCGAAGTTACAACATTAAAGTTTGGTCTTTAACTGAAACGAATATGCTTGTTGTATTCTGCTAGTTGAAACTTTGTCAGCTGTTTGACACAAGTCTATCTGTTAACAGCTCACAAAGCAGTTATTTTTTCACACTATAAAAATAGAGCACTTATATTATGTCAGCAACTTAAATAGCACTTGCTAAGTAATGGTCATTCCCTATATTCACTTTAAAGCTAAGCTTTAAAACTACAGCTATTTTGTGTTGGTTAGGCAAGTGGTTGTTAAGTAACGTGATAACTAAGGTGCTCTTTACATGACACTGCTTTCAACAAACTTTTGGCCATTCGTCCAAAACGTTTTGGCGGCCTGAAAATGCAAACTTTTGAAAACAGGTTTCAAAGTGCAAGTTTTTAAAATGATGCCATTATTGTCTGGCCTGGTATGAATAATACAGCATTTTTAATCATTTTTTTGCGGATCTGACGTGAAGGAAAAACGTCCATTTTTAGTGCATAGTTGTCGTGTACCACATAGTGCCCCTGCTTTGGATTTAAGAGGATAAAGTTAATAATTAATTGATCGTTAATTTAAACAGCAATCGATTATGGGAATTTATGTAAATTGACATCCCTAATTTATAATAAGTGTTGAGGAAAGTTACTTTTAAAAGTAATGCATTACAATATTGCGTTACTCCCTAAAAAAGTAATTGTTACTTTTTATGGACTGTATTGCATTACATTAGTTTTTCTTACCTGGGATGGGCTGGCTTGTTTTCACACCTGTACAGTAGAGGGCACAGCTCAAACAAACTTTTCAACTGTGCAGCCATTTTGGACTGCAGAAGAAAAGGAAAGTTTAAAAAGTGATGTTTCTCTAAAGTCATTTTTGCTCATTAGCATGGTTGAATTAGATAATCGAAGGTCAGCTGTGAAGACATTAGTTAATAAAGTGAGATTTAATACACAAAAAAAATTTGTATTATTTAACATAATTATTCCAGGCTTGCATAATATTCTGAGATGGCATTTCACAGTTTTTATTAATTTGTAGGAATACTTGTTTTCGTGGAAGTGAGATGAGTAAATTAATGCTCACATTTAGTCTAGAACTACAATAACCATCATGCTTACACACCACACACTCCTTACTCCCGATTTCTCTCAACATGGGGACAGGAGAGGTGTCAGTCAATAAATGGGGAAAACAATGTATGTTATTTAAAAAAATAACTCATAAATTCTGTTGTAAATTTAAAATCAATGCATTACTTGACTCGTTACTTGGGGAAAAAAGTTATCTGATTTCATGTTACTTGTAATGCTTTACCCCCAACACTGTTTATAATTCATTTTAATTATTTTAATTTTATTTATTCATTTAATTTTTGATTAGGGCAGCATGAGCTCCCTCCTCCACGGCAACATGCGGGCCTGTTACCAGAGTCTCTGATTTGGGCCTATATCGTCCAGCTGAGCTCGGCACTGCGCACAATTCACACAGCTGGGCTGGCCTGCAGGGTCATGGACCCTAGTAAGATCCTGATCACTGGAAAGACACGGTACAGCTGCACATATTACTCAATTAAACCAGAACTACATTCATGTAACTGCAGGGCATCAGATGAATGTGTCTGAAATGATTTAAAATCAGTAATGTTTGGCAGTTTTGAGCAATATATGTATAAAGGATTTACTGTGTTAATATATTTTTGCATTTTCTTTAGTGGGGTCAATAAAAACTGAACTACTGACCTAATCGTGCAAACATTTACTGGTTAATGAACTAAAGACAAAGCACAGTTTTGTAGAATCTTCTTCAGAAGACTTCTGAAATGAAGGACAGTCAAACTACAGATCGGTCAGTTTTCTGTGGGGCCCCTATTTTCTAGTCATAAATAGTAAATGAAGAAGTTCACTTTTAGATTGTTTTTGCTCTTCCTTTTATTAGACGCTACACACTACCTATTTATCTGCTTCTCTGAGCATATTTGGTTATTTCTGCAAACGCTGCTCACACAAACACTGCTAAATGTTTGTTGTTTCTCTATAGGTTACGAGTGAACTGTGTAGGAATGTTTGATGTCTTAACATTTGACAATAGTCAGACCAACCACCTGGCGCTGATGCCCCAGTACCAGGTACTGAACATTTCCTTACACCCAAACATAGTGTGTTATGCCCATCACATACATTACTTGTCTGCATATCTACATTTAATCATGTTATGTTACACACACTTTCGTTCAAATATTTAGGGTCGTTAAGATTTTTTGTTGTTGTTGTTGAAAGAAGTCTCTTTTGCTCACCAAGGCTGCATTTATTTGATAAAAACATAAATTACAATAATATTGTGAAATAGTATTTAAAAAAAAAAATTCTATCTTAATATATTTTAAAATGTCATTTATTCATGTGATGGCAAAGCTGAGTTTTCATTGTCGCAGAGTAAGAAAATAGTTTGATCTGTGTGCTTGTCGTTTTACAATTTGGGTCTAAACTCTTAGTTTCATCAGTTGCTGTTCCCTTTGTGTCCATCAGCAAGCAGATCTTATCTCCCTGGGGAAGGTGGTGTTGGCCTTGGCTTGTAACTCTCTAGCTGGCATTCAGAGAGAGAATCTTCAGAAGGCCATGGAGCTGGTGTCAATCAACTACTCATCTGACCTCAAGAACCTCATTCTGTGGGCCTCTATCTCTTTCTCACACACATTTTATATCCTAAATTCTCTCAAAGTGGTTATATTGTGACATGACAGTTTGTGGTTCTGTGTGTGCCCTATTAAGTCTGATTAATGTGAATGCACTCATACGTTCATGCTTGTGGCCCCACATTCAGACTAATGCACATTATTTGGTCATGTTTCAATCTTCAGGTACTTACTCTCAGAACAGAGCCGTCTGCGCAGCGTCAATGACATTATGCCCATGATTGGAGCACGATTTTACACTCAACTTGATGCCTCGCAAATGAGGAACGATGTCATTGAGGAGGACTTGGCCAAGGTATTCATATTGGTAGTTTAATGCTGTTTAATGTTTTATATATTTAACTTATTAATTTAGTATATTATAAGTATATTTATGTGTGTTAAAAGTTGTATTCTGAAAATGGGTAAAAGCATGACGCTAATATACTACTTATATATTTAAAGATGGTACCATTTTTGTTAGTATATTTGCAGTGCACTATTGAAAAGGCAACGTATCTGAAAGACAAAGTATACTTTTTTCCACCAGGGTAGTCATACTGTATGTGCTGTATTTGTTTTATTTTGTCAGTTCTTGCTGTTTTCTTGTTTCACACTCACAACTAGGCTGTAGATTCAGTAGCAGTGCAGGAAATGAAAAGAAACGCCCTTGCAGATCATGCTATCTAGTTTACCTTGTATGCCATTATCTAGTATGTGCTGAGGTCAGACCAAAGGGAGGAGGTGGTGTGATTGCTGTAAATATTTTGGACCATTTCAGCTGTTCTCCTTTCTGCTTACCTCCTTTTGATTACTCATATCAGATGAGATGTGTGAAGACATTTCTGCACCACCCTGCTAAAAACACCTACAGTCATGCATTGTTGCATTTAACTCGTTTTTCATCATGTAGATGGTGCTGTGTTCATTGTGTTTGTTTGGTACTGTGCTGCATTTGGTGTGAGAGCAAATGTGACTCAGAAAGAGGTTTAAATATGACCTGGTTTCCCCTCTAACTTCCCCTCTCATAATTTGTGAAGTCTCACTTACGCAAACCCAAAATAACCTAATTTTTCGTTATTAAAATGTTGAACATAGATTTTACTACAACTTTCTGGTTATGCATCTTTATTTTGCAGGAAGTTCAAAATGGGCGATTGTTCCGCCTATTGGCAAAACTGGGAACGATCAACGAGAGACCAGAGTAAGTGTTTTTATCACAACTAAAATATTGAGTCCATTTGAAACCTTTCTGAAATGGCAACCTTTAAAGTCACTTCCAAAATTGTCCCCTTCAACTCTGAATTTTAATTCTTGTAGATTCCAGAAGGACCCAACATGGTCTGAGACTGGTGACCGTTACCTGCTGAAGCTCTTCAGAGATCACCTGTTCCACCAGGTAACTGAGACAGGAACACCCTGGATAGACCTCAGCCACATCGTGTCCTGTCTCAATAAGGTGAGCTCATGTTATATCTAGGTCAATGAGTAGTTATCTTTGTATTGAAAGTTACAGTAAAAATGCAATTCATACACGTCATGACTTTAATACACCCTTGAACATTTAATTTCTGATTTTTTTTTAAACATATATATGTATGTACAGTACAGTCCAAAAGTTTGGAACCACTAAGATTTTTAATGTTTTTAAAAGAAGTTTCGTCTGCTCACCAAGGCTACATTTATTTAATTAAAGATACAGTAAAAACAGTAATATTGTGAAATATTATTACAATTTAAAATAACTGTTTTCTATTTAAATATATTTGACAAAGTAATTTATTCCTGTGATGCAAAGCTGAATTTTCAGCATTGTTACTCCAGTCTTCAGTGTCACATGATCCTTCAGAAATTATTCTAATATGCTGATTTGCTGCTCAAGAAACATTTATGATTATTTTCAATGTTGAAAACAGTTGTGTACTTTTTTTTTTCAGGATTCCTTGATGAATAGAAAGTTCAAAAGAACAGCATTTATCTGAAATACAAAGCTTCTGTAGCATTATACACTACCGTTCAAAAGTTTGGGGTCAGTAAGAATTTTTATTTTTATTTTTTTGAAAAGAAATTAAAGAAATGAATACTTTTATTCAGCAAGGATGCATTAAATTGATCAAAAGTGGCAGTAAAGACAATTATAATGTTACAAAAGATTAGATTTCAGATAAACACTGTTCTTTTGAACTTTCTATTCATCTAATAATCCTGAAAGAAAATACTGTACACAAATATTTTGTACAATTGTACACATTAAATGTTTCTTGAGCAGCAGATCAGCATATTAGAATGATTTCTGAAGGATCATGTGACACTGAAGACTGGAGTAATGATGCTGAAAATTCAGCTTTGTGTGTGTATATATATATATATATTTTATATATATATTTTATATATATATATATATATTATATTTATATATTATATATATATATTTTATATATTATATATATATATATATATATATATATTATATTTATATATTATATATATATATATTTTATATATTTTATATATATATATATATATATATATTATATATATATATATATATATATATAAATATATATATATTATATATATATATAAATATACACACAAAATAATTAAATATAAATAAATAATTTTATATAAATAATTTGACCTTTTTAATGACGAGGGATGAAGGGAAGGGAAGGTTAGTTCAGGTTGTAAAATGTAGTATGACTCCAAAAGTGCATATTCCAATTTTTTTTTTTTGTAATAAAAATAATTTTTACAAATATCATTAACTAATAATTCACAAAATTAAATTATGTTCAACTTTTTTTGAGAATAATTAAGATGTGTACAAAAACATGGATACAGTCAGTGTATTTCTAAGAACTTGGCACATTTTAAACTAGATTAAAAATATTTTATTTATATTTAAATATCTTATTCTCCACTATGGACACTCTTATTGGCCAATAACTCTGGCATTTTATGGAAACTTTCCCGTCAGCTGAGCTAATTTAATGAATTCACTTCTAGAGCTGCACGATTCTGGATAAATTGAGATTATTTTTTTTTTTTTTTTTTTTTTCAAAACATCACGATTCTGAACAGATAACTAAACAAAATAACGTCATTTATTAGAAGTTATGATTGATGTTAATTCCTGCTGTCTGTTTAAAATGTTTAATTATTCTGAATGATTTAAAAAAAAAAATGGTTTGAATGAATGATTCAATTGATTCAATGACTCACTCATAAAAACTTCACTAGTTTCATTACTGAATGAATCAGCATTTTTTGAGCAAATCTCTTGAATGAATGATTCAATGACAAAATTTTGCCACTTTGTAACATTGTAATCGAAACAATGGTTATTTGAATTCAAAAGTTGATTTCCTCCATTTCGATCACTGCTGTAGACATCAGTGTTTTTATCCAAACTATAAACTTTTATCCCAGTTCTTCTGTGGTAATATGAATGTTTATAAAGCACAAATAACGATACTGTGTGGTTCAAAAGACTGTGAAGCTGTTTGATAGTACCTATGACAACTGCTCTCTCTGGCTCAGCAGCAGCGCAGACGCAGATTTGAATGTTCCGGTGTGATTTTTGTCAAACGTTTAATAGACAAAGGCGAATCGTTTTCATTTAGGAACGAGATCTTTGAATCGAGATCGCAATCTTTTAACGATTAATCGCACATTTCTACTACTCCCTAACCACCTTTTATTTCTGATTCAGTTGGATGCTGGAGTACCGGAGAAGATCAGTCTGGTGTCACGGGATGAGAAGAGCGTGCTTGTGGTGACTTATTCAGACCTGAAGCGCTGCTTTGAGAGCACCTTCCAGGAACTGCTGGCCGCCACTAACGGCCCCCTGTAACACCCAGCCATCCCCACAGGAGTGGGCTGGAACTGCCTGAAACAGAGCACATTGCACTACAGCCTGGAATCATAGGTGCAGAATGATGATCTCACGACCAGGGCGGAGCCAGCTGGTTGCTCACCTCCAGTCAGATACACTGTTCTGTCCAGAGAAAGTTCTTTTCTAAAGCTTATTTTTTTTAGTTTCCACAACAACAGCTGCAGAATTATGAACTGAACTGAGAGCTGTGATGATAATGATGATTTTTTTTTTTAGACTTGGGAACAATGTCCAAAAAATTGAGTCTTTACTTCCTGCTTTTATTTCTAATTTTTTATTTTTTTTCCTCGGAGGATGCACTAAACATTTTAAGTTCCTTTTTTAAGTGATTAAAAAAAAGTGCGTGTCCCACAGGGTGCATTGAGGGCCGAGGCCTCACACATGAAATGGGTGAAAAACAGAGTGCATTTTCCCACATCATATCCTCGCCCTTTTTTAAATGAGGTACTACAAATCGGGACAGACCACTGGTCATGTGTGCAGGGTCCTTGACTCTGATGGGACAAACCACTGGGTTGGGCAAATTGATTAGACTGACCACTTATGAATGTGTGACATTAGTGACGTGCAGCCACTCCTTCTCTGATGTGATGATTTAAAAGTCGGCCATCTTGGAGGCGGGAGGGGACGTTACTGGTTGCGTGCAGTCGAGGAGGATTCACGTCATTTGCTGGCGCTGATAAAGGGGTGCTCTCTCCTCTTGCTGTATAAAATTGTTGTTTATTTCAGAATTTCGCTACATCCTTTTTCATTTTATGGATGCTTTTTGGAATCGGATTTTTTGAGAGGATGAATTTTCGTTGTCTTTTTTCTTTTGTGATAGGAACCAAAGAACTGGACCACACTAGCAAGGGAAACCAGTTCTGTCTCGTTGTGGAATGTCCCTTTCTTACGTCTCTGTTGTGGAGCATCACAATTTTCTGTCCATTTCGTCATTCTTTTCCCTCATTTTCCCGCTCTTCATGCTAGTATTGGTTTGGATATAGTGAATCTCATAGAGATCCCTTGTGTTGTTACTGTCATTCCCATTCCTCATGATGTTGTTGTACAGAGATGCATGATGGGATGTTTCTCACCTCACTAGCGTAATCTCTGTGGACCAATCCCAGCAGGGCGAGTTGGGATTGTATTGGTTTCTCTTGGTTTCGTTTTTGTTTAGCTATGATTTGACCTACAAATTATGTGACATCATCCGGACAACAGTTTGGAATTCGCTCAGGATGATGCCTGACAGGAATATGCCAATGACTGAATGTGTCTGACCTGTCATTGGTGACTGCCCAATCCGTGAGTCAAGGAACAGGCGGGACTTGCAGCACAGATTTGGGTGTGCCACACTGGACCGAGAGGGTGCAGGATACAGCAGGCAGAGGATGCTGTGAGTTCAATAATGTATTTTTTTTAACCGATCAGTAAACTACTTGGTGAACATGGTGCCAAGCCCATATCCCTCTCTGAATCACACACGTTAATACACACCTTTTACAGGAAATCTCATATCATGTACCCAGCTTCCAGTGGAACGCACTCCAGACACACAGACACAGACACAGACACAGACACACACACACACACACACACACACACACACACACACACACACACACACACACACACACACACACACACACACACACACACACACACACACACACACACACACACACACACACACATACATATGCACTCATACATGAAATCTTCCTTCACCATCCCAGTACGTTTTATGCCCTTCTTGTTTATTGTCACATTTTTGCAATATTTGTGTGTACAGCAGTATTTTAATAAAGATTAATAAAAGATAACATTCGTTTGTGTTTTTAAAGGGCATGATTGTTGCTTGAATAGCTTATGACACACTGCAGCAGCAAAAAGGAACTTGTCTGTAACTGGAGATTGGGCGCTTTCCAAAATAGATGCCACAAAGACAAGACTCAGAGTGGTTTTTAATGGTACAGGTTTTATGGCAGAAAGAACGTATGGGCATTTAATTTTGTTATTAGGTGAGAAGGTTATTAGTGATAGATTTTTTTTAACCCATGGTACATAAGCTACAAAAAGTTTGGGGTCAGTAAGATATATATATATATATATTTATTTTATTTTTTTTGATAGAAATTACTTTTATTCAGCCAGGATGCGTTAAATTCATCAAAGGGGACATTAAAGACATTTATAATGTTACAAAAAAATTTAATTACAAATAAATACTGTTCATTTGATCTTTCTATTCATAGAAGAAAAAAAAAGCATCATGGTTTCCACAAACTGTTTTCAATATTGGTAATGTTTCTTAAGCAGCAAATCAGCATATTAGAATGATTTCTGAAGGATCATGTGACACTGAAGACAGGAGTAACGATGCTGAAAATTCAACTTTGCCATCACAGGAAAATATATAAAAATAGAAACCTTTTTTTTATGTTGTAATATTTCACAATATTACTGTTTTTACTGTATTTGTGAGCAGAGACTTTTTTCAATTTCTTTTTTAATAAAATCTTATTGGCCCCAAACTTTTGAATGGTATTTTGATTAATCTAACTGTGTCTAGGATCAAGATTCTGCCACTTATAAAGATTTTTCTTTTTTTTTTTTTTTTAAGAAAGTTGCATCCTATCAAGGCAAAAACACTGAATTATATATATATATATATATATATATATATATATATATATATATATTTTTTTTCTTCCTACTTATATATTTTTCCTTTAACTTTTATTCCACCAATATTAAAGTCCTGTTCTCTTTTTTTTCCTGAAGTTAATATTACGTTACTGAGTGTAAATAAATATAATCTACGGCAAAAAGTTTTCCAGCATATGGCGTGCAGCACGTGAACTGTGCTCTACAGTTTGGTACCTACAAGCAGTGATTTTAATAAAGGCATTTCACTAACTCATAAATTATATTAGCTGCTCTGTGACTACTAAAACATAAGAGGTACAGATTACTGTTGGTTTCAAAGCGGGAGTGTAGCAATGAAATGGTTTTAAAACAAACAACATTGCTTATCAGTAGTTGCAAGATTCAACATGATAGTAACATAGTAGAAAAAAATCCTGAAAATGTTCAGGCCTGACGAAAAACTAACATCCTATAATGGAAATTTCCATAATATAATGTGTATAGGCCTATATGAAATATTATGCAAATAATATTTATACGTGCACAAAGTGCATTTTGTCTATAATTTACCTGATGAATTTAATATAAATATATTTTATAATCCTTAACCAGTAATTATGATTGACAAACATTCATGGAAGTTCATTGGTTAAAAAGGTGGGAATGTGCAGAGAATCACAAAAGAATAAGAGACTCAGAAATCAGAAATCCTGCTTAAACAGGACGTATCTAACACAAAAAGGAACCGAAAGCAAAACAGTCCAGATAAACAGTGCTTTTTAAGAGTGGTAACGGATGTTCACTGGTGTTTACAGGCAGGTTGTCTGACGTGAGTGTTAAAAACAAGGGTAGCAGCTTCATCTGGAGGGGGAGAGCAGCACCTCCCTATGATGGCAACAGGGGGCGCTATTCATACAAGGCAGCACTTTTGCCGGCAGCACCACGCTCTGGTTTTGATATTTGGAGAATAACCTGCAAAACAAAAGGCCACGACATCATTTTATGTAGCTAATTACATAAACTCAATGTTTGTTTTTCACAAATTCATTTTGATCATTCAAAAGTTTGAGGTCTGTAATTTTTTTTTATGTTTTTGAAAGACGCATTTTGAATATCTTTACTGACCCCAGACTTTTGAACATTAGCATAACAGATTATCGAGGCTAGTCTCATGGCACCTACTTGGTGATTTTCTTGGTTTTGAATCTGTCTGTCCATTTCACCTGAATCAACTCTTCAGAAGGAAGAACCATTCCACTGTCAGACTGCTTGTCCAAAAGTAAAATAAAAAGTCAGTTCCAACAACTTTACCTGAGTGAAATGTAACTATATTTTAAAACACTTACATCAGGGATTTCTTGGTGTAGATTCGCAAAAGTGTTGATGGCTTTGATTTTCCCAGAGTTGATGTAGCTAAAATATATAAAAATTCAAATAAACATAAAAAAAATAATTAAAATTAAAATAAATATTAGTCAAAGTGTATATTTTAAGTTGTACATATTCAGCTGATATTTTCAAATATGAAGACATTCATACCTTAAAGTTCCCAGTGTTTTCTGGCTTATGTCTTTCTGGTCGAGGTGCGGCGTGACGGTATTTCCTTCTCCAGAAATAAAAGTGTTTAATGGAATATAATCCTTTCCGTCCTGTTTAAGAAAAAAGTATGCAAGAAATCTTTTTTCAGTTCTTACCAGCCAAACATCCCCACAAGGAAAATGTCTTAATAAACACATTAATTATATCCCACCTGTTGGACGCAAGTCTGCAGGAGGTCTCCCAGTATCTCCACTAGAGCAGTGAAAGAAGGTCTGTCCTCAGGGTTCTTTTCCCAGCATGCCCACATGATGCTATAACTATCAGGCAAATCCCACCAGCTCATTATCATCAGTGTATTGGTATTGGGTCATGCTTTATACAGTGTATTCATGTGTGAGAACTCACATCTCCGGGGTGCTGTACTCAGGAGGACACATCCGAGTCCCTTCCTTCAGTCTGTGACAAAACTCCTCATCAATATTCAGCCCCGGGTACGGAGACGCTCCTATAGATCACAAATGCTGTTATATGTGACTGTTCACAGGTCAGAGAGAGATGTAATTTAAAATATAACAGAATGTATAGCTGTATAGCTGTAATTTACTCACCACCATGTCATCCAAGATGTTCATGTCTTTCTCTCTTCAGTCAAAAAGAAATTAAGTTTTTGATGAAAACATTCCAGGATTATTCTCCATATAGTGGATTTCAATGGAGCCCAAACGGTTGAAGGTCAAAATTACAGTTTATAGCGATCCCAGACGAGGAATAAGGGTCTTATCTAGAGAAACTATTACTCTTTTTCTAAAAAAATGAAATTTTATACGTTTTAACCATAGACTGTAAAAAAATAGGTTTTAACCATAAATGCTCATCTTGAACTAGCTCTCTTCTTCTTCTCTATTTGAATTGCTGCAGTGTAGACGCTGCTAAGTGTATTACTGCCCTCAACAGGTCAAAGTTTGAACTAAATTGTCATATTCAATATGCTAGTGCAAGTATATAACAATTAGTTCAAACTTTGACCTGTGGAGGGCAGTAATACACTTAGCAGCATCTACACTGCTGGAATTCAAATAAAGAAGAAGAGAGCTAGTTCAAGATGAGCATTTATTGTTAAAACGTATATCAATTTTAATTTTTTTTTAGAAAATGAGTGATGGTTTCTCTAGATAAGACCCTTATTCCTCGTCTGGGATTGTGTAGAATGTACAGAAGAGGATTAGGGCCCAGCAATAATAAAAAAATAAAACCATCTTAAGATTAAAGTTAAATTTAAATTTCGAGAAAAAAGTCGAGATAAAATGTTGAGAATAAAGTCATTAAATTACGAGAAAAAAAAATTGTTAAATTTCGAGAAAAAAGTCGAGATAAAATGTTGAGAATAAAGTCATTAAATTACCAGAAAAAAGTTGTTAAATTATGAGAACAAATTCGTTAAATTATGAGAAAAATGTCGTTAAATTTTGAGAAAAAAGTTGAGATAAAATGTTGAGAATAAAGTCATTAAATTAACAAATTTATTATTGTAATTTAACGAATTTGTTCTCGTAATTTAACAACTTTTTTCTCGTAATTTAATGAGTTTATTCTCGTAAATTAATGACTTTATTCTCAACATTTTATCTTGACTTTTTTCTCGAAATTTAATTACTTTATTCTCAACATTTTATCTCAACCTTTTCTTGAAATTTAACGAGTTTGTTCTCGTAATTTAACGAATTTGTTCTCGTAATTTAACAACTTTTTTCTCGTAATTTAATGAGTTTATTCTCAACATTTTATTCAACTTTTTTCTCGAAATTTAACAACTTTAATCTAGAGATGGTTTTATTTTTTTATTATTGCTTGGCCCTAATCCTCTTCCTTAAGAACGCTTTGAAGCTGCAATGAAACTGTAATTTTGACCTTCAACCGTTTGGGCTCCATTGAAGTCCACTATAAGGAGAAAAATCCTGGAATGTTTTCATCAAAAACCATAATTTCTTTTCGACTGAAGAAAGAAGGACATGGACATCTTGGATGACATGGGGGTGAGTAAATTATCAGGAAATTTGAATTTGAAAGTGAACTAATCCTTTAATGGTCATTATAAGGTAGTTCAAACAGCATTTATCATAACACAATTTTGTAGGAATTGTAATCAGGCACTAAAGAGAGTACCTATTAAAAGTAATTTGACCCAGTGGGATTGCTTGGGGTCCTAACAGAGACCTGATTTCAAAGGGTGACCTGATTTGTCACAACGGCTTCTAGAATGAGAAAAAATGCAGGGCGGGACTTGATTTTGTCCATCGGGAATTGATTGAATCATTTGATCATTGTGGTTGGCTATTGCTGTGATGACGGATCGCGTATCAAACTGCCAAAGTCACACGAACTATTGAAATTTCGAAACACTTATGACATAACGAAGCCTCGCTTACTGAAATCACGTGACTTTGACAGTTTGATACGCGCTCTCAACCACTGATTCGAAACAAAAGATCCGTAAAGCTCCGAAGCTTCATGAAGCAGTGTTTTGAAATCGCCCATCACTAGATATTGTTGAATAAAGTCGTTATTTCGATTTTTTGTCGCACAAAAAGTATTCTCGTCGCTTCATAACATTAAGGTTGAACCACTGTAGTCACATGATAAGTCACTGTTTATAAACTGTTTTTAATAACCCTGATTTCATGGTGACTTTAATCACTTTCAAAGGAGTTTTCCTCACTTTCATTCTCTTGCTATGACCTCACTGACCTGCTGGAGAGACAAAGGTCAATTGTTCTATTGTGCCATATTTCAAAGGGGTTGTGCTATATGATAAAATCAAAGGTGACGTGCTAAACGCTTGACTGATGTATGGAAAGAGTATTACCAAGTGAGAAGATCTCCCAGAGCAGAACTCCATATGACCACACGTCACTCTGAGTGGTGAAGACTTTGTCGAAGATCGATTCAGGGGCCATCCACTTCAATGGTAACCGTGCCTTTATGGCAAAACACATTCATTACACACATTTGCCTATATTTTTTATGTTGTTGACCATTAACATTGATTTATCAATGGAAGTACACTCACATCTCCTTTGCGCACATAGTCTGGGTCTTTGTACACATCTCGGGCCAAGCCAAAATCACAGATCTTCACCACATTGTTGTTGGACAACAGGATGTTTCTGGCAGCAAGGTCACGATGAATGCACTAAAAACATGAAAGACCTTTGTGATTCAACCACGTTCATATTCACGCTCACATACCCTCATGCTAACAGGAAGAAACTTTACCTTGCGAGAGGCGAGAAACTCCATACCTCTGGCTACCTGAAAGCTGTAAGAAATCAGGTCTTCAAGCAGCAGAGGACTGATGGATTCAGGAAGAGAAGCTGGACAAGACAAACAGTAAAACTTTAGTCTCTCTTTAATTGAATATTAATATCAAAATTAGAAAAAAATGGAGGATGCTGGTCATGAGCTGGTTGGTTACGACCAGCTTAAACCAGCTTCTGGACATACTTAACCAGCATATGCTGTTTTTTTTGTTTGTTTGTTTGTTTGTTTGACACCATGCATGTGATGTAACCCACCACTGTCCTCCTCTGAGATCTCTGCTCTCTCCTCACTAAACCCTGAACTGGCGTTGCTCTGGCTGCTGGACACACTGGCCAGTCGTCCTTTACATCCCTCCTTCATGCTTTGCTCCTCTTCTCTGATCACCTGAGTCAGACACACACATGAGCAGCCATTCAGTTAGTTCACACATCTAATGAATAAAATCATTATGAGTCACATAAAAGGACTTCACTAGTTCCTCTGATTTTGGATCAGACCTTAATGACTTTTGCATAAACACACTGCTCTTTGTATGAAGCTTCTATAGAGGCCTTTAAAGGAGGTAAACAGCTTTAGAGATGGTCACACAGAGGGAAGTATGACTCTATTGTCTTGGTAAACACTGCTCTGTTCTTTTCAAAAGGAAATAAGAGAAGACTATAAACTTGACAGCAGACATATTTATAGGTCTCTGAACCTCACAATACCACAAACCAACAGTTTCTAGGTTGCTAAAATGCGGTGACATTTAGATCTTATGAGTGACATTCTCCAAAACAAAGATAAGATTTTATTTTAGACATGAGGTTGATGATTACTGAAGAGAATTTAAAGAAGTTGCTGGCTAGATTAACAGTTGAAGAGATTAGATAGATAGATAGATAGATAGATAGATAGATAGATAGATAGATAGATAGATAGATAGATAGATAGATAGATAGATAGATAGATAGATAGATAGATAGATAGATAGATAGATAGATAGATAGATAGATAGATAGATAGATAGATAGATAGATAGATAGATAGATAGATAGATAGACTAACCCTATTTAAAAGAAACACCTCTCGTTTGCTCTTAAGATATGTAGACAGGTTGCCAAACTTGCAGTATTCAACTATGACCATCAGAGGCCCTAAAAACAAGAAGACAAAAGTAATACATACAACAACACTCTTCCATCTCTGTATTATGTGTGTTTGTGTACTTGTTTGTACACTTGCCCAGCATTATTAATGCTGGGCAAGTGATCAATCGTGATTAATCACTATATATATATATATATATATATATATATATATATATATATATATATATATATATATATAAATGCTGGGCAAATGATTAATCGCGATTGATCGCATCCAAAATAAAAGTTTGTGTTTACATAATATATATGTGTGTGCTGTGTATACTTGCTATGTATTATGTTATATTTATATATAAAATATTTATATTTATATATAATATAAATTGTACAAATATATGTACAGTATATACATGCAAATATTTCTTAAATATATACATGTATGTGTATTTAAACATACAAATTAAATATACACAGCACACACACATATATTATGTACCCACACACTTTTATTTTGGATGCGGTTAATCGCGATTGATCGTTTGCCCAGCATTAATATACATATTAATATACATTTATTATTACTATTAATGCTGGGCAAGTGATCAATCGTGATTAATCACAATATATATATATATATGATTTTTAATGTTTTTGAAATAAGTATCTTATACTCAGCAAGGCTGCATTTATTTATTAAAAAAAGTAATAGTAATATTGTAACAATACATAAATTACAATTTAAAAGAACTGTCATTAGTCCAGTCTTCAGTGTAATAGAAAGCATTTATTTGAAATACTTATATTTTGTAACATTATAAATGTCTCTACTGCCACTTTTGATCAATTTAATGCATCCTTGCTGAATAAAAGTATTAATTTCTTTAAATTTCTTTCTTCTTTTTCTTGTAACTAGAGAATAGTTTCATAACTGGCATCAAGCAAAACCAAACTTTGAGGGTTTTTCGTTTACAGACAAATGGTAACATGCACACCTCCTGCTTTGGTGCATGCACCGAGAAGATTGACCACATTGAGGTGATGACCAATATGATTGAGGATCTTCAGTTCAGTCATCAGAGCCTTGTGTTCACTGGGCGTAGCGCCATCTGCAGGGACAGTACAGTCATAACTCCTGACTCTAAAAACCTTATATCAGAAGTCTTCAACCCTGCTACTGGAGACCCGCTGTCCTGCAGAGCTTAGTTCCAACCCCATTCAAACACACCTGAAGCCGATAATCAAGGTCTTCCGGATGTTTAAAAAAATACACAGGCTGAAGTAGGTTGGAAATAAACTTGGCAGGACAGTGAGTTCCCAGGAGTAGGATTGAAGACCCTTACATAATAGGTAGCATATTATGTACTGGCTTACATAATATGCTACCTGTTTTTTATCATAATGTTTGAGCAGCTGTTTTAATGTTTAAGAATATACCTTTAAGCATTTTGACGGCCACTGTGGTGCAGCTGGCTGAATTGCAAATGCCAAAAGCTGAAGCTTGCATTACTCGCCCGAATGCCCCTCGCCCCAGGGGCTTTTCTGGAAAACAGGACAATAAACCACACATCAATATAGTGCATAAGAGCAACAGTACAACTTATAAAGCACACACACAATTTACCTAGTTTAAGGCGGTCACGTGGAAACTCCCACTGGGCGGGGTCATACTGTAACCTGTCACAGTGCTCAAGCAGAGGCTCCTCCCCTGGGTGCAGGATGATTGGCAGGTACTCTGCTTTGCCATCAGTGGAGTTTGGCTAAGAATGACCCACATAATATAGATATATATTACATGGTACAGTAATATTAGTATAGGTTTTTGGCTTTCATGCTTTTTGTCCGGCTCTCACCTGTTTGAGTTTCCGAATCAGCAGTGTGAGAAGCAGCCAGAAGAGAGTGGCCACAACACACGTACATGCTAGAGTCGGGATCTCCAGAGAAAGGAATTCAGATGAACCTATAGGTTACATCAATAAGTGTTGTCAGAGAATGTCTTTAAAGAGAAAAAAAGAGAGGGATCAAGACTGGGACATGACCTGGATCAGATTCGTCTCCACTGAGCATGACAACTCCCTATGGGTCATGAGTAATGCATTAGCCTCTATAGAAACAGCTAAACAAATGAACCTACATAGTAATAGGTAAACAGTTTAAGGGTTGAAAAGCCAAGGCCATCTGTGGGAAATGAAAATGGGAGACAGTTTCCTTCCTGACCTATCGGAAGAGAACAGCATGAACGTCTCCTCTCAGCACTGAGTTTAGAAGCATCCGACAAGAGTAAATAAGGGAGTGTGAGAAAAGAAAAAAAAAGATGGGAGAGAAGAAACAGAAAATAGACTCTTATGCTCACCAAGGCTGCATTTATTTTTGTTTAAAAATGTGTTTTTGTTTTGTGTAATATTGTGAAATATTTTCTTCTATTTGAATATATTTTAAAATGTAATTTATTCCTGTGATGGCAAACCTGCATTTTCAGCATCATCAGTGTCACATGATCCTTCAGAAATCATTCTAATATGCTGATTTGGTGTCAAGAAACATTTACTTACATTGTAAAAAAGAATTGTTAGTTTAACTTAAAAAAAATAAGTTACCCTGTTGCCTTAAAATTTTGAGTTCATGGAACTTAAAAATTGGTTTAATCAACAGAAAACAGAAAATATTATGTTATCTCAACCACAATAATCATTTAAGTTGATTTGACAAAAGAAAAATGTTGTGATAACAAATCATGAAAATAATTCTTTATGTGTATGTTTACAATGTCGATGTTTTATTGTTATAAACGTGACACTTTTTTTCAGGATTCTTTGATGTATAAAAAGTTCAAAAGTATTAAATTGTACAAAAGTATAAAAGAATTAAATTGAATTTTTTGTTACAATTAATGTAAAACTGTAAAAAAATAATGGTTGGTTTAACTTAAAAAGTAAGTTACCAGGTAGCCTTAAAGTTTGGAGTTCATTGAAAAATTTGAGTTAATACAATGAAGGCGATTGGTTTAATCAACAGAAACTCAAAATATTATGTTATCTGAACCACATTAATTATTGAAGTTGATTTGACAAAAGAAAAAATGTGATAATTCATGATTTTTTTTTTTTTTTTTACAGTTTAGGCGTCTTTACTGTCACATTTGATCAATTAAATGTATCCGTGCTGAATAAAAGTAGTAATTTCTTTGAAAGAAATCTTACTAAACCCAAACTTTTAAAAGTTTTTGTGTAAATTCAGTATATGATGGTAAAAGTGATTTTCATTGCTTACAAGCTGCTAAATATTTACCAGCATGTTAACAAATTACATTTTTAACACAGTGGCTTCAAAATTTGTTTGAGGTATGACTGTGTGTATCTTTTTTTAGAACAAAACTGGGGAAAAAAAACTTATTTTACTCATGAATTAAAAACCTGTTAGAAATTCCTGAAGCAATCCTTAGATCAAAACTACGATAGTGTTCCGTGTTTTAGAACTACAATAGTATTATTAATAAATGCCAAAAACAGATAAAAATACTACACATTAAAATGAGTGAATTTACTCCTGTCAAAGCAGTAGCTTACTTTGAACCCAAATGTGGGCGGAGCTCCCCACAGACCCCCTCTCATTGGTGGCCTCACAGGTATAAAGTCCCTGGTCTTCAACTGTAATTCGGTCGATATGCAAAGCCCCTTTCTCAGGAAGCAGCATAATTCCTGTCAATGAGAGAAACATGTAATATATTCATATACATGATTCTTAAAAAAAGAACTCGAAAAGTACACTTTCTAGTCTCACCAGACACCTGCTGGAGCTTCCTTCGGTCCTTATACCATGTGATCTGGGGGTGTGGAATTCCCCGAGCGGGGCAGTGGAGAGTGACCGAGCTGCTTACATTAACACTGTGATCGCTGAGATTTCGCAGCAGCACCGGCGCCTGCAGAACTGTAAAGAGTGCTCGGGTCAGGGGTCATTACACATGATGTTCCACATCCACTGAATCAGTTTAATTGAAAAAGATCAAAAACACCTCAGGGGAGACTGACGGAAGCCACAACAGTCACATGAGGTACTTATTAGCATTACATGTCCACCTTATAAAGCAGCTGAGTGATTTACGGGCGACGCGGTTCGCTATTGTTAAAGAAGTGTGAATAGACTGCGAGTTGTATTTCTTTCATTGCAGATTAAGTCCTGGAATGTTTGAATTGCAGCCTCTGGAGTTGTGCCATTCACCACATTCCCTCTGTTGGTCTTAATGACACATTCAGCATTTCATGGACTGATATTTCCGGGTTAGCCGGCCAAGAATGCTTACTATTGCACAAGCTTACATAGGTCAGAGTTTTACAAATATAGCATCAAATTAGATTAAAAAAGATAATTACAGGTTAATTTATGTTAAATGAAACAAAAACCCCAAGGGTGCTTGAGGTAGGAGGAATCCTTCACATGAAGCTTGATTACATGAAAACTCTAGTAAAAGGGGGGAATTATAATCTGACTTCTGCTTTAGATATTTTCCTCTGGGACACAATTGATTATTGTCTCTTTCCTCGTTCTGTGACAGTGGCTGATTGGCTGATTGTTCTTTGGCCATGTGAATCAGCCTGTAAATGTGGCATAGTGGGAAGTGCCATTGTGTGCTCTTCCTCCTGACTAGATCTCATTCCCACACCAAAGAGGTTCTGCTTCACACAGCCTTGGAGAGAAGGGCTACAGGAAGCTCCAGTTCCCAAGGACCCTGTTTCGCTCTGTCTTTCTCCCTCTCTCTTTGTTTTTATTTCCGCCTCTGTCTCTGAATGTGTGGGTGTCTGCAAGCACATCCTTATGTGACTCTAAGTTAGTATCTAAGAGAAGCCTGATAGAGTCAGATGTTTTAAAACTATTATTTACCATAAAATTTAAATAATACTGTTCCACTTTTTTTCCCACACAACTGTTGTTTCCATACAATTTTTGAAGGGCGTCACTCTCGATAGACATTATTTTTTTGTTGTTGTTGTTGTTGTTGTTGTTTTTACCAAGGCCAGTTTTGAGAATGATTTGAGAATTTGAGGGTTCGAAAAATATCCAGTTCGCACAGCAGCTTACAATAGTGTATGTATATATATATATATATATATGGGTCATTGACAAATAAAAAAATAAAAAATAAAAAAAAAACATTATGGAGATATAATTAATTTTGAAGTTCTATTAAGTGTTAACAATGAGATTATGTGGTTTTTATAATCAATTAACACTGCTTTTGTCATTTTTTACAAGATGGACAAAATTTGTCACCAAAAAAGTCATTCGGTTTAACTAAAATTTCGGTTTTACTGAATGACACTTTTGGTTATACTGAATGATGATATTTTTGCTAACAGGCTGATATCTAGCTAGCTAGCAAAAGGACAATCAAACATTTTATATTTAGTACAAGGTTTTAAAATATTACAACATTTTCCATGTTTTATAGTGGTTGTACTGAATGACCTGATGTTTCGGGACACACGTATGATCGAGTGAAAACATGAATTTTTCAAATAGTTAAGTGAAGTTCCTAAACGTAATTTAGGGAGGAGCGAGCCCATCTAATCTTCCAATCAACAGCCAGAGCATATAAGCAGCTGCTTACCTCTCTTCAGTCTCAGCTGTTTCAGCATCCCTCCACCTCCCCAAACTCCACCTTCATTTCAGGTACCTTGCCCTATGTAATCACATCCTATATTTATTCACTGGGGGGTGTATCAGAGCTCGAGTTGAAGATGCTTCATCGAGCCCCTCCTCAGTGGACAGCAAGCCAAATTAGCTAACCTAATATCCTAAAGATTATATGGGCAAACAAACTCGTTAAAAGAGAGTTAGTTATTTTGCTTCACAACCATGTGGTCCTTTGCAGGTGTCTGAATGATGTCACATCCTGTCAAATGATATTGAACACATGACTCGATCCAAAATGGTCCCTTTATATTGGTTGCTCCGAATGACATCAATTAATTTTTTTTTTTTTTCGGACATTCTTTCTCACAACAAAGCAACGACTTCTACACATAATTTTAATACCATTTTGCACTATGTTGATATATGATGTCATAAAATCATGCCAGAATAAAAAAAATATATACATTTATTTAATTTTAAGATATTTTAATCACAAATTAAATGGCTGTATTGGCCTTTGGATGGTTAAACCGAATGACCTTTTGACACTTCAAAATCTTTAAAATACCTTTATATGAAGCAAAATATAATTAAAACCTTTTGGATTCAATGAAAGTAATCTAGTTGTACTACCTTACATGCTTTGGATATCATATCTTTGTTTTTTATTATTATTAAGGCCTTTGGACAAAAAAATGACCCATCACGTCATTGATCCATATATATATATATATATATATATATATATATATTTTACTATCATGGTACTTTTTGTCATTTTTGCGGTTTGACAGTTCCTGTCTGTTTTCATTTTCATTGTTTGGAAAAGAGCAACCAGGACTTTCTGCGTAATATCTCATTTTGTGTTCATTTAACAAAGAAAGTCATGTAAATTTGGAACAACATGAGGGTGGGTAAATGATGACAGAATTTGTTTATTTAGATAAACTGTCCCTTTAAAGAGAACATGAGTGTGTGTGTGTGTGTGTGTGTTGAGCACAATAGCTCTTAAAAACACACCTGTGACCTCCACTGCTGTATCTAGGTGTGTACGTTCTCCTGTAAGCAGGTGTGTGGCGGAGCAGCGGTATGTTCCTGAATCCTGTGCAGTCACATTCTTCAGCAGAAGGTGCAGGGTGTGAGAGAAGTGCCCCTCTGTGAGCTCCCCGCCGAGAACTGAAGCTCCCTCTGATACTGTGGACTGATTCGTTATTCTATACCACGACAGGTCTGAATAGAGATGCCTATTGGCGATACAGACAAGACGAAGGTCCCTGCCCTCTCTGGGCTCTTCCTCTAAAGATGCGATAAGGCCTCCTTTGACATCTGTGATGGTGGACAAAAGAAGATTCAATTTCCACTTCCTGTGCATAAATCCTCGATACAGTGAGACAGAATACATGCAGACCTAATGGCAACAACATAGTTTTGTTTGAGGCTATTAAACAAAAAACAGAGCACAGAGAAACCATTTTGGAGTGTTGACCAAGAAGAATTTTTTGTAACCTTTGATGACAATGTTGAATAGCCATTGTCAGTACAAGTAGCAATAAGACGCTAGTGTAAAGGCGCGCTATTTACTTTAGCTATTTGAAATTTCCCGTGGAAACCGCTCGAGGGTTTCCTGATGGAAGATAATGTTTATCTTTCTCGAACACCACCAGCGTTCTCCAAATAATGCGCCGCACGAGGAGGCAGTATGATAAGAGCCACAGGTTCCTGTTCACTCCTCCACCCTGTCACTATGACAACAGCCAGGATGGGCTACATCCACTGTGGCTGAATTTAGCACAGCTTGAAAGCAAACCCTCGAAAACAAGGGGACGAAGTAGGGAGGGATAAGTGGAAGAATGGGAAGGAGAGAGAGAGGGAGTATGAAGGAAAAATATGTGCAGAACAAGGTAAAATATTTGGATGTTGAGGTTTTAGCATCTTTTAAGGTTTAGTTTTGCATAAAAAAGTACCTGTGACATAGAAATGGATGTCTAGTTCATCTCTGCCCATTAAGTTTGATGCAACACACCGATAGATACCAGAGACCAATGCCTCACCAACTGTCAGAACTCCTACAGTCTGTGGAAACAAAAAAACAACTGTTGCATGCAAGCAAACATGCAGACAAACATGGCTTGAAAGATTAAAACCACTTATGTATTATATGATTTCCTTGAATAAGTTCCTGCATCAACTTCCATTGTTGGTCCAGGAACTACATTCTCATCAAACAATTATAGCGATAACACAATCCCTATACTCAAACTCTAATCTTTATTGATAAGAATGCTGTTAAATCCCTTAACTCAAGTCATATGCACAAACCCTAAAATCAATAATTAGCAATATATTTTGTTGATAATAATGTTTTTCCAGGACCAACAATGACCAGTGATGTTGATCCAGGAACATTAAACCATATAGGGGTGGGGGAATGGATTCCGACAGCCGGATTGCTCGCCATCGGATTCTGTTCACCCATGTGTCTTATACAAGGGAAGTTCTAATATTTGTTAATCTGGTTAAGATCCATTCCCGAATGGGATGGAATCAACAGCTTTAAGCTACTTTATCATCATGTCTCTTGATGGGTTGAGGAAACGGATTCAGACAGCCGGATTGCTCGCCATCGGATTCTGTTCAACCATGTGTCTTATACAAGGAGGTTCTAATATTTGTTAAACCGACCCTGGTTAAGATCCATTCCCAAACACTATGGAATCAACTACTTTTAAGCTATTATATCATCATGATGGGGATGGGGAACGGATTCAGACAGTTGAATTGCTCGCTATCGGATTCTGTTCAACCATGTGTCTTATACAAGGAGGTTCTAATATTTGTTAAACTGACCCTGGTTGAGATCCATTCCCAAACAGCATGGAATCAACAACTTTTAAGCTATTATATCATCATGATGGGGATGGGGAACGGATTCAGACAGCCGGATTGCTCGCCATCGGATTCTGTTCGCCCATGTGTCTTATACAAGGGAAGTTCTAATATTTGTTAAACTGGTTAAGATCCATTCCCGAATGGGATGGAATCAACAGCTTTAAGCTACTTTATCATCATGTCTCTTGATCGGTTGAGGGAACGGATTCAGACAGCCGGATTGCTCGCCATCGGATTCTGTTCAACCATGTGTCTTATACAAGGAGGTTCTAATATTTGTTAAACTGATACGGGTTGAGATCCATTTCCAAACAGGATAGATTCAACAATTTTTAAGCTATTATATCATCATGTCTCTTAATGGGGATGGGGAACTGATTCAGACAGGAGGACTGCTTGCCATTGGATTCTGTTCCCCCATGCTTCTTATACTAGAACGCAGTTTGTTAAACTGATACTAGTTAAGGTCCATTCCCAAACAGGATAGATTCAACAACTTTTAAGCTATTATATCATCATGTCTCTTAATGGGGATGGGGAACTGATTCAGACAGGAGGACTGCTTGCCATTGGATTCTGTTCCCCCATGCTTCTTAGGCAGTTTGTTAAACTGATAATAGTTAAGGTCCATTCCCAAACAGGATAGATTCAACAACTTTTAAGCTACTATATCATCATGTCTCTTGATGGGGATGGGGAACTGATTCAGATAGTTAGATTGCATGCCATCAGATTTTGTTCACCCATGTGACATACTAAAAGGTTCTAATATTTGTTAAACTGATACTGGTTAAAATCCATTCCCAAATGGGATGGAATCAACAAGTTTTAAGCTACTATATCATTATGTCTCTTGATGGGGATGGGAAATGGATTCAGACAGGAGGATTGCTTGCCACCAGATTCTGTTCCCCCATGCTTCTTATACAAGAAAGCAGTTTGTTAAACTGATACTAGTTAAGGTCCATTCCCAAACGGGATAGAATCAACAACTTTTAAACAATGAAACTAACATGTGTCTCTATGGGGGTGGGGGAACGGATACAGACAGTCGATTTGCTCGCAATTGCCCATGTGACTTATGCAAGGAGGTTCTAATAGTTGTGGCCTAATGGTGAGAGAGTCAGACTTGTATCCTGAAGGTTGTGGGTCCGAGTCTCAGTACCAGCAGAAATTTAGGTGGGGGGAGTGAATGAACAGTGCTTGCTTCCACTCTCATTAACCACAACCGAGGTGCCCTTGAGCAAGACACCCAACCCCCAATCGCTCCCAGAGCCCCGCCGCAGCAAAAACGGCTGCCCACTGCTCCAGGTGTGTGTGCACTTGGATGTGTGTAATGCAGAGCACAAATTCTGAGTATGGGACACCATATTTGGCCACTCGTCACTTTCACTTTCATTTTCCACTTTCAAATCTCTGCGTGGGGGTGGGGGAATGAATTCAGACAGCCAGATTGCTCACCAACGGATTCTGTTCCCACATGTTTCTTGTATAAGAGGTTCTAATATTTGTTAAACTAAAATCCCCACACAGCATAGAATCAATGACTTTTAAACTGAAAAACTGAATATTTATCATTTTTATTTTATTAATTACCTAGCACATTATTTTAACAATACTGTTATTGTTATTATTTTATTGTTGTTCCTGCACCAACAATGCTGATTCAGGAACATGTGTGCAGGATGGTGTATTCTTGTAATAAATCCTTTAATGTTGTTCCAGTAATCAGAGAGGAAGGACACGTGTTTAACCACCTACAGAACTGAATAGAACTGGAACTTGATTGCTGTTATCTAGAGACATTTGGTGGAACACGTAATTCCACAGAACTGAGAGCAGATGCCCTTGCATTGCTTATGTGAATCCCGGGGGAGGACTTTTGCGTTCTTGTGTGCCCTCTTGCGTATTCATTTCGTCTGTCCCCTATGATCAGTCCACCCACTAGAACACTCACCTTATTCTTCCCTTCTAACACTTCCTGTCTGTGGCTGATGGTCAAGATGGGATTGTGGGTGGACGTGACTTCTGTCTTCTCTCTGACTGCGGTCCAGGAGGAAGGAGGAGGCTTCTCACATCTTAGAGAGAGGAAGACAGAGGACGAGAAAGAGGAAGAGAGAACGACAGCACTCTCAGTTCACAAGTGTCGACGCAGTGATGTCACAAGACACAGATGTGTGGCGCAGCTGTGGCCCGAAAGGGGAAGACCGGAAACTTCCTATCTCTGGTCTCTTGGGAATTCATTTTTCACTTTAGTCATCTTATGGAATTTTTTCTTTGGAATTTCTTTCGGAATTTCTTTTCTCAGTGTGTGTGTGTGTGTGTGTGCGTCTCATCCGTATCAGGATACGGTGACACTCGTTGAAGTGTTCCTTAATTAGCAGTGTGTGGGGCTTGGATGTGTTCCCTTTCCTGCCTGTAAATCATCCCGGCCATGCTTCCGAAGTTCCAACCTCTCATCTATTTTGCACACCAACTTCTAGGCATTTATCCCATTATCTTATTCATGCCAATTCTTTAAGGTCTCTAATCTCTGGAGCAAGGTTACTGTGGCCGTGGTGATGGGTATTTGTCCGTGACTGTGTGCCCACCGCCCTGTTACCCCTCCCTGGCTTTGACGACTCTTTCTGATTGCTCTTCCTATTTGGCTGAGACAGTGAGTGTTCTGTCCTCGTATGTCCCACCCTGATCATGACAACAGCACTTCTCAAACACACAGTCCACTCTCCCACGGCTCTCAGGGAACAGTCGCTCGCTCGTTCTCTCATACAGACACGCACACACACACGGAGTGAAAGAGACAGAGACTTCAAACGCCCATTTGTTTTACCACAAACATCCTCACACATTCTGCATTCACACACCTTCATCCACGTACCCAGTGTGCCTGCGTACAGTATTAGGAACTGACTTGAGTGGGTCATTATGAAATCTAATCTGTTTTATTGTCTAGAAAAGCATCAGTCAAGAATCCTTTCAGCTACACCTTTGCCATCAGTGAGAACTTCACATATGTAGTTTTTGGAACCAAACAGACCATATTGTACAAATAATTTCAAGCAATTTTAATGCAAAAACAAATACATTTGATATAAACACATACATTAGATATTAAAAATACATTTTTTTATCAGCGTTCTTACACATTTGGCAATTATTGATATTTACCATAAGTAAGTTAGTTGTATAAAATTATTAAATATTAGAATCATATATTACTCATAGACAATCTGTATAAAAAGGGACGAATCACATTGGGAGAGACCCGTAGAGTAGAAACAAACACACAAATACTCACTCAACACACAAACACTTGC
The DNA here is from genome assembly GCF_024489055.1 of Chanodichthys erythropterus. NCBI lineage: Eukaryota > Metazoa > Chordata > Actinopteri > Cypriniformes > Xenocyprididae > Chanodichthys > Chanodichthys erythropterus. The sequence goes on from NC_090243.1 coordinate 8,201,489, forward strand.
ATACAAACAGGCAGGATCCTTTTTCAGCACAAAATAAAGCAACTGTAATACACAGCATCACCGTTAAGTGGAAGAGTGTGACATAAGTTGACATATAGGATGACACAGAGCTTTTGTCATTCATTTTTGGCCCATCAGAACTCCTACACAGCAGGCATTCTGGGCCAGATCCAGTCTGGAAAAAAAAAAAAAAAAGGAGAAATCCAAATAGCGAGCCTTGGTTTTCTCTGCCCTCCTTGGCTCACGTCAAGATAGTAGTTACAGGATATTTTCATCTTGTACAATCTGAACTCACAGCTTTTGTGGATGTTAGAACTATAACTGATGGTCTGGGCTTTGGAGATGGAGGCTTGGTTCATACATCCTTTATAGTACCACTCAAGAACACAAAAAGCAAAGCAGCACCAGGCAGTGTATGGATGGGGATCACGCTCAGAAAGAGGAAGAGCAGAAAAAACTGTCTCTGAACAATAACAATAAAAAAGGGAATAAATTAGAACGTAGTTCCAGGGGTGCAGAGATATTAGCCTCTCCGTCCTGTGTGAGCCCAGCTGTTCTGGATCCTTGTGAGAAGGCCTGCTTTTAGTCACGTCTCTGGGGTGGCTGGATGAGAAAGGGCACTGGCAGTTGTAGGGTTATTTGTGAGTGTGGCAGGACAGGTGAGGGGGATTGTGGGGGATCAGTAAAGTGGGGCGGAGGGTGTGTGTGTGTGGGATCAGGGACTCTCAAGAATAGATCAAGCTCCTGAGGAAGCGGACTGTGCCACGTTTGAAGACGGAGGGACAATCACGCTGCTGGGAAGCTGTCTCGCGTCGGGGAGGAAGCCAAACAACGAGAGGAAAAGCGCTCTGATTTTTCGCACAGGAAGCCCGTCTGCGCCTCCTGCCTGGCTGAGATAAGAGTGCTGCTGTTCCCATGGCCGAGCTCAAGCCCATCCAGCCGCTATCAGGCCGGCCCGGCCCACAACTCCACTCTCCCTGGGCCTCCTCCACCGCAGCGTCAGGCCAGCCGCGCCGGGCTGCTATAAAGAATAAGGGCCTGAGTCAGGGTCCAGCCAGTCAAGACCTCTCAACAGAACGTACATACAATACCTTTCAATGATCAATTTTTTTTTTTTTTTTTTTTTTTTTTTTTTTTATCATATATACTTTTTGAACTTTAACTGATGCAATGACGAAGTATCTTCAAAATCAATATGCAAATGATAAAAAATAATATATCATAAAAGCAGGCCCTTTTCTGCATTATCCTGCATTTTAGTTTCATAAACTCCCCGAGAATTTAGTTAAACATGGCAATGTGATAAAACTAAGTGTAGTAGACACTTATTGGTAACTGAAAGCATAATTCATTTACTTTTTATTAAACTTTCTGAATGATGAGTGTTCTAATTCCAAGGAAATCTGTGGCTGCAGTGGGACTGCAAATAGAACACCAAAGCATTTCTTAAAGGGACAGTTCACCCAAAAATGTCGTTCCAAACCTCTATACAAGGTTATTATCATGAACTAAAAATGAAACTGAAAACATAAAAAAAAAATCATGTGCATGATTTATAAATCGAGGGAACGAAATAGTAAATCATGCACACGAGTTAGTAAATCGAGGGAATGAAACAGTAAATCGTGCACATGATTTAGCCTACTATTTTTTTCCTGCATGTCATGTCCGGGGCTCCGTAAAAAAATATATATATAAAAGCGTACATTTTTTTATTTCAGCTAGTTCCCAAGGCATCATTTCTCATTTACGATTAGTTTAAGTTCTAAGTACTAAAATAACTAAAACTAAAATAAAAAATATTTTTTTAATAAATATAAAAATGACAAAAACACATTACTCAAATTTTAACTAAAATTTAAATGAAAACAGAAAATATAAAAATAAAAACATTCAAAACTATTAATAGTATATTAATAATAATTATCACTGACTCTATGCAGAACAAAAAATAAGTTACTTTGACAAATATTTCAATTTTTTCAAAAACCAAACATTGTCAATACTGAGTAAATTTGCATTTTTGGGTGAACTATCACTTTAAGAATGCATGAAGGACGGCTGGCACATACAGGCAGTCTGTTGCATTATTCCAGCCAACAAGACTTTTCCTCTCAGTGACATTTCATTTTTAGTTCTTTTAGGAAGCACTCAAAGAATAGGCCAAGAAAATATCACCAATCCAACATGTCACGATGACAGTACAATAAGGGGAAGCATGACCTAAAAATGGACAAATTTGGAGTAGAAAAGGCAGTGTCATACTAAAGAGTTACACTTTCAGGGTTTGGTATCCTGGTATCACTTTATTTTGATGGTCCCCTTTAGACAATCTGTTGACTCTAAGTAATGTTGCACCTACATGTCAACTAACTCTCATTAGAGTATTAGTAGACTGTCTGATTAATGAATGTTCCCCAACAAACATTCTGCATGACTTTGCAAGTACATGTCAATTTATTTTACTAACCCTAACCCCCTTTATTTTACTAACCCTAATAATACCCCTAACAATCTACTAATCCTCCAGTGAGAGTTAGTTCACATATAGGTGCAACGGTAATTAAAGTGTAACCAAAATCTGAGTGTGTGTGTCTATATGGGAGTAAGTCGGGAATGCATGTGCAATGGTGTTTCTGTGAGATGATCTCCTCTGAGTAATGCTTGCTAAATTTTTCTCATGAGAACGGTGGATATGTGGTGTGTCAGACACTGAAGAAGGCATGGCAGGATGCGTCTGAGCAATCACAATAATAAACAGCCAGCATTCTGCACAGGAAGTTCATTAAATCATAGTGTTTGATTTAGAAACGAACAAATTGTGCTTGTAAGCACGGAACTGGCTTCTTTTGAAGTGCTTTTTTCTGCACTTTCAACTCGGGAGTTAAATTCAGTTCTGTGACTGTACCAGGCACACATTCACACAAATACAAACACATACACACGAGCGTCTGCATCCACACAAAAATGAATAGAGACACACACATGAAAGGCCTTCTCAAGCATCTGTTCTGCAGGCTAAGAGGAAACCCTGTCTGAACACATGCTGAATTAGACAAAACAGGTCTCTATTCACAAAAACACACACACATACATACATGTGTGTGTGTCTGTGTGTAAATATAGACACATGTCTCCACTCATATGTGCATTCATTCTAAAAAAACACATCAAACACACTGTGACCAGGTACAGTGTGAAATAACTGAACTGTTTAAAATGGTTTCAGGACATTACGCAATGTTGCAGAGGATATCTAACTTAGTCTAGTGTGGGAAATCCAAACCTAGCAAAATTACATTGTCTCGCATGTGTTTTTTCACCTGGATCAAATACTAAATTAAAAGTGACTGAAATTTTGGCCCTGACCCAGTATTCTTCACTGCTTCCCTTTCCTCTGTGAGTAAAGAGCAATAAGGGCACGATTAGTCAGTCATTGGGGACATGTTTTCAAATTCAGAAAGCTCATTGTAATGCTTTCACTTTTTAAAACATGATTGTGTGGAATAAAATGGGGTTTAGAGAGCTTGCAGAGGCCTGAATAAAACAAGGAGACCATAACCTTCCTAAAAAATGTAAATAATTTACTATGTGAGTGGCTTTAGCACACACTAATAAGGTTTGTATGTGATTGGCATTTATATGATTTCACTGTGCATTAATCACTGCCTTATTTCATATTGGATAAACATTATTGTGTTTCTGCGTGGATGGTGAACTTACAGGCCTTTCGGAGGGCACGGATGCCAGAGCCATTGGATTTGAGGTGGTGGGACACCGTGAGAGGTGCAGTGCAGGGCTTGTCTGCTGCCTCGCTGGACTGTCCCGGGTTCAGAGGAAACTGTCTTCTCTCCAATTTGTGGCTTCACTGTGAACCGATTTTGAAAAAAGGCATTTAGGTCACATTGTCATAGTTTCGTTTCCATTCCATTCCATTCCATTCCATTCCATTCCATTCCATTCCATAAAATAAAATAAAATAAAATAAAATAAAATAAAATAAAATAAAATAAAATAAAATAAAATAAAATAAAATAAAATAAAATAAAATAAAATAAAATAAAATAAAATAAAATAAAATAAAATAAAATAAAATAAAATAAAAAACATTTTAATTCTACTTTGATAAAAAATATTGAAAACTTATATAAATATTTTTTAATATTTATATTTAATATTTTACCTTTTTTTAACCTTTTGTTTCAAAGTAGTTAGTAGTAGAGTAGTTACAAAACTGTTTTGTTGAATATGGATCTTAAAAGAAACTTGGGAAAAACAGTCCTATAACATTAAGAAAGATCTCTTTATGTTAAGTCTCACCATTTACCACCAATGTGAGTGTGAGGTTCTGGAAAAGTCCATACTGCTGGATCCCAGTAAGAATGGTGTAGATTCCTGCGTCCTCTTCGGCAACATCCCGAATAACCAGGGAAAACCCGTCTACATGGTAACGGGAGCACCGCTCGGCTGCGACCATCCCATCCTTCAACCTAAGCAACAGAGACTAAGTTGAGATTTTTTCCAAATATGTTTTTTCTGTTCACTTTAATGAACATCTGCAAACATCAGATTACATCTCTTTAGCAGCTCAACAATGTAATCAAAGGGAAATTTTACCAGATGACTTCAGGTGCAGGGAAAGCCCTTAGTTTTGGAGTAAGACGGAAAGATTTCTGTCCTGCAAAAGCCTGAACCACAGGGCCATTTCTGTGCTTGAGTCGAATGAAAGGCTGGTCTAGGAATAGACAGACAGGAAAACAGGACAATAAGAAACATACATGTGGACAACTGAAAGGTAGAAAGTTGTAAATAGGGAATTAGAGTATATTTGACATAAATTTCAGCAGTTTGGTATGGTGAATATATAGTATGAATCTCAAATGTGCTCCTGTTTTAGAGTAAATTTGAATCCAGAAACAAGGAAACTGATTCAAAAACTCACCATAGACAATAACTGTGGTATTTGTGTCTCGCTTAGATGGACCACTTGTCACATGGCATTTGTAGAGTCCTCTGTCTGCTTTGCTCAGTCTGGGGATGGTGAGAACACTGTAGAACAGCATGTTGGTTCTGCTCCTGGATATGCGCCTGCTGATAGTGGCTGATCCATTAGCCTGAAGTAGAAACAAGCAGAGCAAATTGTGTCACAAACACTCTTTTTGTTCCAAACAAGAAAAATATTCAGAGGAAATGCAGGCTACAACAGATCTGTACATTCAATGGCTATTTAAAACACTTAAAAGGTACACTCTAAAAAATGCTGGGTTGTTTCAACCCAAGTTTGGGTCAAAAATGGACAAACCCAACCATTGGGTTAAATTTTTAAATGCATTTTTTAACCAAACGGTTGGGTTTGTCCATATTTGACCCAAATTTGGGTTGAAACAACCCAGCATTTTTTAGAGTGTATTCATTAATTCTGAAATGTCCAGCTTATGCTACTGTACTGTATATGAACTGATTTCACAACAGAATCTTATAGGTTCTGATTATACCAGCTGCAGAATAAGGATTTTAGAAACAGCAGTTCATAAATCACAGATACATACTGGGTAAAAACCCACCTTTTGTGGGTAAGTCCAGGTAATGGACACCCTGGAGTTCCATTCAGCTGTAACAGTGCAGTTCAGTGCTAACATCTCGCCTTGTAACGTGTGGACCAAACCCGTGCTGTTTAAATACACGTCCAGGATTTTATTTACTGCAAAAAGAAGGAAAATGATGTTTGTAAATCAAAATTTGGTTCACCAGTTAGTTAAACAAACAAACAAACAAAAAAAACCCTTAAGCTCTTACCTGGCCTGTGAGTCAAGAACTTGTTGCTGTATTTGACTCCATTGACGAGAGTCTCACAGGAAAACAGCCCAATGTAGAAGTATGTTGGACTACGGATAGTGAAGCCTTGCCTGCTGTTCCAGATGATGTTTCTATAATCAGGAGCTAACACGTGCAAAGGAAACTGAAAATGTAAGAAAAATCATTATTAAAAAACAGCAGTTACACCATACGCTTTTGCATTTCTTATAGGTACAGCAGACATTTTTGCTTTCACTTTGAAAAGCTCTAAAATGTTCCATTGGTGTGGATTTTAAAAACAGACTTGCACTTTCAGTTTAAATGTCATGTGGCCAGCGCACACGAGTGACTTTAATGGGTTCAACAGTGCACCGTCCTTCAGTAATTCTTGGACAGCGGTGTTATGATTTTGTTTACTTCCATGTTCAGTGGAGGAAATGTTTACAGGCTTAGATGTGACACTGTGGAAGTGTCCTGCCCTTTCTCAGGGGATCAGGTGAATGCTTTCCTCTCAGTGTGAGCTGTTCAAAATCTCCTTGTTTCTAGGAAACACTTCTGCATTAGGTAAGGCATTAGGTAAGCCCTTTACCCAGGAGCGTAACAACCAGTGTCTCTTCAAATATGGGCACTTTTGGCCTTGTGGAGTTAATTTTGTTAGAAAATTAACTCTTTTAAAAGACACATTTCCTAACAATGGACATTCAATTCTGTAATTTTTCTAAAACATCATGAACATTTCCACCACACTATCATTTCCGGCATGTCACAAATTATGCATTGTGCAACAGCAATCTGTGGCGGAAATGACAGTAGTGGAAATTACATTTTGAATATTTTTGGAACAAAATACTCAACTCCTTTGTCTTGCTAAGGCAAATTTCATAGCTAGCACTTCATGTATCCTAAATACATACAATTACATAATATTTGCACAATTTGGCAAAATTACAGCTTGACTGGTGGCCGCGTAAAATTACGACTTTAAGACCAAGCACTGGACGAACCAGTGTTGTTATTGTTAACTACAACTAAAACTTTTAAAAAACATTTTTGTTAATTGAAACAAAGCTGAAATCAAATAAAATATAAATAATAGATTATTAAAGGTGCCCTAGATTCAAAAATTGAATTTACCTTGGCATAGTTAAATAACAAGAGTTCAGTACATGGAAAAGACATACAGTGAGTCTCAAACTCCATTGTTTCCTCATTCTTATATAAATCTCATTTGTTTAAAAGACCTCCGAAGAACAGGCGAATCTCAACATAACACCGACTGTTACGTAACAGTCAGAGTCATTACTATGTATGCCCCCAATATTTGCATATGCCAGCCCATGATCGAGGCATTACACAAGGGCAGCCAGTATTAACGTCTGGATGAAAGGCATTATAGAAAAGGGCAGAATGTCTGGATCTGTGCATAGCTGAATCATCAGACTAGGTAAGCAAGCAAGGACAACAGCGAAAAATGGCAGATGGAGCAATAATAACTGACATGAACCATGATATCATGATATTTTTAGTGATATTTGTAAATTGTCTTTCTAAATGTTTCGTTAGCATGTTGCTAATGTACTGTTAAATGTGGTTAAAGTTACCATCGTTTCTTACTGTATTTACGGAGACAAAAGCCGTCATTATTTTCATTTTTAAACACTGGCAGTCTGTATAATTCATAAACAACTTCATTCTTTATAAATCTCTCCAACAGTGTAGCATTAGCCGTTAGCTAATCAAATGTAAACATCAAAATAAACACTGTACTTACGTGATTAGACATACTGCATGACGAACACTTTGTAAAGATCCATTTTGAGGGTTATATTAGCTGTGTGAACTTTTTTTATGTTGTTTAAGGCAAGCGCAAGCTCTTGGGGCGTGGAGCACCAGATTTAAAGGGCCACACACCCTGAATCGGCTCATTTCTAATTATGCTCCAAAATAGGCAGTTAAAAAAATGAATAAAAAAAATCTATGGGGTATTTTGAGCTGAAACTTCACAGACACATTCAGGGGACACCTTAGACTTATATTACATCTTTTAAAAAAAGTTCTAGGGCACCTTTAAAGGTAGGGTAACCCATTGCAGAGAGGACAACAATAGCAAGTTAACTTTGAAAGCATAAGATCCCACCCTCCCTTTAAAGCGTTCTCCAAAGCCACGCCTCCTACAAAACACAACAATGCACAGCAGATTCTGCAATATGAGAGATGGTGCTAAATTTCCTCATGTCTTGAAGCACATAACATTGCAATAATAATGAACGTAAACAACTTACAGAGCTCTTACTTGTACACCTGACTGCTGCAGATACATTTCAGCATTGATAGTGTTGATAGAAATGCACAAATCCGAGTCTGAGGACGTGAACAGCTCTGGTTAGAACGTCACGGGTCGCCATCTCTTAATTACGGTTATGACATGGCGTGAACGCAGCATAAGCTAGTTGTTTTGGTTCACGAGGAACTGTAAAAGATGGCTGCTGTTTGTTTTTGGCACTCGGTGACTGTCTACAACTATGCATAGCCTTGAAATGCGCTGATGACCTGATATCTGTGCGAGCAGGGTGCATGGAGGTATGGAAAAACATATGTTGACAGGCAGGACATCCTATCATTGCATTCAGACCGACTGGACGAACATTTTTTGGTCCTGAGACTTCATCAGAAGATGTACATGTTTTAATATTTAGACCACTTTTATTATCGATTGCCATCAGGAAGTGAAGAGCATTTCAACTAGTATAACAAAAAGTTTATAAAACAAATCGCCTATTCTACCTTTAATATAAAATGTTGCCTTGGCAACTACATTAAATAAGTTTTTAGTTGAAGTACTAAAATGACTATAAAACTACAGATGCATTAATAAATACTATAAATAATATATAAATAGCACTAAAATAATACTGGAATGAACACATAAGGTAGTACCTTTTATAGTGCCAGTTTTTAGCAAAAATAGGATCAAACATCATCACTTCATTAATATTCATGAGCAAAACTGATAAGTATTATATTGTGCAACCTTCACCTACCTATTCCCACCTCAGTCTTAGGTCTCCAGCTTCTTACTAACATCCCTCCCTCCGTTTAATGCGTAAGAGGGAGGGCGAGGATGTGGAAACGTGACTCGAGTCCATCTCCTCACATCCTGTTACTACAGGATATAGACATAGCGGCTAGGCCCTCAGGTCAGCTTCTGGAAGGGCCCCACTGGCTACTTTCACAGCTTCAGCGAGAGCACGGTCGCCTATGCATTGTTCCCTACGCGAGAGGTGCAAGATTAAAGATATATTGCCAAGTGCAAAATCCTCTCAGGAAAAAAACACTCTACCAGTGTGTGACAGTCCAACTTTGAAAAGGGTGGAGAGAACTCGTATTTATAGCATGATTACCTTTTGTATATCTATGCACAGGGTCAGCAGGACATAAACAAAGCAAACAGAAATGAAATGTAGTGCTTTTTTGAGCAAGGAGGGAGGATAGGGATGTCATATCACTAGCATATCCTAAAACAGTTTCCATCCTGCATGTGAGGAGCCAAAGGCAGCGCAAGGGGAACTGGTCAACTTGTTCCTTTCCGTTTCCCCTTCTCATCTGAAATTCCTCCTGAAACGCTTAAGTCCTTTTTAAACCCTCTTGAGACAGTCATTACCATATTTGAACTCATCATATGTCTCCAGAGATGCAGTAGTGTATCTAATCATTTCATAAATGCACAGCAAGCCATCTTTTTAATCACTAAAGGTAAAGCTAGGTCTGTGCCAGCAGCTGTGGAAGACATCAGTCTGCGTGAGGTGGTCTCGGCGTCATCTTCTTGGCTGCGTGCATTGCCAACAAGTAAAGGAAGCTGTGGGCGCCGCTCACTCTGAGCATCGGCTTAAAGTATCCATGTCACGCTGAGCCAAAAAGACTTCTGTACATCCCCTCCACATGCCCGCACAAACACACTTACATCCGAACTGGCACAAACAGATTGCTTGCCCTTATAACCTGGAGTGATTGTGAGATAAGGACAAGGATAGGACTTATTTGTGAATGAGAATGAGAGGATCCACTCCATGTATGGTAGTGGAAGACATAGACAAAAGTAAGGATGGCACGAATACCTGAGTATAGCAGTACTTGACACCAATGATCGATTCACCGATTCATCACATTTGGTTCATCATCGCTCAAAGTGACTTTTTAGTCCAGTGCAGCAAAAGGACTAAACACTCCGAGAAAGCAACCGCACACTACATGCTTTTACTGTAGCAAAAACAGAAAAACGGAGGAGAATGGGACATAACTCAAGGTCCTAAAATAACCGTTTTGACGGTGTTAAAATGTGAGTAATGAACACCAGTCAAGTCAGAGGCTATGAAAATAGCAGTGCGTAATTACGTAATCTTAATGAAGTGGGGAAAAAAAGCGATGTTTCTTTGAGTTTGTTACACATTGTGATGAAACTTGATGCTAAATAAGGCTTAGAGTTCACAGTTTTATATTATTTGTAACAGGAACATGTACCCCTGTCCTCATCTCTATCTGTCGAACACTTGAGTAGATAAAAGTACTAAAATGCCGATCCCTAGACAATATGCCAATTCTGACAACTTCTGCTACTTTTCTAAATAAATGAGTTTTTGTTCTAAACAGTGCTGAGTTTATATTTCTCTGGACAGCCCACCCACTGTCAAATCTTATTGGTCAATAATCCTGCCTTGAACATCAAATATCTTCTGATTTTGTGTTCAGTGTTGACAGACAAATGAAAAGCCTGTGTTTATGAGATGACTGAAGGTAAAGAAGATTGACACCGTGTCCTAACCAGAACAAAAACCCCCAAATGAAGTGACAAATCATGAAAGCTATTTTCCAAATAAATAAGTTTGTTCTAAACAGCAATGGGTTTCTAGCTCTCTGGTTGGCCCTGCCCACTGTCAAATCTCATTGGTCAATAATCCTGCATATTAAACATCAACTATCTTTTGATTTGCTGAAACTGTTTCACATGTTATGTTGAGTGCTGACAGAAAGATTATGGGCCCTATCATACATCTGGCGCAAAGGTTTTTTTTGCTAGTTTCTTCCCAATGCAGTTATCATTTTCACATCCTGTGCCACGCTGTTTAAATAGCAAATGCATTTGCACCCATTTGTGCGCCCATGGGCGTGATGGTCTGAAAACGAGGTGTGTTCAGGTGCATTGTTGGCGCATTGCTATTTTGAGGGAACTGAAATTGACTGAGCCATTGACCAACTGAAACCTGGTCTAAAGTCAATGGCGCAATATTTTTTTTGTTATTTAAAGAGCATGTTAGTAATATGCGCCTATAGGCGGGTGCACACTATACAAACATGCCAAATATTACAAATAAAAGGATTACAAATGTAAAAGATTATTATTGTGTGCATAAAGATAAAAATACTTTGGTGGAATCCGGCTCGTCCTGTAGATGATCTGCTCGAGCGCAAGGTTAAATCTGTTTCCTCGTTAGAGAAGCATTCATTGCGAATTCCGCCATTTAAAAAGGGAATCCGCCATGGCGTGAGCGCAGCTGGCTTATAAAGGGAATGGGAGATGAGACTGTGATTGGTTTATTGCATGTTATGCCCAAAACACACCCATTACTCATTAAGCGAATTTATGTTAAACTAGCAAAAGTGGATTTGGACACGCCATAAGTGCACTTGCGCCATGCGCTTTAGACCATGTGCTTAGATCGTTAAAATAGGGTCCTACTTGTTGCTGGGAAGAGGGAAGGCTGATGTCTCTTATGAAATGATATGTTGAGATACTCACTTTGACCAACGTGACTTTGGCATCTGGGTGTGTGACTCTGCAGGGGAAGACCAACGGCTCTCCCTCCTTCATGTACACCACATCAGGGATCTCCGACTGCATCTTCACAAACGGCCGCTGGCTATCTGAAACATCAATGCTGAGGTCAGGCACAAACAGACACCACATACAAACAGTAGATGCTGACAACAATCTAGTGTCAGCAACAAATACAGGGAGATTGCTCGCTTGTTATCAAACACTCTCTCTCTTTCTCTTGTTTTCTTGGTTGCACTTTCGCCTCAGTTGCAATATTCTTGTGGCAATGAAAGGCTTTGGGTGTTGCTCGCCCCATTGTTTGGTGCTCTGCTGTTATTAAAGGAACAGAAAAAAATCTCTGAACATTTTAACAAAAGTACCCCAAGGACTGCTGGATGCTTCCTTGTCGTGCTTTGATTCAATATAAAGGACGAAGGGTGAGGTTAAATGAACATGGCCGCAAGAGCGATTGATGGTCCTCAGGGGCCTTGTTGGCTAACCGGGGGCCGCACCTAGTGACCTGGGGCACCCCTTAGCCTTCCTTAATGCCTGACCAGGGAGGATCCGAGCCTCTTCTGCCCCGGAATGCCCTCAAGGTGCCCACTCCCATGCACAGACACGCATCCTAACAAACATACACAAGAAGAACATCACATCCTCTATCCTCGTCTCCAAGTGTCCCTCCCCCACAGAGCAGCACAGGATACGGACAGCCGGGCTGAGGGAGATAGATAAGGCCGGGTACCCTGGGAAAGGCTGCCCAAGACCTGAGCCTTTCAACAGCTGGGGCTATTTCTGTCCCCTCGAGGTAGCACATAAATGAAAGTTATAGTTTAAATATAGTCAATAGTGAGGGAGGACAGCCTACTGTTTGAGGCAAAACAAAAAATGCCAGTGCGAAACCATGCCAAACACTCACTTAGTCGGATATGTTGCTTCGAGAGAAAATGGTGTTTAGGTATTATTTGCTTCCTGAGACTTCCTGTTTGGCTTTAAGCAACAGAAATGGTCAGTGAGATGGTCAAGCTATTGAACGCTGGCTGGAGAGAGAGGGTTTAAGGCTTTGAGCGTTCACCTGAAGCATCTTACCTGTTATGTAGACATACACCGAGGCCTGTTTGCGCTGTTTTTGGCGGTACCGGCAGCGGTAAGAGCCAGTGTGTTGGGCTAAAGCAGGGCTGAGCGTCAGGCGGCTACAGTACTGGTTATTTTTTCTCCCGCATTGAGTCTCCTCTATCTGTGTGCCGTGGTATACTTTCGGAACATCCGATGGCAAAACCCACTGGAGCTCCCACCGTCCCCTGAAACATCAAATTTGGGTTATAGCAGGAACTTTATTCCTAACTGATCAAGAACATCATGTCACCATTTCTGTGATCAACCAATAATGGGGTCTAAAAGTCTGAGACCACTAGCAAAATACTTCTATTATACATTTTGCATTTAAAAGCATTTAAGCATTACTTTTAAGCACAGAATGTAAGGTAAATAATCAGTCAACATGAATTTATGGTTTGGTATTTAGTCTTAGCAAAAGATCTACCTTCTGTTTTAATGACAGCATCACGCGAAAAGCAAGTTTGTGTAAAAACTGATGATCATGTTCTCCAACACGATATGAGACTCTTGTGCATAAGAACTTCAGAAATTTTGTGCAAAGGGGTCTGTTTTTTAAGGTTTAAATCAAATTATGAATCTTCACACTGTAAACCCTAACGCTCAAAATAATTGGTTTGAGTAGGACAAACTTAAAATTAGTTTAGTTAAATTAACTGTTATGAGTATGTAGAACTTTCTTTTAATTTTGAGTTCACTAAAGTGACGCATTTTAAGTAAACTGAACTGATTCATTGTTTTGAGTTGTATGAACTCATTTAAGTTTAACTAAATCTGGGCTGGGATCTCAGAAAGCTTTGCCCATGGCACTCGAAAGGTAGAGTAAATGCAAAAATTAGGTGTTATATAATGTTTTTTTGTGCAAGATTAATGTTAAGTGCAAGATTCAGTCATTAATGTTTTGTTGCGCTACACTCTAAAAAATGCTGGGTTATTTCAACCCAAATTTGGGTCAGATATGGACAAACCCAACCGTTGGGTTAAAAAAATGCATTTAAGAATTTAACCCAATGGTTGGGTTTATCCATTTTTGACCCAAACTTGGGTTGAAACAACCCAGCATTTTTTAGAGTGTAGTTTAGAAGAGTTTGTTAATGTGGGTTTTTGGAGAGTTAACATCATGGTGACAAGTGGTGCATAAGACTTGGTTTTGAGAGCAGGTAAGTTACGTTTTTAAGTTGCTGTACTCATTCAGTAAGTGCTATACCATGCTATTGTTAGAAAATTATCAAGTTGGTATTTTCTGAATTTTCTTATTAGCGTTTACAGTGAAGTAAATAACTCATTTAATTTGCAAGAACTCAAAATAAAAAGGTTCATTAAAATGTTAATTGCTATCAAAATGTATGAATCAGCTAACCCGGTACTTCAAGTTAGGAGCAATTAACATGCATGAGTACTACAAACTCAAAACTTGATAGTTCTGCTTACTTAAAATTGGGAACATCATAACTTAAAAAAAAAATGATGTATCTGATTACCTACAATTTTTGGAGTTAGCCCAACTTCACAGCAGTGTGCTCTTAGGCTTTTGGACCCCACTGTAACTAGTTCATTCCCAACTTTTATGCTTTCATTTTATAATGTCTCACTCTAAAATGTTTATTTAGTATTTCTACAATCCTCTTGACCAAAATCAGTATCACCTCTGTTAATCATAAAGCTATATGTTACTCATTCAAAACTTCATGATCCACTCTTAACCACGTCCTCCTCCTTTAACCGTGAGATTGTATGACACATCACTCACCTGCAGTTTAGCTGAAGTGTCTGATTTCTTTCTATAATAAGCTGCTTCTCAGTAACATCCAACACTGGAGAACTGAACCTCCCTTTTGTGTCTGTGTCTTTCAGATAGAAAACACAAAGGCATGTTAGAGGCTGCTGAATAAGACGTTGTGTGAGATTTTAAAGAATGACATTAACCACATTCAGGTGATAAAAGTGATAGTCCATGAAGGACTTACACAACATACAGTATGCATGCCATTTATCAGCTTTACAGCTACATAGAAACAGAGCCACAATTTCTGCTTATAGAGCTACATTTTAGGTGATTCTAAGCACAGCACTACTTAGTCAAAGGTGTTATTGAGGGGCAATTTTTGAGTATTGTTCAGATGTTTTTAAGGATCTTTACAAGGCAAAGGTTATACATCAAATATAAAAGTGCTGGAATAAATCACATCAGAAAACATCACATTAGTGCAAATTTTAACTAATATATATATATATATATATATATATATATATATATATATATATATATATATATATATATATATATATATATATATAAACTATTAATGCATTCAGTTCTATTTTCTTTTTACTGTAAATAAATAAATATAAAGTTAATAGGCCTATCAGTTGTAGACATAATATCATCAATATTTTACTTCTTCATATTGTGACATCCAATTCTATATCTTTTAACCTACATAATAATTAATAAATTGTATTAAGGTTTTAAAAATACATTTTACACCTTTGCATATTTGGATATTAATACATGTACATAAATACATAGGCCTATAACATGCATTCAATTTTATTTATCTGATTAACAAGGCATTGAAGGTCAGGACCCAATGAACGTAAAGACTGAACTGTGTACTGAATAATTTTACAGACCTATTTAAAATGATTTACCAAATCCACATGATGCTGACATTAATAGCCTATTTAATAAGCAAAAACACGTTTTGTAATCACAAATACACTAAATCAAAAATAGTGTTTGCATACTGCATTTTATTTTTTTAGTAGTTTAGAAAAGAAAAAGAAAAAAACACTTAATAGTGGGTTAAGGTGGCACATAATTCAATATGATTCTAAACACCTCGTCTCTATGCAGACGTGCCCTTTACAATACGGACCGCTCTCACCATTGTTTATTGCTATTAAAAACGTATACCATCATTTCCTTTCCATCATTCACACGCTATGCGCAGGCCATTCGTCGTCTATAGGCTACATTAAAAATGGTATTGTAGTTAGACCAATGAAAAAAGGAAGTAGGTGTCAAGTACTTTTTCCCACAGCGAATCCCGCATGGGATTCAAACAGGCTCGTTATCAGCCGGTCCACACGCTGAGGTTCCGTTTCAGAAACCCTCAACAAGAGCGTCGCGCGCTAATGACAGGACGAAAACTTGCCAATTTCAACAAACCTTACACGTCATGTTTGAATAAACGAACCGGAGTGAATAGGTTAGAGTTTAAGGAGCGGAGCAAGTAAAGGACAGCCACGACAGGGCTAAACACGAACCTGGGCTAAATGTAAATTTGGCTGAAGTCAACGTAGACAATAAACACTGCATGGATGTTTCATGCACCTGAAAGTGACTTTAATTATGGTTGGAAAATCATAGGAAACGAATTTATCAATTATAGCGTTTTTATTTCTTCATTCTTTTATTTGAGAGGCTACTTATCACAAACAGAAAAAAATATATAACGAAATCTATAAAGAAGGCTTTGTAAAATTGTTCGTAAAACTGGTCACATTGGGAACTATTAAATAATTAAAAATGTGCAATCTATGTCATTTACGTGCTAGTCTAGCCCAAATGGTTAATGAATCAAACCGGGTTTTAGAGGAAAAACGTTTGACATTTCTTTAGTTCTTTAGAAACAATCTATGCACTATATAGTGCACATATATAGGCTATCCAATTCAATGCAAGGGAAATGGTTATTGATAATGTGTTGCAAATTAGACCCTTTAATTTTAACAAGAAAACGAATTATAGGCCTACCCCATATATAAAAATATATATATATATATTATTACAATTATTACGTGCATTAATGCATTAAATACATTTTAATAGCCGTTTAGGTTTGTTAATTTTATTAGTGCACTTGTTTTATTGGTGCATTTTAGGAATCTTTCTAATTTCGATATTCTATTTTATTTCGCCAAAATACATTTCTAACTGTATGGTTTTGAGCGCGCAGAAAGGACATGCCTAAAACACATGTTTAGCCATTAATCAAGTTCAGTTTTCCATCCTGTGATGTGAGTGGTGAGTTGTTGACCAATAAAGCACTAATAATCACGCACTGCGGACAGTACATCGCTTCACCCCCTGCTTCCTCCCCATGGGTCTGTTTTAGCTATAACACCCTGATTAGCGCTGGTTCCTGCCTCACAGTGGTCATGACCCCGAAGTCATTTATATTAGAACTTCCA
Organism: Chanodichthys erythropterus; assembly: GCF_024489055.1. Classification (NCBI taxonomy): domain Eukaryota; kingdom Metazoa; phylum Chordata; class Actinopteri; order Cypriniformes; family Xenocyprididae; genus Chanodichthys; species Chanodichthys erythropterus. Next base: position 8,218,410 of record NC_090243.1, read on the forward strand.
TTTCACAAAGTCATCAGGCTCAGGAAATAACGCCCTCTCTGATTCAACCGGGGCCAAACATTGAAGACGGACGCTAAGTCGAAGCAGAGAGGTCTCTACTATCAAAACAACTTGTCCTGTTATGGCAGGCCGTTTAGGCATTAATCGGTATTTTTATATTAGTACTTATTATTTTGTTATTAGTAGTAACTATACTTTTTTGTACATTATTGTATCTCTCTTGTATATAATGGTATATATTCATCTATACATTATTTTGTCTATTTTTACATGCATTTTTATTCACTTAGCCTATCTTTTATTATCTGTGGCTTCTTGCTTTTCTTTCTTCACACTGGAAGCTTCTGAGAGAAACTTCTTATGTATAAGCATACTTGGCAACAAAGCTCATTCTGATTCTAATTCCATAATCACTGTCTTTTCAATTTAGCTAGTTCATTCGATATTACCAAATCATTAGATAGCCTACTACTTCACAAACAAGACAGTGGCAATTAACTGTTTCATTTTTCTTGAAACAATCTATAGGCTAATATATATATATATATATATATATATATATATATATATATATATATATATATATATATATATATATATATATATATATTGGTCAATGGGTGAGTTTCAAATATCAACTATTCAATTCAGACTAGAAGGTTGGACAGTACAGTGATTAATTGTATAGATAGTCGGATTAACTACTAGTCGGCTAATAAAAAATGTCGCTACTAATGACAAAAATAGATGCTAGTTAGTTTCTAAAGTTATAAATTTTAAATTGGCTTGCCATAGTCTTGGAAAAGTACAAATAGTATCATATTCGATTTAGCAGGTTATATTCTTGCGTTTAGCGCGATATTTTTCTCTTTTGCCGTACGTAATTACCAGTTAGGCAAGAATAAAACATTATTAATAATAATAAGAATAAAAACAACTCGAACAAGTTAGTACATGTCTTCTCTCAAGGTATCATGAAACTGAAATGATGCGCTGGTACTGAGGAATGCCACACACTCACATCCACGCGCATTCCCAAACGGTTCTTCATCCTTTCGTTTTGGTACAATATGAAACAACGTGCGTATTTGAACAACGTGAAAAATAAATGTATGACTTAGATGTTTAATATGAAAACCTTACCTTTAGTTAGAACACGCCCTGACAGTCCAAAGATCATCACAAATAATATATCGAACATTCTCTTGGTCTTGCTTGAGGTCCTTTGCTGGGAGATGAACACCTATGAAGGAAACACTGCAGCTCCAATACTCCAGAGAATCAATTCACCTTACAACACCAAACTCCGCTTTCACATGGACTACAAGCGACTTCTGTATTGTCCGGAGTATGAACTCTTGAAGCAGTAGCACCACGCATGAATTCCAGTTAAACTCTTGCCCATTATGACCGCGGGCTGGGATTTATTCATTTCCCACTGCCACCGGAGCTTCCGTGACGCTCATCGACACACCCATCCCGCGCAACTGACGTGACTTACAGGAGCCCGGTGTTCTGCACTGCTCCAGTGTGTCCCCTCTACTGCATCAATCATAGCGTGATTGCTGTAAATTCTTAAGTTATCCTACCTTTGTATTCCTTAAAAGAGGAGAGTAAATCCATGAGGGGAACAACTGAGCTTTCTTTCAGTGAGACTAGGAGTGAGAAAAAGAGATGCCAGTGGGAATTTTGCTTATGTAGCTTGAATATTAACAATGTAAAATATAGGAAGTAAATAAATTAATTGAAAAGTCAGTAATTAGTAGAAAAGAATGTATTATTCAGATATCATCCATTCATTGATCTCATATATTTCTTTGAAATATCAACTTTGTCTCAGACGTTTCTCCTAAAGAATTTTAGCAGAAACGTCTGAGACAGAAAGAATCAATGAATGTGTATATACCTCAGTTTTAATTTGGTTTTAGAGGAATTTGATGAGAAATATTTGAGATTTGCATTGAAATCTCAATTAACAGTTTGAGACATCGTCAAGATCTCTTGAAAATCTAGAGGACAAGTGAGATTACTTTGGTCTTCTCTCAGAAGAAAAACATTTAATCTTGTGGTCTAGGAGAAACAATTGAGATTTTTTTTTAAAGGGTTAGTTCACCCAAAAATGAAAATTCTGTCATTAATTACTCACCCTCATGTTGTTCCACACCTGTAAGACCTTCGTTCATCTTCGGAACACAAATTAAGATATTTTTGATAAAATCAGAAGGCACAGTGAGTGTAAAGTTAATTTACACTTTCAAACGCCATATATTTAAAACAGTAAATGTGACTACAGTAGTTCAATCTTAATGTTATGAAGCGACGAAAATACTTTTTGTGCGGCAAAAAACAAAATAATGACTTTTCAAAAACATCTAGTGATGGGCGATTTCAAAACACTGCTTCATGAAGCTTTACGAATCTTTTGTTTCGAATCAATGGCTCGGAGCGTGTATCAAACTGCCAAAGTCACATGAACCATTGAAATTTCAAAATACTTATGATGTAACGAAGCTCCGAACCACTGATTCGAAACAGAAGATTCGTAAAGCTTCATAGGCAGTGTTTTGAAATCGCCCATCACTAGATACTGTTGAAAATTTTGTTTTTTGCCGCACAAAAAGTATTCTCGTCGCTTCAGAACATTAAGGTTGAACCGCTGTAGTCACATGAACTGATTTAAATATGATCAATAGCCACTTCCAGTTGGGAAAGTATCTTTGATTTTGACCCCAGGAGAATCTCAAAATGGCCCCTTAAAGTGGAAGTACAAAAATATAATAACATAAGTAAAGAAATTGAGTAACAACTTTAGTAACCATATGGCTTCTACACTGGGCATTTGAAAGTGTAAATTAACTTGCTGTCAATAGAGGCCTCACTGAGCCATCGGATTTCATCAAAAATATCTTAATTTATGTTCCGAAGATGAATGAAGGTCTTACAGGTGTGGAACGACATGAGGGTGAGTAATAAATGACAGAACTTTCATTTTTGGGTGAACCAACCCTTTAAACAACACTGAGTCATGAATTACACTTCACTGAAACATTCAAGTATTAAAAAAATAAATCACAAAGTGGAAGTAATGTAGCACCTCTTTTTAATATAGTCCTATTTTCATATATCTATTATAAAGTATCAACATTTGCTCAGTTTTGACATTTACATCCGGTTGTCAGGAATACAAATCATAAAGTGTGCATAACTAAAGGAGTAATGTAATGTCAAATCAAAACCAGTAGAGAGAGAGTCTTAGGGGCTGCCATTGCTTTCTCCCACTGGAAGAGAAGCCAACGATCATTTATTAAAACAAAATCCCTATAAAAACATATAAAACGGTAATAATAATAATACAAGACTAAATTGATGTTGGTCATAATTTCTGACATGCGATCAATTTCACAGTTGGACATATTTGAAATGGACAGTGAAGTTGAGGGTTTATATCATCCTTAAACAATGAACAAAAAAAAATCAAAATGATTCCATTACCATGAATAAATGAATGAAAACTAATATAGTCACTGTATGCAAATAATACAAATCTTACCAAGAGAACTCATTCCACTGCAAATAATGAAAGACGTGCATCTCCTCAACCTGCTTGTTATAATCTCTACACTAGTAGTCCACTGTCGAGGCTTTAGAGAGTACAGATGGTTTGTGGGTAGTTTGTAAGAGTTTGGGGCATAAAGAATCACAGAAGGGAGTGAAGCTGCTGGCAGACTGTGGGTGGAGGTTTAAAACGCTGAGCAACAGGAATTGGTGGGAAATTGCTTCCGATGCAGAGGTGTTGATGTTTGCTGTGTGTCTGGGCACCACGAAAGCTGGGCCGCAGCACCTCGATCGTGGGCAAATCACCCGTTCTCTGGTGTAAATATATGTGTGCGTATGCAAGCGTGCGTCACACCTGGCCTTTCGTCTGCTGGTGAATCCAGTCTGTGAACTTTATGACACGTGTGTAAACTCCGGGCCGGTTTTGTCGAGCGCAGCCCTCACCCCAACTCACAATGCCTGCTAGAAACCACCTTCGGCCACGTTCCAGACACACTAAAGGTCCCCCAGAGTCTCCCTGTGCGAACAAAGACGTGAATATATGAACCGTGAATGCTGAGAAGCACATAAATAGTGACTAAGTGCACACTAACCTGACAAGCATCCACTCCTCCCTGAATGTTTCCGGCGCAAAGCATTCTGGGAGTGACCGCATCGTCATACATTTTATTGCAAGTGTTGTGACTGATGATGTTAACGGTGGCCTCCTGCAACAACGTGGCCAGTTCGCCTGAAATTTAGAAGGTTTTTCATTAAAAACAATGCATTTAATGATATTAAACGGTGTATGCAACATAATTTACTTGTATAATATTTCCAAAACCGTTCTGCTTTTTAAAGTTTACTGATATAAAAATACTTGGTAACACTTACAATAAGGTTTAAAGGGTTAGTTGACCCAAAAATTAAAATAATGTAATTTATTTCTTACCCTCATGTCGTTCTACACCCGTAAGACCTTCGTTCATCTTCGGAACACAAATTAAGATATTTTTGATGAAATCCGAAGGCTCAGAGAGGCCTGCATAGCCAGCAATGACACTTCCTCTCTCAAGATCCATAAAGGTACTAAAACATATTTAAATCAGTTTATGTGAGTACAGTGGTTCAATCTTAATATTATAAAGCGACGAGAATATTTTTTGTGCACCAAAAAACAAAATAACGACTTTTTAACAATATCTAGTGATGGACGATTTCATAACACTGCTTCGGAGATTCAACGGATCAAAGTCACGTGATTTCAGCAGTTTGGCGGTTTGATAAGCGATCTGAATCACTGATTCGACTCAAAAGATTCATAACGCTCTGAAGCAGTGTTTTGAAATCGGCCATCACTAGATATTGTTAAAAAGTCTTTTTTTTTTTTTTTTTGGCGCACAAAAAATATTCTCGTCGATTTATAATATTAAGGTAGAACCACTGTAGTCACATGATCTGATTTAAATATGTTTTAGTACCTTTATGGATCTTGAGAGAGGAAGTGACATTGTTGTATATGCAGGCCATCGGATTTCATCAAAAATATCTTAATTTGTGTTCCGAAGATGAATGAAGGTCTTACGGGTGTAGAACGACATGAGGGTGAGTAATAAATTTTTTTTTTTTTTCATTTTTGGCTGAACTAACCCTTTAATATCACATAAAAGCTGCATATCGGCTGTATTTACTGTAAAATGAAATTGGAGATCTTCAGTATTAATAGTAGGACTATTGTTAAATTGTTAAAGTGTTTGTCTTATTGCTAGAATGACTGTTTTGTACACTGTAATGGATTATAAGATAATGCACAGATAAGTTATTAAAACAGGTTCTTCTCAAATCAATATTTCATGTCCCCGTCATTATTAATGTGCTGTGTAATAAGTGATACAACTGTATATTATCCCTTAAATGTTCATCTTGTTTGAACTTGTTTGTTCTTCTAGGATCAAAACTGCTTGTGGCTTTGCATCAGGGTAGTGATCAACCTGTCAGGGATAGCAACTGGCTGGATGTACAATAAGCCTTTATTTAAAATATAAGAATACATTTAAACCAACTTCAGTAATTTCTTATTAGTTAGGCATACATTTTAGGATCAATTTTAACCATAAAAATATAAGTACTTATTTAGCACTACAGGTAGCATATCTAATGTGTGACTTTCCATTTCGATGGGGATGCTGGGGGATTTTTCAGTGAGTGTTGTCAAAGATGACTTGCATTTTTCTCATCTTTAGTCATCATATGAATCATGTGTTTAAAAGTGTGGATAAAGTTGACTTGTTTCAGCTGAACAAGCTGCAATTGTTTGTTTGGAATGTGTTTCTACATGGTGACATACCTTCTTCTGTCAGAACCCCCCATCCAGTGACAAAGCAGCTGGTTCCAGAGGTGAAGGCATGAGAGGCGGCAGGAACGCAGACGGGCTGTACCAACTCATTGAAAAAAACAGGGGCGCTTAGTTCTAGTAGGGCGATGTCATAGTCGGATGTGAATTGGTCGTATTGCGAATGCAAGACAATACGGCGAATTTGTCTGGTGGCTGCTGCGTTGCTGACCGAGTTCATTACTCGCATACCCATGTAGGCCCTCCATGACCGCGCATCAGAATATCTGCCAAAACATGAGCAAACACTTATAGCTGAAGCGTCACGTGTTTTGGAGTGCGAGAGACAACAGATTTAGATACTGTGTGTCATGTCGTTCCACACCCATAAGACCTTCGTTCACCTTCAGAACACAAATTAAGATATTTTGATGAAATCCAAGAGCTGTCTGACCTGAGACTGCGACGTAATTACCACATTCAATGTCCAGAAAAGTAGTAAAAACATATACAACAATAAAATAGTCAACAGTGGTTCAACCTTAATGTTATGAAGTGATGAGAGTACTTTTTGTGCGCAAAAACAAAACTAAAATAACAACTTTGTTCGTCAATTTCTCCTCTTCCCTGCCAGCCCGTTACGCAGTTGGCGCAGTGCTGCGTTTCCGTGTTTACATCCGAACGCCGGCTCACGTGGACTATTTAAATTATGTTTTACTACTTGTCTGGACATTGAATGTGGTAATTTCATTGCTTTCAAAGAAGGATAAAAAAAAAAACTCTCGGATTTTATCAAAAATATCTTAATTTGTGTTCCGCAGATGAACGAAGGTCTTACAGGTGTGGAACGACATGAGGGTGAGTCATTAATGTCAGAATTTTCATTTTTGGGTGAACTAACTCTTTAAAGAAAAATAAAATAAAATAAAATAAAATAAAATAAAAAAAAATAAAATAAAATAAAATAAAACAGATGGACAATATAAACACTACGATTCAAAAGCTAGGGTCGGTTTAAATGAATTTTTAATTAAATTAGTTTTTGAAAGAAGTCTCTTATGTAATTTATTCCTATGATGCAAAGCTGAATTTTCAGCATCATTACTCCAGTCTTCAGTGTCACATGATCCTTCAGAAATCATTCTAATATGCATTTACTCATCATTTACTCACCCCCAAGTAGTTCCAAACCTGTATGAATTTCTTTGTCCTGCTGAACGCAAAGGAAGATATTTGGAAGAATGTCAGTAACCGGATAGATCTCGCCACCATTGACTACCATAGTATTTATTTTTCCTACTATGGTAGTAAATGGGGGGGCTAGATCTGTTTGGTTACTGACATTCTTCCAAATATCTTCCTTTGCGTTCAGCAGGACAAAGAAATTCATACAGGTTTGAAACTACTTGAAGGTGAGTAAATGATGACAGAATTTTCTGGGTGATCTATCCCTTTAATCCTTGCTGAATCAAAAAACAAAACAAAAAAAACATTCATACAGACCCCAAACCTTTAACAACAGTGTAGGTGCCTGAATAAAACCTCACTTGATTGCATCTGAGTCCTGAAAGCAGTGAGCTGCAGAGACGAGCCAGCGGCTGGCCACCAAAGATGCCCCACAAACATGACCATAGCGCTCCATTTGAAGGCTGACCTGCCACGGCCATGAGCCTGTCTGGGCATCTGTTCCCCCCACAATCTTTGCCCTCTTCCTGGGCCTTGTGCCACAACCTACAATGCACAGCATGACATTTGTAGGATTTGTTACTGTTGCAAGCAAAGAATCTTTATTATAGGCAGTTAAATTGTCATTCTTTAAACGCTTACCACAGCGCAACTCATCCGAACCATCTTTGCAGTCTTTGATGCCGTCACACTCCGGATTGATCTTACTCAAGCACTTTCCACTGGCACATTTGTAGGAGGAGGGAGAGCATCCTTTTGAAACTGCAAAGGATCAGACAGACAGAATTCGTCATCAATGATAAAATAATGAAATGATAAACATTGTGCATGTGTGCTTGTTATGAATATGTTTGTACTGAAAACCATGTGGCTTGATTGTCCAAATGCTTTTTTTGGGCCAAAAAGCCCTGAAGGATGACTGAATAGAACCGAATTGTAGGCAAAGTGGGTTTTAATCACATGCTCTTGTGCAGTTGAGTTCATCGCTGCGATCTTTGCAGTCCACAATCCCATCACACACCGATGCTTTGGGGAGGCAGATTTTGTTTGGGCACATATGGTAGCATTTACCTCCTAAAAAGTGGGCAAATTGAACACAAAAAGAAATGAGCTTGACAAACTCATAGGTGTATACACACACACGCACCAGAAGTTAGGTAGGTCTTACCACAAACTTTCTCCACACGTCTGTAGCAATAAAATTAGACATCTCTGGGTATTAGTGAATGCAGGAAGAGAGCAATTTTGCTGCATGAAGTAATAAATCTTCATAAGGACTGATAGACACTCTTACCACAGTTAGTCTCTTCACTGCTGTCACCACATGCCGTGTTACACTGGTTGTGTGGTCTGCACTGACCGTTACAATAAACTTCCCCTGGTTTACACGTGTCTAAAAGCAAAGTAGAGCAGGGGTAAATGAGACAACAATGGATGGCAGAAAAGAATGCAATTATAAAATTTAAATGTAACTTATGCGCTTACTGCATTTAGCCTCATCTCGTCCATCAGAACAGTCTTTTTCTCCATCACACACTTTCCTCAGAGGAATGCACTTGCCATCTCCACAGCGGAACTGCCTCGGACATGCTAATATGGGAGAATAAACATGATCATTACTCACTGGGCTATACATTTGTGCATTGGAAATGATTCAGTAAGATTACATTTTTTTTGTTGTAATGTCATGATAAGTTAAGAATTTTATTTATGGATTAACGAATTCACACATTAAATAGAGTAAAGGTTATGTGTATTTGGCATGCTGTCCGAGGGGAGAGCTCCGAATTCAAAATTTGGCCTGAACCCAGAGTACTCCCCCCCCATCCCAGGTTGGAATAGGAATAGTTATAAGTGAGGAGATGGGGTGGTGGAGGGATGTCACTGAACAGAGGTACGTTTGCTTTGCTGAGTTGATTAAATAACTAAATAAGCTCCTCCTGTGTTAATTATCTGAACGTGCTCCTCCCGAACTTTGTTGATAAAACCTATTTAAGAAATGAATCTGTAACTACATTTTCCATTTCCCAAGTAAGGTACTAAATATGAGACCTCATACTCTTAAAAAAATAATGATTACATTCACTGATCATTTGTTGGAAAATAAAAAATTAGTTAATCTTCATAAAAAGTTGACTTTTGATCAAATCAATGTTTCCCTAGTAAGGTGGGTAATGATTGAGCTTAAATGCTGTGAGCACTAAAAGATATGTAAAAAAATTGACAAAATGTAATATTATTTATTTGTCTTTCCACCATGCTGTAGAAAGGGTGCAAATGATGTTGCATTTTAGATGTCACAATTTTAAATAATGATTCTGTATTTTTTGTAACAGGGAAAATCATGTGGCAACAGGGCTGCACACAAAATGTGGGACACAGCTAAAATCACGATTAAAAATTTTTACTAAACCTAAATCATGCATGAATTATGACAACCTAATTTTTTTCCAATGTGTGGAAACCCAACTCAGACTATGTAGAAAACGCTCATGCTCCCTCCAGTCTACCAGAGTATGTTGATTTACCATTATTAGCTCATAATTCTGGACACATTTCTACCGTAGCTCTCCTCTCTGAGAAAACCACAGACTGAAATCTACATTGATCTTTTGATGTTTTCAGACTGTGGAAAAAACTAGCGATCAGGTGTTTTCAGTCTCATCTGAAATGAGCAGTGTTGGGGTAATGCATTACAAGTAACATGCATTACATAATTAGATTGCTTTTTTGATGTAACGAGTAAAGTAACACATTACAAGTAACATGCATTACACAATCAGATTGCTTTTCGATGTAACAGGTATAATAACACATTACATGTAACATGCATTATGTAATCAGATTGCTTTTTTGATGTAATGAGTAAAGTAATGCATTACAAGTATCATGCATTACATAATCAGATTACTTTTTGATGAAACAGGTAAAATAACATTACATGTAACATGCATTACGTAATCAGATTGCTTCTTTGATGTAACAGGTAAAGTAACGCATTACAAGTAACATGCATTATGTAATCAGATTGCTTTTTTGATGTAACAGGTAAAGTAACGCATTACAAGTAACATGCATTATGTAATCAGATTACTTTTAGATGTAACAGGTATAATAACACATTACATGTAACATGCATTACATAATCAGATTTCTTTTTTGATGTAATGAGTAAAGTAATGCATTACAAGTATCATGCATTACATAATCAGATTACTTTTTGATGAAACAGGTAAAATAACAATACATCTAACATGCATTATGTAATCAGATTGCTTTTTTGATGTAACAGGTAAAGTAACGCATTACAAATAACATGCATTATGTAATCAGATTACTTTTTTGATGTAACAGGTAAAGTAACACATTACAAGTAACATGCATTATGTAATCAGATTACTTTTTGATGTAACAAACAAAGTAACGCATTACAAGTAACATGCATTACACAATCAGATTACTTTTCGATGTAACAGGTATAATAACACATTACATGTAACATGCATTACGTAATCAGATTGCTTTTTTGATGTAATGAGTAAAGTAATGCATTACAAGTACCATGCATTACATAATCAGATTACTTTTTGATGAAACAGGTAAAATAACATTACATGTAACATGCATTATGTAATCAGATTGCGTTTTGATGTAACAGGTAAAGTAATGCATTACAAATAACATGCATTATGTAATCAGATTACTTTTTTGATGTAACAGGTAAAGTAACACATTACAAGTAACATGCATTATGTAATCAGATTACTTTTTGATGTAACAAACAAAGTAACGCATTACAAGTAACATGCATTACACAATCAGATTACTTTTCGATGTAACAGGTATAATAACACATTACATGTAACATGCATTACGTAATCAGATTGCTTTTTTGATGTAATGAGTAAAGTAATGCATTACAAGTATCATGCATTACATAATCAGATTACTTTTTGATGAAACAGGTAAAATAACATTACATGTAACATGCATTATGTAATCAGATTGCATTTTTGATGTAACAGGTAAAGTAATGCATTACAAATAACATGCATTATGTAATCAGATTACTTTTTTGATGTAACAGGTAAAGTAATGCTTTACAAATAACATGCATTATGTAATCAGATTACTTTTTTGATGTAACAGGTAAAGTAACGCATTACAAGTAACATGCATTATGTAATCAGATTGCTTTTAGATGTAACAGGTATAATAACACATTACATGTAACATGCATTTCGTAATCAGATTGCTTTTTTGATGTAATGAGTAAAGTAATGCATTACAAGTATCATGCATTACATAATCAGATTACTTTTTGATGAAACAGGTAAAATAACATTACATGTAACATGCATTATGTAATCAGATTACTTTTTTGATGTAACAGGTAAAGTAACGCATTACAAGTAACATGCATTATGTAATCAGATTACTTTTTGATGTAACAAACAAAGTAACGCATTACAAGTAACATGCATTACACAATCAGATTACTTTTCGATGTAACAGGTATAATAACACACTACATGTAACATGCATTACGTAATCAGATTACTTTTTGATGAAACAGGTAAAATGACATTACATGTAACATGCATTATGTAATCAGATTGCTTTTTTGATGTAACAGGTAAAGTAACACATTACAAGTAACATGCATTATGTAATCAGATTACCATACCAAATCAGATTTTAACATAAGTGCAAATTACATTCTAATGACACAAATACATTTATTTACAAACAAAAAGGTTACTGATGAAGTATTTAAGAACAACAATCACAGAATGAATTGTAGCTGAATTGTAGCTGAAATTTAACTAGTGATACATGAGGTCCAAATTAGTGGACAGATGATTAATCAGAATCCAAAATCAATACTTGGAAAATGTAACAATGATATGACTCCTTAGATGTTACAACATTTTTTTGCCTGCAAGAGTCGTCAGTCATCTTGGTTTAGAGAAAAAAAATCCACATACAATGGCCTGCCACTTGGTGGCAGTGTATAGGATGATGCACTAGTGTCCACTGTAATGGTTGATGTGCAACTGTGCAATCAAAACCCATGCACATGCAAGAAATGGCTTTTTGAATAGCTGTCCACTGTAGTGATCTCTATGCTTTAAAGGGTTAACAAAATTAATAATCAAAAGTAATTTAAAATAAATAATTATTTATATTACATAATATTTTTTAAATATTTTATTTGATATTTCTCACCAAAACAACAACAACAACAAAAACATCGGGATAATGCTTTACTTTGAATGGCCCTGAAACAGAATACAACGAACTCACCACTTTCAGGAGAGAAGGCTCTGTAGATCAGGTAAAAACCTTTATGTGTCAAAGACTCATCCGAGTGAAAGTGCAGCAGGACGGGTGAAGAATAGATCCTCTTTCTGCTGTTGTCCCCAATTGGGTTACAGAGCCTGTGGAAGCAAAGAAAAAAAACATACACATGCATATATACAGACATGCACACAAATATACTGTTAGTTCAGCAAAAAAATATGATCTGATTCTCAATACATGCATTATAAACATAGTGCATGTAAACCCAGAGTTCGTATATAGAAGTCTAAGGCAACTGTTTTCAACACGTGAAAGACATGACACTCACTTGACGCCACCTATTTCCAGCCAATCTTTTTCGCAGGTGCTCGAGGCTGGTGAATCCTGAATGTCTAGCATCACAATGGTCACGGAGAGAAGGTATCCCGGCAACGGAGCCTAAAAGTGAAACCAGACACTCAACGGACGCACTCTTACACAAAGCAGCAGCCACCCTGCGGCCCTCGTCTCAAAGAGGGAGCATCCCAGACCTCTGAATGGGGTTCACAGGGCATGCATGCTAACACTGGGGAAGAGACTCATGGGATACATGGGAAAGCCTTTAGCCTTAGCTCACCCTGATTTTCCAGTTACAGTCCACATTTGGAGGGTAGTAGGCGGGGTAGTAAGGGGACGTCACTGTGCCGTTCCACGCAGTGAGGAAACCACCACACTCTATAGAAAAACAGTCACACGGAACCAAAGAAATTCTAACATCTGAGTGGAATAAGACTATAATGATAGCATCTCATGCTGACCACTAATTCACACACCGGTTTTGGGTATAGCCTGGAAATAAGCTTTGAAGATGGCTCCTTGCCTCTGACGACTGAATGAAAATGTGACAAGCATGACGTTCCCAGAAGATGTCAGTTTCATTACAGGGGACGTTCCTGATATTGGCAGACCACACCATCTGTGAAGAAGAGAGATGATGTTTGATGTTCAGGTCACTTTACTATGACAATGACAGGATGAAAACAAAAAAACAGCATTCAGGTGTGGAGTGCCATGTCATATTGTGCTCATATCTTGCCATTGACATCAAACCTGGTCTTGATGCGGCATATTTGACAGCTAGAGCAGAGATGTTCAGCAACTATCAACTTAAAATGTCTATTCCTCACGACCAAATGATCATATAGATTCAGAAGACTTGGAATATACACTACTGTTCAAAAGTTTGAGGTCAGTCAAATTTGAAAGAAAATCTTTTTCTTTCAAGGATGCATTACAATGATCAAAAGTAACAGTAAAGACTAATACATTGTTGCAAAAGTTTTCTATTTCAAATAAATGCTGTTCTTTTGATCTTTCTATTCATCAAAGAATCCTGAAATGTGACTAATTTCACAAAAAATATTAATCAGCACAAGTGTTTTCAACATTGATAAAAGTAAGAAATGTTTCTTAAGCAGCAAATCAGCGTATTAGAATGATTTCTAAAAGATCATGTGACATGAAGACTGGAGGAATGATGCTGAAAATTCAGCTTTGCCATCACAGGAATAAATTACATTTTAAAATATATTAAAAACACGGTAGTGTAGTTATAAAGTAATCCGAACCACCTTTACAGTGTTTTTTTGGCATTTTTGGAGCTTGACCAATGACATAAATTTCAGTTTTGGGTGAACTAAACCTTTAGGGCAATGGGCCAGTTGTTCAAAATGTTTAATCTGGATCAGAATGATCTGGATTTGGCAATCCCATGTTTTGCTATCCAGGATCAAGTAATCCATCTTATTTTTGTGCCGGTTTTTCAAAGCAAAATTGGATTGGATCACCCTGATCCAGACTTTTTCAGATTACCAAATCTGGATTACTAGTGCTCTACAGAGCCCCTAAAGGGACATGGTGATAGAAAGACTGGTTCATCTCTTATGATTGTGCCAATGTAGTTTATAAACAGCGATAAAAAACCCCAAAAAAAACACTTTGAATCAAATATAATATTTTTGTTTGATATTTACAGCACTTTTCTCTTTTTTACTTTACTGTAGGTTTAACGAAATGCTAAATATGTAGCCTAATGTCTTCTTCTCATTTATTACTTTAACTGTTAAACTAATCAAGAGCAAAAGAAAAAGAAAAATGTATATTACATGATAAAAATGTTGTATTATTTGGCCAATTTTAAAGTTTTACTACATTTTCCTCCTGGAATCCACCTTGAAATCCAACCCCCTGTTGGGATCAGGATAATCCTGTTTTTTTTTTTGGATCAAAGTTATCCAAATCCTACTGACAAGTTTTGAACAACACAAACTGAAGGTTTGATCCAGATTAAAACTAGGATTGGATTCCGTTGTCTAATCTGATTTCAGAATCCCTTTTTCCTTTTGAACAACCAATTTTTAAGATTTGATCCAATCCGATAGCCGAAATCAGATTACTTTTGAATAAATGGCCCCAGAAGGGTGAATTTTAGGAAAAAAAAAAAAACAACAACTTTAAAACTGGTCAAAAATACAACATTTTATCATGTAATATACATACATGCACATATTTTTTATTTTGCTCTTGATTAGTTTAAATGTTAAAGTAATAAATTAGAAGTAGGGATTAGGCTATATATTTAGCCTACTATAAAGTAAAAAAAAAAAAAAAAAGAGAGAGAGATTCTGGTGCCATAAATAATCCCCAAACAGCTGTAAATATCAAACAAAAATATTATATTTAAAAGTGTTTTTTATCACTGTTTGTAAACTACATTGGCACAATCATAAGAGACAAACCAGCCAAAAAAAACCTTTGCGAGCAAACTCAAAGTTTCTCGGGTGAACGCTACGCAGAACATTTCTGAGAGAACACAAAAGCATTGAAATGTCTCCACCCCCAATCTCATATTCTTTCTATCACCATGTCCCTTTAGGGGCTCCGTAGAACACTATAATCCAGATTTGGTAATCTGAAAAAGTGTGTATCTGCATCAAGGTGGTCCAATCCAATTTTGCTTTGAAAAACCAGCACAAAAGTAAAATAGATTACCTGATCCTGGATAGCAAAAATTTCCAAATCCAGATCATTCTGATCCAGATTAAACTTTTGGAACAACTGGCCCCTAAGCATTATAATTCAATTTTAGAGCACCAAATTAAGGCCAGGAAACATACAGAATATGTTCAATGCTCATTTCAAAGCACTGACTGAGAGTATGCGTCGATGCTGCAAATGGACAAAAATTGCTTTTCTCTATGTGATGTCACACTTACCTAGCGATGATCTTGTTCTGAAGCGGCAGTAGAAAATCATAAGCAGACAGTTTGTTGGCAGAGCAGCTTCCTGGTGTTGCCCCTTGAAGTGTGAGAATGACCAGTCGCACGACGTGGCCGGACGGCACCCGCAGCCTCCACTGGTAATACGGCTTCTTCGGACTGACAAGACTGAGCGTGCGATTGTTCCCGTACTTAGCGTACAGGTCAAAAGACATGGCTGTTAGGCAGATGGGAGTAAGAAATGATCAGAATGAGAGAATAGATCAAAAATACAATCAGAAAATAATGATTGTAGAGGAATTTTCATGACAGAATGATAGTACGGTAGTGATAGTACACTGTAAGACCTGCCTGGTTGAGGGACTTGCATGCAGAGTTTACTCAGAGGATTAATGGGACATGGTTGCATTTGAATCGCCTTACCTACTTGTGGCGTATATTGTGTTTTTCTTCGCTCACGGTATGATGTATCATGGAGGATACAGAAGAATTAGTTTAACCAACATTTGGCAACTCAAATGAGTCAGTGTTCATAAATCATGTGAGTAAACTCAACAGGCTTTACAGTGTATTATGGTTGTACCCTGCAGCCCCAACTGCCACTTGCCACTCTGTAAAGAGTTTGGGTTCTTTAATTTTTCTGCTTTGTCATCAGAATCTTCATCGTCATCATCCTCAGCATCACCACCGTCATCTGGATTCAAACCTGCACACATAGAAACACACGTTTAGGTGTTTTCCTTACTTTGGAAAGGATAAAAACAGAGGGCTGAAATGCTCTTTACCCAGCAGACGCAGTGTGTCCTCATCCCTCTCCATGTAGTAGCGTTCCTCATTCTTGCTAAAAAGAACCTTGTTGGTTCCAGGTAGACGACGCTGCAGTCGGGCCGGATTCACTCTCCGGAGTTCCTCAGCAATAGCGGGAGGAGCAGAGAATTTACTCCAGTAGTACACACAAAGACCTTCCACTCCTTCACTGTCATCAGGACACATGACTTTTAACAAGATGGCAACACCTAAAACTGATTTAGTTTGAGTTGATGTGCTAATGGGCAAATTTGCAAATGCTAACAGATGCCAAATGTGTGATGACATAGAAACAGTTTTGCATTGCACAGCTGAGTTGCAATAAGGCATCACACCTACACTACAATTCAAATATTTGGGGTCTGCAAGATATTTTTTAAAAGGTGCCCTAGATTCAAAAATTGAATTTACCTCGGCATAGTTGAATAACAAGAGTTCAGTACATGGAAAAGACATACAGTGAGTCTCAAACTCCATTGTTTCCTCCTTCTTATATAAATATCATTTGTTTAAACAACCTCCAACGAACAGGCGAATCTCAACATAACACCGACTTTTATGTAACAGTCAGGATCATTTATATGTATGACCCCAATATTTGCATATTCCAGCCCATGTTTAAGGCATTACACAAGGGCAGAACGTCTGGATCTGTGCACAGCTGAATCATCAGACTAGGAAAGCAAGCAAGAACAATAGTGAAAAATGGCAGATGGAGCAATAATAACTGACATGATTCATGATATCATGATATTTTTAGTGATATTTGTAAACTGTCTTTCTAAATGTTTCGTTAGCATGTTGCTAATGTACTGTTAAATGTGGTTAAAGTTACCATCGTTTCTTACTGTATTCACGGAGACAAGACTGTCGTTATTTTCATTTTTTAAACACTTGCAGTCTGTATAATTCATAAACACAACTTCATTCTTTATTAATCTCTCCAATAGTGTGTAATGTTAGCTTTAGCCACGGAGCAGAATCAAACTCATTCAGAATCAAATGTAAACATCCAAATAAATACCATACTTACGCGATTAGACATGCTGCATGATGAACACTTTGTAAAGATCCATTTTGAGGGTTATATTAGCTGTGTGAACTTTGTTTATGCTGTTTATGGCAAGCGCGAGCTCTTGGGGCGTGGAGCACGAGATTTAAAGGGGCCGCATACCCTGAATCGGCGCATTTATAATGATAGGCAGTTAAAAAAATTAATAAAAAAAAAACTATGGTGTATTTTGAGCTGAAACTTCACAGACACATTCAGGAGACACTTAAGACTTATATTACATCTTTTGAAAACATGTTCTTCGGCACCTTTAATGTTTTATGCTCACCGAGGCTTCATTTATTTGAACAAAAATACAATAAAAATGGTAATATTACATTTTAAAATATCTTATTTTATATATTTATGTATTTTAAAATGTAACCTATTAATATTATGGCAAAGCTGAATTTTCAGCATCATTACTCCAGGATCAGTGTCACATGATCCTTCAGAAATCATTCTAATATGCTGCTAATATTTGCTGCACAAGAAATGTTTCTTATCATTAATAGTGTTGTAAACAGTTGTGCTTTTTAATATTTTTGTGGAAACCGTGATTCTTTTTTTCAAGATTCAAGATTCTTTGATGCATAGAAAAGAACAGAATTTATTTGAAACAGAAATCTTTTGTGACAATATTAATGTCCGCACTGTAACTTTTGATCAATTATTATAGAACCATTAAAAATCACAGAACAAAATGACTACTTGAAATCAAAACTTCAAACACAATAAAACAAGCTAATATAAATAAATATTATTATACTAAATAAATAAGACTAAAACAACACTGGACTTTTGTGGTTAATATTAACAGTTGTCATTTAAGTAGCTTTTATAAAAATGCCTTAGAAAACTATCTTCAGACAAAACAATGGCACTGACATATTTTAAGCTAAATTAAAGGTGCTCTAAGCGATCCTGGGCGGAGTAACTTCCTGTTGACGTTCGAAGTGTTGTCAAACAAAACAGAGGCTAGCTAGACCCTCCCTCCTCCTCCTCCTCCCCCTCCCCTCCGTGCTTCCTGAAACAGTCATGAACGCGCATTTAAAATCATTCTTGTCGGTTATTGGCTGGAGCATGTTTATTATGTTTTGTGGTCCAGGCTGCACCAGGTAGTTTTTGTTGCCGTTTTCGGAGCTTGTGGCGACTACAGAGACTGCGTTTTTTTTACAGTGTGTTCAGGGGACAGGCAGCTAGCGGATAGTGAGGAGATGTTTGCTGTATGTGACAAAAAATGTTTTGGCCTAAAAACGCGTGACATCACTTAGAGCACCTTTAAGTTAATATTTTAAGTTAAGTCAAAACAGCTCAAAAAGGCATTTTCATCTGGGAGAAAGTTAACTTTCAAATGAAAATTACCCCAAGCTCTACTCACTCTCAAGCCATCCTAGGTTTATACGACTTTCTTCTTTCTGATGAACACAATCGGAGATATTTTAATAAATATCCTGATGCATCCGAGCTATATAATGGCAAAGAGCGATACCAACGAGTATGTAGCTGAAGAAACTTCATCCATCCATCATAAACGTACTCCACACGGCTCCGGGGGGTTAATAAAGGCCTTCTAAAGCGAAGCGATGCATTTGTGTAAAAATAATATATCCATATTTAACAAGTTATAAAGTAAAATATCAAACTTCCACCAGACCACCTTCTGTATTCAAGTTCCGAAAAAACAGAACATTGCGTCAGTTTTTTCCATAAGTTGAACAGGGAAGGCATAGGACGTAACTTTTTGAACTCCAAGAGGCATTGCGTCTGGCAGATGCTAGATATTTTACTTCATAATTTGTTAAATATGGATATTATTTTTACAAAAATACATCGTTTCGCTAGCCTGACGTGGTCATACATACTGCATACGAGTCTGATACTGCTCCATTGGGCTTTGATTATGGGGGCGTATTTCAACCGATCCAGGAAAGACCTCAATTGGATAGACCTACAACCAATCAGAGCTACAGAGTAAATGATGTATGTTGAGCGACACATAGTTGTCAACAGAACTCAACTACACACATGCTGGAACTAGATGATCGTAAACAATCTTTGCCAGTGTTGTAAAAAGAATAAGTATACACGGAGTACTTGCCAATTACTGCGCTGTCGATATCTTCTATAACGGACGCGTTGGCGGAATCTCAGTTCTTCAACAACAGCCATCATTGTTATAAATTAATTGAAAGTGCTCTTTGATGACGTGGCTGATGACGTTTCTGGTGATAATCTGTCAATCATCGCCCTGACAAATGTGATTGGTCCGAACAGTTTCTGTTCGGGCATAATTACTCCTCTACGGATCGAGTCCAGACCGAACTCCCCGACCTCAAAATGTTGTGGGCGGGGCTAAGTTCGGCTGGCATCCAGGCTATTGTTTCGCTTCAGAAGGCCTTTATTATGTGGAGTACATTTATGATGGATGAATGTGGATGGAGGCACTTTCTTCACTGGTTTCACTCACTGCCATTATAAAGCTTGGATGCGTCAGGATGTTTATTAATATTTCTCTGATTATGTCCATCAGAAAGAAGAAAGTCATATACACCTAGGATGGCTTGAGGGTGAGTAAAGCTTGGGGTAATTTTCAGTTGAAAGTGAACTAATCCTTTAAGCTCGTAAAACCGGGGGTCACGCTTTTTTAGCCAATCAGAAATAGGCTAAATGTTCGTGTTTGCGTTTGTTGGTTTCGGAGAGAGGTATTTAAGGTTATGGCACAAGTTCCTGTAGCACACTGTGCAATTACTTAATACTTACAGCACCTTAAAATGTGAAAATTCAATGATTATTGTATTTTTCACACAGTCAGTCTCATGTAGCCCCAATTACACACAAATCAATTTATTCAATGTGCACACAAATCCAATGGATAAAAAACATAAATGTAATTTATAAATAAACCAAACTGTGTTTATGTACAGACTCACCTAAATGCAATAATTCCTGAGTGCTGGTAATACGAGCTCCAAGGTGAAGAATCATACAACTCTGAGAACTTAGATCCACAGCACGTCAACCAAAAGGAAGGACAGAGATGACAGAGACACCATGTAATAACTGGTTACCATGACAAACATCAACCGCTATTCTATTTCAGATGTACTTCTGCACACCGCAAACAAACCACTGACAACATCTCCCAAGGTCATGAAGTTTCCATCTGGTATATACAATATTTCGGGACGTCGCAGTGACATCAGAGCCACGGAAGGCGTGACATCACTGAAGAAGGTGAGACATCAGTGGCCCAGGCGAGACCTGCAGCCTTGGCACAAAAGAGCTGTTCTTGTGCGATTGGCTTTGAGCAACAAGAGCTTTGGGCAACAACAGCGCCATTGTCTGGGGCTCAATGTCATCCCGAAGTGCTGGATAGAAGGGGCGGGCAGGGGGTTTAGACTAACTTTTATGAGCAAAGGAGCACACTTGCAGGCCGTCACTTCTCACAATCGCATTCGCTCACTATTAAACGGGATTACAGGCACGACACAGGTTACATTTAGGCTAATTAGAGCATCGCGCTGGACAAAATGCCGCACTTGGCCAGTTTCCTCATCGGCCTCTATTAATCTGTGGACACAAATGCCAACCGTTCCCATGATACTGGCACACATTGGCCCTTTTGGCCCAGACTTTCCTGGGCTCTCTTTCGGTGGCCTATATCCTTACTTTCTCTCTCTCTCTCTCTCTCTCTCCTGGCCTACTCTGTCCCCTGGTCTACCTTTCTTTTCTCCGCTGGCTGCAGCCTCTCAGCAAAGAGGTACAGAGCATCTGATTGTGTGTGAGGAAGCCCACAGACAATGTTTTTATTGAAGGACTGCTCTTCCTCTCACTCAGCTTGCCTGGGCCCTGTCCCTCTCACAAACACCGTTCTTGTCCTCGGCTCTGAAAAGCTGCAGTCCTTTGGGAGCCAGTCTCACCGCACCGCCTCACACCGAGCCGGGCTCCGGTTACAGCTGGCTTTACATTTAAGAGGGCCACGGAGCGGCCGAAGACTCGGCAGAGCCTGCTTTACATTTAAAAGGGTGACAATGAGGGACGAGCGCACCACTGGACCTGCAGCTCTGGCGGACTTTGCGTTTGAAAGTGCCAGGGGCGAGCATCGTTCCTTGAGTGGTCTCTGGAGAGCGCCCGCATTCCGGAGAGATCACGGAGAAACCGGCTTTGTTGCCGAGGGCGGCACAGAGAGACTGTTATGTATGTTTATGCTTACGTAATGGCTTAGCGCCTGAGACTGGAGGCGGAACTGTGTAGACGACGGGTCTGCCAGGTCTGGAGAGAAACTGAGGTTGGAGAACTCGATGCTTCCTCCAAGGTAGAACACTGAGGGCGATGGAGAGGCTGCGGGAACAGGAACACACATATGAAGAAATGATACGAGATAATAAGATTTCAGAAACTACACAGAACATTTTAAAATGCTTTCAAAAGTTTGAAATGTTGATTAACACAACATGCTAGGGATGTAACGGTATGTGTATTCATCCCGAACCATCATAGTACTGGTGTCACGGTTCGGTGCATACAGACAGACAATGAATACAGTCAGTCACATGTGATCCACACTCCAATCCAGAAGGGGGAGCTTGGTAATGCAACGCTGCTTGCTAACCGCCACAACAGGAAAAAGTGCAGAAGAAGAAGAACTATGCATAGAAATGTTTATATGTAATCTTTCAACCAGCGTTTCAACCGATGAAAGACATCCAATAAAAGACAGCTTGAGAATAATATCTCATGTAGCATTACATTTACCTCAGGCAAGTCATTTAGTGTCCACAGCATGTTAGTTCACTAGAGAAATTAATGTTAGAGGGGAGCGTTTCACTAAATATATGCACCATATTAGCTTATAAATTCATTATATTAACTTTACCTGTTAGTAATGTCTTAATGATTTAATATATGTTTAAATAAATTCGTCTTGAAAACAAGTTATGACAGTAACTGCATAAATGGTCATATTTCAAAAATGAATTGGAGTAGTAAAATAATTGAAAAAGAATTTTATAATTAGATTTAGAAGTTAATACAAAACCTTCTTGTTTGCAATTTATATGTTTTTTTTTATTTGAGTGTTGATTATTTTATTTAGAAAATAAATAACAACTGAATCTAATAGTTTGGGCTCTGTTGTTAATTGTAACCTTTACTATTATAGTAATTTGCATAAAAGGGCTCCCTGTATATAGATTACAGCTTTATCTGAGATAGATTTTAAGGAAATGTTCATTATAGTTGAATTTATTTATAGAAAGAGAGAGGATTTCTTCAATAAACCACTGTTTAATAAAACAGTTTTATGTTTAGTTTTCTCCGCCCTTCTGTACCGAACCTGTACCGAACCGTGACCTCAATACCAAGGTACGTACCAAACCATCATGTTTGTGTACCGTTAGACCCCTACAACATACCCTAGACCAAAATAATACAGTATTACAAAATATTAAATCATTTTAAATAAATGTAGCTTAATTTGATATTTTGTTATATAATAAGCACACAGAGAAATAAGAAATAAGCAAATAAGAAATAAGCACAGTTACTTTTCAAGCAAAATATTTCATTTTTAAGAATTAATACATAAGCAGAGGCAAAAGATGCTATTTAGTTGCCATTAGGGCTGTCAAACGATTAATCACGATTAATCGCATACAAAATAAAAGTTTGTGTTTGCATAATTTATGTGTAAGTACTATGTGATTATTATGTGTTTATGTATTTGAGAAATATTTACAAGTATTTATATTTATTTATATTTTTATATAATTTATATTATATATAAATAAAAATATTTTGTACATAAATAACATATTTCTCTTAAATATATACATTAATTTGTGTGTATTTACATATTAACACACAGTACTCACACATATATTGCGCAAGCTCAAACTTTTATTTTGTATGCGATTAATCGTTTGACAGCCCTAGTTGCCATATATTGTAAAAAGACTTACTAAAACATATTTGAACAAAACAAAAAATACTTTTTCTAGTTACACTACCTTCTAAAAGTTTGGGATCTGTAATTATTCCTTTTTTAAAGAAATGGATACTTTTGAAGAAAAAAGAAAACATACAAACTATGTTTCTAAAGGATCATATGACACTAAAATCTTGAGAATTCAGCATTGCCAACAAACCAACCCCAAACTTCTAAACTGTAGTGTTTATTTAGACAAAGATTATTATTATTTATTATCATTATTATTAGTAGTAGTAGTAGTATCCAAAAGTGTCTTAACATCTTTTGGGGGTCACTCATGTGAATAAAGAAGAATATCTACAGCAACCCAATGTATATGAGTAGCCTATCCAACAAAACAAAATAAAAATATGTTCATGCTCTCCTTGAAGACTCTTCTTGGACAGCCGAGGATGAGAAGCTTGACTAGCTATACTGGAACATACCAGATCATAATCTCAGCATTCCTCTACAGTAGAGGGTCTTAACTTACATGCAAGGAAATGGAGAGTCAGTGCAATGGCAGCCGAGAGAGGGAGTAGGGGGGAGGCTCTCAGCGCCCACTTACTCCATGCCCCGCAATCCACTCTCTTGCCCACCGGGCTCTTGATGTCAGACTCTTTGCTAGATGGGCTTGACGTCTGGATGGGCTTTGTCACAAAGTCCTGTGAAACACAAGTCGAGAAACGTTGCCATAACGTCTCTTGTTGAGACAGCATATGAGCCGAAGCAAGTCATGATCATTATCACAACCTTTCTGTCACCCTACAACAACCTATGTGTCGTATTTAATTGGCTTCCCCCCATCATTCTAAACATCTTTTCATTAGGAGGAAGGGGTCACGGAACTAGGATATCCTGGTGGGATTCCCCTGTGGAGTCGCACAAAGCGTAATTTGAGGGTCTGCTTTCCCACGGCCCCTCTCAGCGGTGTCAGCACTCCATCTTTGACAAGCACATTCATGAGACCATCAAGACCAACGTTTGGCAACCCGGTGGCCAAACTAAAAGGTTTAAGTTCATTATCAAAGCTGAAATGAGCTTAAAATACCTTTTGTAAGTTTGTATAGGGAAGAGGGGAGTGTTGTAACAGGCTAACCAATTATTATAAACTGGAAACTAGCATACACTCTTAAAAATAAAGGTTGCCAGCGATGCTAGAAGAACCATTTTTGGTTTCATAAAGAACCTTTCAGTGAAGAACCATTTTTATAGTGTGAAGAACATTTTTATTATCTGAAGACCTTTTTTTTTTTTTACACTATAAAGAACCTTTGTGGAATTGAAAGGTTCCATGGATGTTAAAGATTCTTCATGGAATTACTGATGCCAATAAAGAACCTTTATTTTTAAGAGTGTACATGACCACCAAAATTAGCTGACAGAAGTTACAAGACAAAAAAAAAAAAAAAAAAACTATTCTGAAAAAATAGTATTTCTCATAATTTGATTGTAAAATGATAGAACATGCATGATCTATGAATCAGCAGGTTCTCTTGCATTATTAGATATATAACATCCATGCAATTTTTTCTTCTACGTGTTTAAAAAATAAACTAGTAATCATATCAAGATCAGACAAGGAGGGTTGTAACACTTTCCAATGTACTTCTACTGGATTTTCACAGAATACAGACAGACCTACATTTGCAACTGAGTAACTAACTTAGCCTATGTTTTGTGTGTATTTCTAAATGTGTTTCTAATTGCAGTTTTAAGTTAAAACGTGTCCTTAAAATGTTTAAAATGAGGTCGTGATGAAAATAATATTATGCACATAATTTAAAACACCCATGTTTTCTATTAGTTAGATGTAGGTTGTAATAGCAGCACTTTGTACTTGACATTTACAACTAATTAAAATACTTTAATTACACTTTAATATTATTTTCGTATTTATCTGCTACACAATACTTAAATATCAAAGTTAGAGACACAGCACTAAAAACACTGAGAGATGTTGAAACATTGTTTCTCACACAATAGAATTATATGCATTCTGTAAGTAAGAATAAACATTTTAATTAATTATAAGTGTTCAAAAGCATCATCACCGTGTTGAATTCGTTCTAGACGCTGTGTCTGTGCGCGCGGTGCTGATGGAGGGTCTCTCCTACCTGTGCAGGTGCACCGGCGGGGGCGCAGGCTCCTAAACCAGAGACGCTGTAAACTTCGCAGCTCCTGTTTTTGGGAAAAGTCCTCATGGCCCGCTATCTTATGGCTCCGATGCAGCGATACAGAACAATACCTCGGGCAGAGAAATCAGCCCGGAGACGTAGTGAGATCCCGGAGAAACCCGACCTGAGCGGGTCTGGCGCTGCGAGCAATCACTCTCCGTGTCTCTCCGTGAACAGGTGCTGCGCGGCACCCAGCATGCACCGCGGCACAAAGGGAGCACTATGAGCAGGTACAATCCACACAGCCATCCGTGCGACAGAAATTGTGGGCAAACTTCTCCCGTGGTGTGCGTGTGCCATGGGCCACAATAGGCAGTCTGATGTTACATGATTAGAGAGTCATTAAATTAATCGCGAAGAAGAATGCACCATTACAGCGGTCTGTCTGCTGGGGATGAAAAACATCAGCTCATAGCTAAAATATTTGTTTAAAAAGAGTCGGTGTGGATGAAATATTTCCCTGTTGTTTCCCCCGTGTCTCACGTTACGAGCCAGCGAGGCGTGCAGCCTGGGAACAAAGTAGACTTAATATATCCCCGTGTGCTGCACACTGTATTTATCACTCAACCATTCTACACTGGGAGTATTTTTTTCTTATGAGAGTATTTACTGTATGTGTTGTCATCCTTGATGTGGATATGAGTTTTTTTTTATTTTAAAATCTCATACATTTACAACGATGTAAAACGGAAAAGTTTCCCCTTTGCATACAGAACGTTGTCAAAACGAAAACGATCCCCCTTGAATCACGGATATGCGGAATGATTAAAAACGCTGGCTGCGTCCGAAAACTGGAAAATGCTGCCTTCGGAGGACACATTCCAAGGTGGAAAGACATCAAGGCACATCCAAATCCAATGTTAGGTTCACTTTCTGTTTCCTGAGATACCTTCATCTGATCAATTTTTGAAGGCAGCATAGTGTCCTTCGCTGCCTTTGATATCCCACAATTCCGTGCTTCCCTTTTATGACAGTTGAGCTAGAAAAATAAAGATGCCATCCAAAAGTTGCGTTTGCTGATCAGTTTGTGTGTAAATGTATGTTTTTGACCAACATTTTCCACTTTTGATGTCATTTCTAGCGAGAAGTTACTACTGTAGTAATTAAATATTTGTTTAGTTCTCACCAAAGCTCGCGCTATTTTGCGGTAGATCATTAAACTGTTACATTGCCTCAGAAGTCGGTCTGAAATAAGTTTCGTGAGGTGCCGTCATCCACAAATAATGCCTTACAAGTCATTGCCTGATAGGGCAGCGAGGCAAGATGTCAGCTACCTAGGTTTTCAGTATTATGCAGTATTATGCATGCTGCCAGGCCAGTAGTTGGCGATGTCACTTTGTAAAGAAAAACTATGCGCCTGAACACGCATGCGCATGATGTCACTGTTTTCACAAATTCGTGAATTACAGACACAATAACGGTATTGTTTTCAAAAACGTGCACTTTGAAACATGTTTTCAAAAGTTTGCTCTTTCAGTCCCCCAAAACGCTGTTGTCATGAAAGCCCCCTCAGTGTTAGGCCTATGACAACGCTGTAACTGTGTTAAAATAATTTACTGTGCTTAATTATTCATAAAATGGCAATCAGCGATAATTACCTGCTGATTATATTGGCTATTTGTCAAAATAGGCCTAAATAAATTAAATCTGGACAAATGGACATAAAATACTGATTTCCTAGCAACAAAACAAACACTGCACAAGCAATATTAAAGGTGCCATCGAATGTTTTTTTACAAGATGTAATATAAGTCTAAGGTGTCCCATAAATGTGTCTGTGAAGTTTCAGCTCAAAATACCCCATAGATTTTTTTTTTATAATTTTTTTTAACTGCCAATTTTGGGGCATCATTAAATATGAGCCGATTTATGCTGCGCGGCCCCTTTAATTCTCATGCTCTCCGCCCCTGGAGCTCATGCTTGCTTTAAACAGTGCATAAACAAAGTTTACACAGCTAAAATAACCCTCAAATGGATCTTTACAAAGTGTTCGTCATGCATGCGTCATATTATGTGAGTATTGTATACTGTTATATTATTTACATTTGATTCTGAATTATTTTGAGGCTGTGCTCCGTGGCTAACGGCTAATGCTACACTGTTGGAGAGATTTATAAAGAATGAAGTTGTGTTTATGAATTATACAGACTGCAAGTGTTTAAAATTGAAAATAGCGACGGCTCTTGTCTCCATGAATACAGTAAGAAACAGTGGTAACTTTAACCACATTTAACAGTACATTAGCAACATGCTAACGAAACATTTAGAAAGACAATTTACAAATATCACTAAAAATATCATGATATCATGGATCATGTCAGTTATTATCGCTCCATCTGCCATTTTTCGCTATTGTTCTTGCTTGCTTACCAAGTCTGATGATTCAGCTATGCAGCTCCAGACGTTAATACTGGCTGCCCTTGTGTAATGCTTTCCATAATGTTGGCAACATGGGCTGGCATATGCAAATATTGGGGGCGTACATATTAATGATCCCGACTGTTACGTAACAGTCAGTGTTATGTTGAGATTCGCCTGTTCTTCGGAGGTCTTTTAAACAAATGAGATATATATAAGAAGGAGGAAACAATGGAGTTTGAGACTCACTGTATGTCATTTCCATGTACTGAACTCTTGTTATTTAACTATGCCAAGATAAATTCAGTTTTTAATTCGAGGGCACCTTTAAAGCATTATTTCACATAGACTATTATTAAAAGTCATTAATCATCATTATTAACATATTTAGCTACAAATAGGCCTATAATCTTCCTCTTTTTTAAACTCTCTCATATCCAGCTCTTTGTGCCTGAGTCCTCCGAGCAATGTTTTTTAATTAAAAGTTCAGAAACCAACAAAAAAAATCCATATTAAATGTTTATTCATTCTCACTATGTATTACTATTGATACTAAAATCTATTAAGGCCATTTTTTATTATAATACTCGGAATACATTTTTTGAATCGGAAAATGGCGCCAATGAGCTATACCAATTTGCATATACCTTAGTGTAAAAGTGTGTGTGCAATGGTGAAACATCCAGGAGTGCGTTTCTCAAAAGCATCGTAACTAAGCCTAAGTAGATCGTAGAACCATTGGCACCAATTGTCTCTATTACACTGCGTTCCAAATTATTATGCAAGTGACATATCAGTAAGATTTCAGTACAATAAACATTCAGATTTTAGTTTTTCTAAGAAAATGTTTGTTTGTTTGTTTATTTATCCATGTCTTTTTAGATAACTGGTATCAATCTCAGACAAAATAATTTGCCAGATCTATGGAAACCCTACTTAGAGGTTGTTCCACATTATTAAACAAGTCATAGTTCTCATGCAATATGGGGAGGAAGAAAGATCTGAAGAAGAAAAGCATGAAATGGTGCAAAGTTGTGCAAAAGGCATGAAAACAACTAATATTGTGTGAAAACTGAATGGAGATTATCAAATTATCATACGATTTGTGAGTGATTTAGAGCACAGCAGATCTCGGTCAGATAAAGGCTATCTAAAAAGATACCAGTTATCTAAAAAGACATAATTTTCTTAGAAAAACTAAAATCTGAATGTTTATTGTACTGAAATCTTACTGATATGTCACTTGCATAATAATTTGGAACGCAGTGTATATTACATACTATTATATTACATTTAATATAAAATGTGTGTGTGTGTATAGTGTATATAGTATAAATGTTAACTTAAAAACACCAACAAGAACTTTATTGTTCAAGACAAATGTATTATAATGGTGCTACATGATTGACAGACCATTAAATAACACATTTATTTGTTGTTTAGGTGAAAAATGGCTTGTTTTGAGTGAATTAAGTTTCAGATTGAATAATAAGGTGGATTTACTTGGCTGTGCATTTCATAAGAGTTCATTTTGAATATGTCTTTGAATCCAATCTATGAACTTGGCCACTCTGGTGTAAACTCCAGGAAGATTGGGTCTTCCACAGCCAGAACCCCAACTCACAATGCCCGTCAGAAACCAGCGGCTGCCTGTGCGTGCTTGACAGGACAGAGGGCCACCCGAATCCCCCTGCAATCAAACACTGGTTATGTAAAAATCCAAAGAGACAGCTCACTTTAAACAATGAGAAAGGTTAGTCCTTTAATAATGCTCTGAAATGAGATACTAAGCTTATGTTTGGTTCATAAAGCAGGACCAAGTCCAGCGCCTGTTATCTCCCCTCACCCGGCAGGCATCTTGTTCTCCTGAGGGCACGCCAGCACACAGCATGCGGGGTGACACAGGGCCGTAGCTTCTCTTGCATTCACTCTGGCTTAGAATGCTAACTTCTGCCTTCTGCAATACTGTGGGTAGCACCTTATCTGTATAAACAGAGGAAAAATGTGCAATTTCATTGCCATATAGACCTATAAACATTTAAACCAGAAAAACTGACTCTTTTTTTTCTAGTTACACTCCTGTTTAAAAGTTTGGGGTCTGTAAGACTGAATACTTTTATTCAGCAAGGACAAACCAAAAGAGACAGTAATATTGTTACAAAAGATTTCTGTCTCAAATAACTACTGTTCTTTTCTGTTCATCAAAGATATTACTGATAATAAGAAATGTTTCTTGCATATTAGAATAATTTCTGAGGGATCATGTGCCACTGAAGAAGTGTAAATTCAGTTTTGCCAACACAGAAATAAAAGACATTTTAAAATATATTAAAGTAGATGGTAATGTTAATAATATTTCAAAATATTACTGTTTTTAGTGTATTTTCAATCACATAAATGCAGCATTGGTGAGCATAAGAAACATTAATAAAAAACAAAACAATAATTTCAATCAACTTTTGAACAGTAGTGTACATGTGTCATTGTTTTTTGAGCTCTTTACCCTGTTCAGAACGGTATCCCCAACCGGTGACCCAGCAGCGGTACCCCTCAGTGAAGGTCTGAGAAGGGGCCGGCAGGCAGATGGGCTGGATATATTGTTCCAGGCTGCTGGGCCAGGCCTTCTTCAACTGCAGCAGGGCGATGTCATAGTCGAAATTTCTTGCATTGTAGTATTCATGCACCACAATTCGACGGATCTCGGCCACATGCTTGGCACTTCCCTGGTTTAGCATGCCCAGATGAGCCATCCACATACGTGGATCTGCCAACCTGAAAGATCACACTTGCTCAATCTGCATTAAGAAAGGTCATGGTTTACTTACCTGCTAACATAAAATTTGATATTCAACCATTTATACTGTAGGTCCACCCAAGGTTCCTCACCTCTCTTTGCTGAAACAGTGCGCTGCAGAAATGAGCCATTCATCAGAAAGGACCGATGCTCCGCAATACAGCTGACCAGAAAAATGCATGCTGACCTGCCATGGCCACTCTCCCTCTACCGCATTGATCCCACCCACAATACGCTGTTGTGGGGAGGCGCTATCAAATACGCGCTTTAAAGGGGTGGGATTGCCACAGGCTACAATTCATATGGAAACATATCAGACACAAGCAGATAAAAAGGGCGTTAGTGTACAGACATCCAAAATGACTGACATGCTATGTATGGGTGTAAAAATGTGTGCATTGATACAGGTCAAAAGTTTGGAATAATTATGATTTTTCAGTGTAATAATAATAGAGCAGCAAATCAGAATATCATGATCATGTGACACTGAAGACTGGAGTAACAGAGTACCTCAGGGATGACGCATTTTTGTAGGCAAAACCCGGTTAGCATTTTAGGACTTCTGGTTCCATCACCCAAAAGTCTATGGGTTTTTGCTAAATCGCCTGAAATAAGGTCTGTGTTAACAAAGCCTCTAAATATTTTCACGTTTTGATCTATGTCATAAAACACACCAGTTATAACCCGCTTGTGATTTTTAAAATCTTTATTGTGTCTTAAAAACGGCGGTTGCTAACAAGGACTTTTTT
This sequence comes from Chanodichthys erythropterus, assembly GCF_024489055.1. NCBI lineage: Eukaryota > Metazoa > Chordata > Actinopteri > Cypriniformes > Xenocyprididae > Chanodichthys > Chanodichthys erythropterus. The sequence continues at coordinate 8,249,929 of NC_090243.1, forward strand.
TGGTGGCGTCATCACATTTGGACAGCATTTCTCATGAAAAAGTGGATAAGTATATTCATACACAGCGCAGATCATAATCAGCGAGCATGTTTTAAATAAAGTTGTTTTTTAAATAAAGTTTGAGGAAGCTTGGTGGTGACGATGTTGATCTGCGACCATGGTGTGCTGTAGTCCGTTTATAGCCTACTGTTAGCTTTTTATATCTGACGACTTTATTTAGGCTTCAAAATCTATAAATGTTGTGTTAACTTGTAAAGATTATCTTGATAGACAAAACGTGTAAGTGTCATAACCCTTTGTTAAACACAGAGCTTATTTTTTCGAGTTTCCAAAAGTCTATGGGAAAAATGCATAGGATTTCGATCGAGGGAACCTGTGTGCTGCTAACTTCCAGGTTGGCCAACAAAAACACGTCATCCCTGAGGTACTCTATGATGCTAAAACTTCAGCTTTGCCATCATAGGAATAAATTACATTTTAAAATATAATAAAACAGAAAAGAGTATTTTAAATTGTAATAATATTTCACAATGTTACAGTTTTTATTGTATTTTTAAATAAATTCAGCCTTGGTGAGCATAAGAGACTTCTTTCAAAAACATTAAATTATCTGAATTATTCCAAACTTTATGTGCATAAACTGTTCAGTCATGACAGGTGGATTTAATGAGCCAAATCCAATAAAATCAATGAGCGTTTAGAAAGAGAATGAACCATGAACAAAGCTTAGCTTGTCTCATGTAATCTCCTTCTGATTCAACTCCAACACAAACACACACCAATTACCAAACAACCATTATAAAAAGGTCAATAGATCATAATAATAGCAGCAATATCATCATGGAAACACGGAGGCTATTTTAGGTTGAGTAGCTAGCTGGTCATATGTAAAACACCCTGATCTTAAATGAACTTTAAAGGTCTCTTTGAAGGATGTGGAACATGCCTTGATATATATCATCAATCTTATGTTAAAGGGTTAGTTCACCCAAAAATGAAAATTCTGTCATTTATTACTCACCCTCATGTCGTTTCACACCCGTAAGACCTTCGTTAATCTTCGGAACACAAATTAAGATATTTTAGTTAGATTTCAAAACAATGCTTCAGAAAGCATCGGAGCATTGTGAATCTGTGTGTCAAATCTGCAGTTCGGCGGTTTGACCCACGATCCGATTCATGATCCGATACACTGATTCATTTATGCTCCGATGCTTTCTGAAGAAGTGTTTTGAAATCGGTCATCACTATATAAGTTGTTATTTTGTTTTTTGCCGCACCAAAAAGTATTCTCGTCGCTTTATAATATTAATATTGAGCCACTGTACTCACATGAACTGATTTAAAAATGTTTTTAGTACCTTTAAGGATCTTGACAGAGGAAGTGACATTGCTCCCTATGGAGGCCTCACGGAGCCATTGGATTTCATCTAAAATATCTTAATTTGTGTTGTGAAGATTAATGAAGGTCTTACGGGTGTGAAACGGCATGAGGGTGAGTAATAAATGACAGAATTTTCATTTTTGGGTGAACTAACCCTTTAAATGTATTTCAGTCACAGAAATAAAAAATAATATGTGAATCTTAAAATTGAACATTGAACCAAAAACTGAAAAAAAAAAGAAAAAAAAATCACAAGCGAAGAACTGAGAAATGAGAGCGAAGAAAACCATGATATTATTTTTTAATTCTGTGACTGAAATACCTCGTATGGATTTGAAGCTACCATATTGTTAATTGTTTGGCTCATATGAGATTTTATTAGTAATAGTTCAATCCAAGAATAAACGACTAAAAAAACCCTAAAACAGACATAAATGGTATTTAGACTAGGACAAATCTGTTGTCTCTTTGAATGTCTACAAACCAACCTAATGAGTGCTTTTGGATGTTACCACAGTAAAACTCACCACAGTCCTCCTCGTCACTGCGGTCGAGGCAGTCGGGTAAGCCATCGCACTTTGCATTTTTCTTAAGAATGCAGGCTCCATTGCCACAGTGGTAACTGACTCCAGAACAGCTAGTCTCTGCATAGCCAACACATTAAAAACTGTATGTAAAATTGACACATATCAAAGCTTGAATTTTCAAATAGTTTTCATATTACCCTGAGTACAGTTGGTCTCATCTTTACCACTGGAACAGTCCATCTCTCCATTACAAATGTATAATGGGTGCAAAGGGGATGAACCTCCACAGATTTTAGGAGGTTTAGCTGTCGGATAGATATAAAATAGTGAATATTCACATGAATACTATTTTGATATTGTTGTAAACCAGTAGTTCTCAAGCTTTTTACCTTTCTCTCTTGCATTTAAGATGACTATCTAAGCTGATATGTACCTCTGATACTTCTGTTGTAATACAAATTAACTCAAAAATATGTTAGCATTTTAATGAAGATAATGTTGATTATGCTCTTTTTCAAAGTCTTGATTTGTTTTTGGGGTCTACTAGAATATGATTTCATGTTTGAATGCTCATAAATCACATTATTTTTCACATATTTTACAGTGCATTATTGCAGCACCTCTCTTCCTGGATACCAGTTTCTCTTTAGCTATTTGAGTGACGTAAACACAAATTAATAATAAAATTAAAAGAAATATCTGTTCATGCTCCATAAAACGGTCGCTATTTACATCTCAAACCATCTCTAAACTCTTGTGTTAGCAAGGAAATGACTGACACATTTGTATTACATTCCAAAGAGCATTCCGTTATCAGCCACATAGTGGAAAATGAACCCATACCCATACCGACTGGGCTGGATTGGCACGGAATGGAATGGGTAAGCATCGAGAATGGTTTGATCCAATGGTGGAAAAGCGGCTATAGTATATCAAACATGAAATACTAGTTTGTTACTAGTTTTACTATTGTAGAACTACTTGAATTACATGATTTTTTGGTTAACATACAACAAAAAATCTCATCGCTTTCATCCTGACAGTCATCCAGTCCATCACAGCGCTTGAACTTCTCCACACACAGGCCTGTAGAGCACAGGAAGTGACCCTCTGGGCATGCTTGGAGAAACAAAGACCAGAGTAAGACCATTTGGTGTCATGAGTCATTTTACTGGAATATAATTATAAATATTATTCCTTTGCTCGTAGGTCAGTATGTACTACTTAAGAAAAAGGACTATTTGAAATTGTTCTCCATTTCCTTTGTTTCAGCAGCATTGTTCTTACGCTGATTGGTGTTGTAGCTGCTGTAAGTGGCACTGAAGGGTTGGTCAGCATTTCGTGAGCTACAGCGGAAAACCACTTCAGGGTTTTGCACTGGAATACGGAAGACGGTTGAGTGGTCGATGTAATTTCCACAATATCTGTAAATCAATCACAGTTATTTCTATACCAATTGACAAACGTTGAATATCAGACTATAACCTGATAAATATCTCGTACTATCAACACTGAAGGAATAGTTCAGCTAAAATGAATATTCTGTCATTATTTACTCATCGTCATGTTTTTACAAACCTCTAATATGATTGTAAACGGCCGTGGGTGTACAGCAGTACATAGTAAAACGCTATTTAAATGCCTCATATATTCATTCTTATGTGGAACAAAATTGTGTTGTATGGACCATTTTTTGGTGTTTGGTCAGTGTCAAAATATTTATAGTCACCATGAAATCAAAATGGACAATTCTTATTTTTTTACGGAATATTGCAGTGTTTATTATCAAGAATGATGTATCCATGCACATCTTTATTTTTTTATTCACATGCCCAATCATGTTCCCATGTTCGAATCTTTAAAGGTGCCCTCGAATGAAAAATTTATCTTGGCATAGTCAAATAACAAGAGTTCAGTACATGGAAATGACATACAGTGAGTCTCAAACTCCATTGTTTCCTCCTTCTTATATAAATCTCATTTGTTTAAAAGACCTCCGAAGAACAGGCGAATCTCAACATAACACCGACTGTTACGTAACAGTCGAGGTGTACGCCCCCAATATTTGCATATGCCAGCTCATGTTCCCAACATTATGAAAGGCATTAGACAAGGGCAGCCACTTAACGTCTGGATCTGTGCATAGCCGAATCATCAGACTAGGTAAGCAAGCAAGGACAATAGCGAAAAATGGCAGATGGAGCGATAATAACTGACATGATCCATGATTACATGATATTTCTTGTGATATTTGTAAATTGTCTTTCTAAATGTTTCGTTAGCATGTTGCTAATGTACTGTTAAATGTGGTTAAAGTTACCATCGTTTATTACTGTATTCACGGAGACAAGAGAACCGTCACCATTTTCATTTTTAAACACTTGCAGTCTGTATAATTCATAAACACAACTTCATTCTTTATAAATCTCTCCATCAGTGTAGCATTAGCCGTTAGCCACGGAGCACAGCCTCAAACTCATTCAGAATCAATGTAAACAATATAACAGTATACAATACTCACATAATCCAACGCATGCATGACGAACACTTTGTAAAGATCCATTTGAGGGTTATATTAGCTGTGTAAACTGTGTTTATGCACTGTTCAAGGCAAGCGCGAGCTCCGTGGGCGTGGAGCACGAGAATTAAAGGGCCAGTAGCCCTGAATCGGCTCATTTATAATGATGCCCCAAAATAGGCAGTTAAAAAAATTAATTAAAAAAAATCTATGGGGTAGTTTGAGTTGAAACTTCACAGACACATTCAGGGGACACCTTAGACTTATATTACATCTTTTTAATAAAGCTATAGGGCACCTTTAATCAAAATAATTCCCTACCTTTTGCAGTGCATCTCTTCTATTTTCTGATGACGTGTTTATTGGGGTGAGGGTGGGACAACCTGTCACTCATATGACATCACAGCAATAGCAAACCACAACCATCCAATCGTTTCCTGATCAACAAAATCAAGCCCCACCCTACATTTGTTCTTGTTCAAGAAGCCATTTCACTTGGATATACGTCACAATAGACTGTTGCAACTTCTGTTTCATAGCAATTGATGAGTAAATAATGACTTCTAACTATTCCTATAAGAAATTAATTGCATAAGTACACATTTTAGTTTTTTTTTTTTTTTTTTTTACAAAAAAAAAAAGATGAAATTTACCCTTGACATAGCACTTACATAATCTCATTGACTTTCCACCAGCCGTGTTCACAGTATTGCGAGTCTTTTAGTTTTAGCGTGTAGTTCTGGAACCTGAGAGCTACACCCAGGGGACCGCTGGCCATCTGAAACATCAACAGCCAACAAAAAACATCCCTTTGTCATGCAAATACTGTGGATAATATTTCTACAAATTAAAAAAAGGTTTTGATTGGGTGCAGTACCTGAAATATCCAGGTGCAGGAGCACTGACGGGGCAACAGACTGGGGTAGAATGGACTGGTTATCACTCCAGCATCACCTGGGCCAGCAGGTAACGCTATTATATTCATACATTCTATATGGGGAAGACATAAGGGGCTCAGCATCACAACCAGACACAAACATACAGATACTTTAGTCAAAGAACTCACGCTCCTCCATGAGAGCCTGGAAGAATCCTTGGAAGATCTTTCTGCCTTGTGTGAGTCTAAATGAGAGCAGCATGACATTGGAGGTGGAGACCAGTGAGATCGGGGTTGACACTGATTCACAAAACCTTGAAGAGAATGCATGAAAATTAAACTGATCATCTCAGATTATTTTTTGCTTCATTTCACCAACCCAATCAAGAACCTTCCACCCCCTTCTGACACAAACCTGTTGAGAATCATGCCTCTCATGGGAAGCAGAGAGTCATACACGGTGAGGGAATCATAGATGCAGTCACTAGGGTCAATGCGAAAGCTCTTCACAGTGAGTCGGATGACAGAGCCTGGAACACTTGTCAGTTTGATGTAGCAGCTCAAGCTTCCCCATGACGAGAACACATTGAGGGGAACACTCACATCAGGAACACCTGCGTACAGCTTATCCACACACTGAGAGCCTATACACACAGAGAGATGATTACAGAAGCTGTCAAACACAGAATTACAGCAGCATGTTATAGTATAATATTAATAAAACATTTATTTCCTGAAATGTAGAAGATTCTCTACTTATATTTCTCTAAACGTTTTAATTCAGTTTTAAATATTTAATGTAATAACTAAATCAATTAAGAACATTTTTCAAATCATTTTATAAAAATAAATATTGACATCCATGGCTCCATTTTAAAGATTGGAGTAAATTAGAGCATGAAGGAAATGACATTTAATTAATAAAACATAAATGTGTATGCTGTCAAGGACACATTAAAGGGACAGTTCACCCAAAAATGAAAATTCTGAATAATCTCATGAATAATCTCATTGACTCCTCCAAAGATTATTCAGAATTTTCATTTTTGAGTGAACTGTCTCTTTAATGTGTCCTAAACAGTGTACACATATTTCTTTATGTTTTATTAATTAAATGTCATTTCCTTCATGCTCTAATTTACTTATACACAAAGGAAAATGTTTGTAACCAAGCAGTTCTCGCCCCCTTTTACTAGCATAGTAGGAAAAATAAATACTATGGTAGTCAATGCGGGGTGAGATCTGCTTGGTTACAAACATTCTTCCAAATATCTTCCTTTGTGTTCAGCAGTAACAAGTAAATTTATACAGGTTTGGAACAACTTGAGGGGGAGTAAATGATGTCAAAATTTTCATTTTTGGGTGAACTATCCCTTTAAATTGATAAAAAGTGACAGTAAAGTTACAAAAGATTTCTATGTCATATAAATGCTATTTTTAATCTTTCTATTCATAAAAGAATCCTGAAAAAATGTATCATGGTTTCCACAACATATTAAGCAGCATAACTTCAACATGATGATAATAAGAAGAAATGTTTCTTGAGCACCAAATCAGCATATTGAATATTATAATTTACAATAATCACAATATTTCTGTTTTTACTGTATTTTTGAAATACAGCCTTGGTGATAATACATTTTTTGTTCAACCCCAAACTTTTGAATTAAAGATTTTAAATTCAAATTTTCTACCATAAATTTAAATTTCAAGTTAATTTCTGAAATTAAATTGATATTTAAAAGGCTGCTCAATTCAGTTCTGAATTGCACACAACCCTGGTCATATATGTAAATACCTGACTTGACTGACTCACCCATAGCTGTTGATGTGTAATCTGAGCGTAAAGCAACTGGGAAGACAAAAATATATATATAAATTCACCATTATAATACTTCTGAAGCTGAAATTATTCACAAAAAACAAGAAATGTGCACAACATTTAACATTATGTAAAATAACCACTAAGTAGGTAGCCAGAAGGACTCATGAGCAGCAACCTTTTTATCTTTTAAATTTATGTCATTTATGCACCTTGCCAAAATGAAGAATGGGTTAACAGTGGCTGAGATTACCATTGACAAGAATGGAGTCGATGTCCACAGGAAGGCCCTCCAGGAAGCCCACTGAAGACCTGTTCTTCATACTCATAAGCACAGAGTCCCTAAGGATGGCACTCACACACTCCTCACACACTGATGGAGTCTTCAGGTGCGGCACCACGAAGATCATCCAGAAATGCACCAGTACACCACCTTGATTATTATTACTGAAGGGGTGAGAGACAAAACTAGCAACCATTATGACTTCTCAAATGACCCAATGAAGTAATATTTAATGAAATAAAAATATCAAAACAGCCCAAATAAGTAGTTCAGATTTCAATGGATCATTTATTAACATTATAAACTCCACCTAGCAGAGTGATACTGGAGCGGCTGTACCTCAGATCAGAGATGACGGTTTGTTTGTAGAGTCTGGATACTGATGACGTTCGGTATACGCTGGTTATCTTATTGGAAGAGAAATATTAAAGTGAGGGTGACTGGCTTTTGAAGGCCTTTTATTCTAATGACACATGTATGCTGTGTCACTCACCACATGCTGTACGCGGGTAGCCATGGATACAAACTCACTCGAGTCAGCGTGCCGGTACTCTGGTATAAACTCCACGTTGGCAACACGGAACATACCAGCAAAATAAACACCACTGTTGCTCTCTCTCCGGACTACAAAACACATAATGTGCACTTCAGTTCAGTAGCCATATATACAGTGGCATGAAAAAGTTTGTGAACCCCTTGCAGAATCTGTGAAAATGAGAATTATTTTAATAAAATAAGAGGGATAATAAAAATTGCATGTTATTTTTTGTTTAGTACTGTACTGAGTAAGATATTTTACATAAAAGATGTTTGCATTTAGTTCACAAGACAAAACAAAAGCTGAATTTATTAAAATAACCCCATTCATAAGTATGTGAACCATTGATTCTCAATACTGTGTGTGGTTACCTGATGATCCACGACTGTTTTTATGTTTTGTGATGGTTGTTCATGAGTCTCTTGTTTGTCCTGAGCAGGTACACTGAGCTCTGTTCTTCAGAAAAATTCTCCAGCTCCTGCAGATTCGTCAGTTTTCAAGCATTTTTGCATATTTGAACCCTTTCCAGCAGTGACTGAATGATTTTGAGATTCATCTTTTCACACTGAGGACAATTGAGGGACTCATACTCAACTATTAAAAAAGGTTCAAACGTTCACTGATGCTCCAGAAGGAAACACGATGCATTAAGAGTCGGGGGGTGAAAACTTTTGAACAGGATGAAGATGTCACAATGTTTCTTATTTTTTTTTAAATATCATTGTTTTTCATTTAGTACTGCCCTTCGGAAACAACAGAAGATACTTGCATGTTTCCCGGCAGAAAAATTAAGTACAATTTACCTTGATATTTGAATGGCTCTTAATGCATCATGTTTCCTTCTGGAGCATCAGTGAACGTTTGAACCTTTTTTAATAGTTGAGTTTGAGTCCCTCAATTGTCCTCAGTGTGAAAAGATGAATCTCAAAATCATTCAGTCACTGCTGGAAAGGGTTCAAATATGCAAAAATGCTTGAAAACTGACGAATCTGCAGGAGCTGGAGAATTTTTCTGAAGAACAGAGCTCAGTTTAACTGCTCAGGACAAACAAGAGACTCATGAACAACCATCACAAAATATAAAAACAGTCGTGGATCATCAGGTAACCACACACAGTATTGAGAATCAATGGTTCACATACTTATGAATGGGGTAATTTTAATAAATTCAGCTATTGTTTTGTCTTGTGAACTAAATGCAAACATCTTTTATGTAAAATATCTTACTCAGGACAGTACTAAACAAAAAATAACATGCATTTTTTATTATCCCTCTTATTTTATTAAAATAATTCTCATTTTCACAGATTCTGCAAGGGGTTCACAAACTTTTTCATGCCACTGTATATACATATATATATAAAAGTGTGTTTGTGTTTTGGCTTACATATAAAAACCCACAGAAGAGACCACATTATCACCACAGTGACAAACACCACCACTGTGATGAGGATGGCCAGATTCTGTAGATTCAATATTGGGATTGTCTTTTTCGGCTTTTTCGGTCTTCTTCTGCGTCTGTTGTATCTTCTGCATAGTTTATTAAGAGTTGCGTCCACCGTAGCCACTTCCACGGACACGTCAGCTACCTGAAACCACAGGTATGTATCACATTCTGACCTGATGCAATAAACACACACTCACAAAAAAGGTCATCGCTGTTAGAATCAAAAGTGTGATGACCTGGATTATAGAGATTTGCATGAGTACTATAATAACTTTCTGATAATTTTATTGCACAATGCTAGAGTCACAAGATATCATAAATGTTCTGCCACCAAAGTGCTGAAGTCATTTCGGTACTCCAGTTGTTTATGTCTTTTACATTTCTTGTAGAAGACAGGTACTCATTTAATTGGCTCAAATGAGTGGGAAATCAGTGGCTTTGGATTTACGGTGTGTGTCGTGGTCTTATCACAAACAGATATTATTGCAATGAGCGGTTAGAGTTACATGGTAAAGCCACTCAGTAATTCAGAGAGAGATCCAACTGGGTTACAAAATCCACCTCACTCTGAGTTCACAATGACTTAATGGGCAAATGCCTCAGTCATTTCCCCCATAATAAATTATTACAACCAATTACTGCAATCTCTATCTATTGTCCATCAACCTGACAGATGCATTTAAGGGTTATCTTGAGTATAAAATGTATGAATCTAGATTTTATGTCTACACTATTGTCAGTTCAAAGACAAGGTCAGGGCTGGAATCACCCTAGACATGAGGTCACCCAGTGGTCAACCCCAATCATGAATATTTGGTTACAGCCATGGATACAATAATGAATGTCAAAGTGAACATTTTCCCCCTAATTCAATTAAACAATTATTCCATACTCAGATTTAGGCACAAAATTACATGTAATATTAACTTACAAAAAAGTATAATACTGTCATGGTTTATTGGACTGGACATAGTGCTTTTTTAGACATTTTGCTTACAAACACCATGGGTTTGTGAACATCATTGTATCACCATGATATTTTCTGAAGAACTTTTTCAATAGATAGATAGATACCAAAGTAGTGTGGTATTACAAAATGCATCACTGTACCATGATATTACTGTACTTTCTGTAAGCAAATTTTACTAGACATATATAAATATTTCTGAAAGGTAAGTTAGAGTCATTTGTTTTGCGACCATCACAGTGAGTCTCGCTTTCATTGTGGTTGTCCAGTCATGCATTATTTACATTATGTCATCCCATCTCTTTCGCTGTATTTCATTTACAACGAGATAACATGGTCTTTCCTAGAAAAATAAAGCTTAAATATTTCCCAAAGACAACCGCGAATTATAATTAAATTTCATTTTGAAATGCCTCAAAATGTATTTGAAATACAAAAATACCATAGGGACCATCTACAAAGTACAAACGATAAAGGTAGAAAAAACGTACGATGGTTCTGTCACAATTAATTAAAAAGAGCAAAGTGGAAATATTTACACATAGATTTGTATTTGACGCATCTTAATCCACATTTTTAAAATTGTTTGTGTACACTTTCAATGCCAGATGAGTCATTGAACGTTTTTAGTTAGAACCAACTTTGTAGACGGTCCCCATCTTTCGCATAGTTAGGTGAGAACATTATACACTTTTCAATGCATCGAGGCAGGTTAAAACAAATAAACTGCGATCTATGTTCTGTATATCATTATGATATTCAGATAAACCAACTTTCATACATGGATTTTATCCAAATCGTTAAACAAAAATTCATTTTTTCGAAGCTTACTACTTCATAGCCGCCTCAACAGAGGTCAAAATGATTTTTAACTCACAGAAATTACCATGGTGATTTCAGTTTAACTTCGTTACACCAGTTACTGTTATTACAGTAAAACTATTTAACTTGGGTACCACCAATGTCATAAAAAATAAATGTGTAATCAAAAAACAAAATAAAAACAAACTTCTTTTTTGAAAGATCTCCCATAATATTTTACATTGTTTTTTTTTTTTTTTTACGGTAATAACAACTCAAATGACTAAGTGACTATAGACTACAATAACTAATAAACCATTGTTATTTTGTCGGGAACTGTTTACAGCAGTGATATTTCACGAATTACTCACACTAGTGGCGTCTTCCCGGGCCGCCGCATCATCCTCGCTCCCCTGCCCGCCTTCCTCTCGCGCTGTTTCCATAGTATACAGTCATTCATTTGGACCGGTAATCTCAAATGCAAGGACCCTGCATTGTTATAACTTGTTTTCCCCAAAAAATACCTGTCTGTAACCACGACGTGAATGTGAGCAGCGGAATGAAGGCAAACGACACGAGGTGCTTCGTTTCCACCTAACAGTGTGTGTAACTGTATCCAGGCAGGAGTGCAGACAGTGAGCCTTGTGTTCACTTATCCTATAGATGCATTCAGCCTCTTTGGACAACGATAGAAAATACTGAAACACATGCAAATACGTCAATGCTAAAGTTGCAAGAACAGACTGTGTACATTTGGTTCAACTTTATTTACAGAACAGGACAGACGTTAGTGTTTGTCATTTTATTTTTACAGTTTACAAGGCTCCAGCCTTATGTAAAGCAATACAATTATATAGCTAAAAAGCTGAATATAACTCTTTGTCATAAAAGACACATTGTGTGAGGGAAGCAGCTTCTTGACAAAAAGATAACTAACACTTTCCATACTAACACACTGACTTCAGGCTAAATAATGAGCCTTTATACTGAGGCACATATGTCATTTACACACACATACCTACTTATATGTATATATAAATATACATATTCATGTGTATGCATTTGAGTATGACATAAAAACTGAGAAAAGTGTCTCTTTGTCATTTCCTGAAGAGGGCACTGCGTGCAAGTGAGTACAACAGGTGAGCTGGTTTCTTCTTTGGCTCTGCTAAAGAGAAGACCTGCTGCTGCGGGACGCTGGTTGGCAAGGTCACATGTCGCTGATGGAGAGGATGTAGAGGCTGATGGTGGGGAGGCACAGAATGGCCAGAATACTTCATTTCTGGAAGGAGACAGACATAGAATGTGAGTATGACTTTAGTTGGTGATTATGTAATTTTTTGGGAGATTTCATTCAGTTACCTATGAATACATATTATATTGCCTAGATAGAAAATATTTTTAAGTAGTTTTTTTTTTTTGTTGTTAAATGAAACAGACATAAAAGACAAAACATAACTGGGAAAAAATAAAATACATTTTCATGACAACTAAAATAATAATAAAATAAACGTTTTTTATAATATGGAACAATATAAAACTGTAAACATTTACAATGCGTTTAGAAATGACACAAAGGGGTAGTTCAACCAAAAACTAAATTTTTTTGTTCTCATTTACTTACCCTGATGTTGTTCCTAACCTGTATGAGTTATTTCTTCTGTTGAACACAAAAGAATATATTTTAAAGAATGTCAGTAACCAGACAGTTGAGGACACCCATTGATTTTCATAGTAGGAAAAAAAAAAATACTATATAATACTATTGAAGTCAGTGGGTGCCGTCTTTAAAATATCTTTTGTGTTCAACAGAAGAAAGGAACTTATACAGGTTTAGAACAACATAAAGGTGAGTAAATTTTTGGGTGAACTACCATGAACTACATCAGCTTTACAGAGAACGCATGTCAACATTATAATTTTTTGAGTAATGGACCCCCGTCATATTTGGAACCATCCTCAAGGGCCCCAGAATAAAATTTGCTTATTGGTATGATTAATTTCTTTTGTGACAACCAAATGCAATAAAGTATAATTTACTACAATGTTAGCTGACTTGTCCTATATTTAGTCATATCATCAGTTATATTATACATATATTATCTTCTTCTTTTATAGGAACATGTCAAATGTCAAAATGTACAAAAATTTATATTCAGATAAGTGATAGATATTCAAGTGATAGATATTCTATATTCAGATAAGGACCCCCTGGCATTATGTCAAGGACCACTAGGACCACTGGACCCCTGGTTGAGAAACACTGATTTAGAGAATGCAGTTAGCTAATAAAAAATAAAAAAATATAATTAAAATAATAAAAAAATAAATAAAAACTAATGAGATCTAAACTAAATTACAAAGACAAATAAAAATAAAATAATAAAATAAAATAAAATAAAATAAAATAACCACTGATTCCATATACTTTCCTGGAATGAAAACTAAAGAAAAACTGAAAATAAATTAAAAAAAACTTTTTCATGAGTCTAAAATCAACTGAAATAAAATCCAAACATTTTTAATCCTACAAAATAAAATCTAATCTATAATAAAAACTGAATAAACTGAAACTCGAAAATGAATTATAACAATTATGGAATTTAAAAAAATAAAAAATAAAAAATAAAAATAAATAAAATGGGGAATAAAAAAAAAAAATAAAATAAAAAAAGGAATTAAAATGACAAATAAAGTGAAAATATCCACCTCATTCCTACGCCCCATGACGCTTTGCACCAATTATGGGTGTAACTTCCATTAAGCTGTAAACAATCAGTGAAAGGCTCTCTCTATGAACGCAATAATACGTTTTGTTTTTTTAACTGGGTACAATGAGATGACATTATTGTACTCACCCTTCAACCATTGAACATTAAAAGGACATTTAAAAATGTAAAAGCATCAACCAGGTACTTTCATCAGACCACAAATAACCCCAAAAGCGCGATTCTTTTATGCACCAATAACGGACGGGTTAAATATCACTGTAGTAATATATATCTGTGTAACATACATTGTAACATACATTGCCTTAATAAAAATTGTTCATGAACTTAAGCATTGCGTGATACTATTCCAAAGTGATTTCTGTCATTTTGACAGATAATAAATTGTATTTACCTGTGAAAACAAACCTGGAAAGAGACGTGAGGATTTGAGGAGAAAAATTAGATTTTTTTTTCATGCATTCCAGTGAATTATTAAAGGGATATATCGTAAATTAAATCGGGAGAACAGACCACAGATATGCAGTATATATTGTTCTTTTTATACTAATACAGCAGAATGCAAAGGGGAAAAATAAAAGAATCACTTGGAAAGGAATGCAGCGACTGAAAAGAGCTCTTGCTATAGATATTCTTGATATAACACGTCATGTTAAAATACCAAGCGTTACGTTATTCTCATGAAAATAAAAATAAAATTGACAGCTCATTCAAACTGACGGATAAGCTTTATTTGTAGGGCGACCTTATGATCTGAAATGATTTGTTTGTCTTTTTGAATGAAATTTCATCAAACTAGAAGTGCCACCCATAATTCAAAACACAGTAGGCTCATCAGGAATAAGGTGGATAATGGAAATAAATACTACATTAAAAACTCAATTCAAAACTATTATAACCCTGCACGAAGATAGTTTGAAAGACTGCACATACTTTTCATTTTGCCTTGTTTAGATTTCCTGGCGTTGTGAACTGCTTGCTTCCTCTGGGCCTCAGTAATCTCCATCCCTGAAAAGAGACCAAAAAAATAATGAATGGCATTCTTTGAATTCACTGGCATACTCCTATCCTAATGGATGCCTTCACCCGTGAGACTCACCCATCTCTTGGTCTTCCTGTACCCGTCTGCGCTCTCGAGCAAACGCTTGCAGCCATCTCTCCTTGTCCTGGCTCTTTTTGCAGCACAGCACACACAGCACGTTCAGGTTCTCCGCATGCCGCAGGAGAAACGCGTTCTTCAATAGGCCCAGCTCAGCGTGCCGTCCATCAGGCAGGTCGATTGGCTCGAGCTGGTCTGTGTCCATACGGCCACGGTAGTGTAGCAGGTCTCTCCGCAGGACGTCTTTCTTACAGAACACCAGCTGGTGGTCAAACAGGAAGTAGCTGCGTTGCTGCGTCTTACCGGGTCGTACTATCCTCGTCAGCTCGCCGGAGTGGATGAGCTCGGAGCTTCGCGTTAATACATCATCACCCTGAAGGAAGTGAAAGAAGGGTTGCTTTGAACAACTTTGAAACCTTCAAACAAGCTTTGAAACCTGACATTATTGTTCTACAGTTCACAAAGCCACATTTAGCCCTGTGAATGACCCAGCATATTAACTAATAAGTAATCTAATAAACAGATCAACGTGGTATCCTATTAAAATCTTATTGCATTAGACACACGTACACGTCTGCCAAATCAAATTTCTTCATACAAAAAGATCAGAGAGGATGTGGCTGCTACCTTGAATAATACAGAAATAGTGTTTAAGTAATGTTGAATATGTGTTGTCACTGACCGCCCAGTGGAGGATGGCCACCTGCCAGTGAGCGATGGTGTCGATGCTCTCAAGTCGCCTTTTCCTCTCGTTTATCAGACTTGCCACATTCTTCATTGCTTTATGTGCGGCACACACCCCTGCGTAATCACTGAGGAGAAAAACATTTTTTATTATGATCATTTTGATACAAACAATTAAAAATATACACCAAGTTTGGGGTCAGTAAGATATTTTTTGAAGAAATGTATACTTTTATTCAGCAAGGACACAATAAGTTGATCAAAAGTGACAGTAAAGACATTTATAATGTTACAAAACATAAATGCTGTTCTTTTGAAATTTTGATTATCACGGTTTCCACAAAAATTAACCCTTGAATGCATGTTTCACTAATAAGAATATTATTCCTTTTTTGTTGTTGTTTTCTGCCTGCAGTAACTACGAGTGAAACGTCACATCATTGTGTATCAGACATTGCCATCTTGTGGAATAAAGGTAAATTGCACTTATTCAGTCACCAAAGATTCAATTATTGTTGTGCAGTAAAAATATACTTACACTGTTACACACCTCGTGCCATTAGTGAAACCATACAATTTTTACAAAAACTAAATGTGAAAAACATTCTTTTATAATGCGTTTTTTTTTTCTTGTTAAATTGTTTATAATGAATTGAGGAATATTAAGAAGGTTGAAGTCTAACTTTATAAAATTAATGAGGAGGAGGGTACTGAGTGACATCCCGGGTCATTAAAGACCCGAGGTTTGCGTTTAAGGGTTAACCAGCACATCTGTTTTCAACATTGATAATAATTAGAAATGTTTCTTGTGCAGCAAATCAGCATATTAGAATGATTTCTGAAGAATCATGTGACACTGAAGACTGGGGTCTACTGAAAATTCAGTTTTGCCATCACAGGAATAAATTTATGTATTGTAATTTATTATAATTTATTTAAAATTGTATTAAAATAGAAAACAGTTATTTTAAATCTTAATTGTGCTTTTTTTCCCCGCATTCTGTCACCTGATGGAGTTTGGCTTCCTTGCCACTGTCGCCTTTGGCTTGCTTGGTTGGGGACACTTAGTATTCAAGAATATTACTGATCTGACTGCACTGACATTATTGGATGAGAAGTGAACCCTGAGATGGATGATGACATCACTGTTTTCTGCAGAACTGCTTTATAAATTAAATGAACTCATTTAATAATTGATGATCTTTACAACATAACTGAATCAACACTGAACTGACTTCAGCTGAACAATGACAAACTTGTTTTTTAGAGCTGCTTTACAGCTGAAATGAACTTCTGTTATCACTGTAAAGCTACTAATCTGTATTATATAAAAGCACTTTATAAATAAGGGTGACTTGACTTGAAAAAAATCATTCTGACCCCAATCTTTTGAATGGGTTTGTACGTAAGACAGCTACCTGTGGTCTTTGGGTGTGTATTTCAAAAGCTCTCCTAGCTGAAGAGGATATTTACAAATCTTCTGTACAGGTGTGAGTAAGAAGCCAGAAATGGAGATGTCGATCATCTGCTGTAGGAGACGACAGGCTTCAAAGAAGTGTTTATATCTCCCTTGTTTCATCAGTCGCTGTAATTCAGCACACGCCACTGGATGCGTGTTACAGTACTCAGAGTATATGGAGAAACCTTCCTCCTGACAGGGAGAAAAACATGTAAAGAAATATGTGCAATTTGTAAGGAAAAACGTTCTTGTGCATGTAAGGAATGTGTAAAGGTACCTGTTGAAGGAAGCAGGAGCCAATCTCACTTAGATGAGGGTTTTCGCTGTTGTATTTCTTTTCTAGGTCTTTGAGAAACTTCCTCTGGAACCTGTAGATATCCTCGATGTTGCTGAAGATTGTCTTTAGCTGTGCATCAGTAAACATACCAGGGTGCTTTCTGCATTGACGGATATATCCCTACAACAACAAACGATTTTTATGAAACAACAAAATTAGCATTATTAATATAATCAACATATCCATGTAGAGATTTTTGCATTGCTTTGAAAAGTGTTCCTTCACTAAAAATGTTTAAAGCATTTGACCAGCAGAGGTCAGCAATGAGAAAGGTTCCCTCTAAATCCAGCCTATTTTTGGATATATATATATATATATATATATATATATATATATATATATATATATATATATATATCTATATATTATACACACTTCTCTTACTATATTACACTGTATGCAAATTTGAGATTTGCACAGAACTCCCGGAGACAGTTGTTAAAATTAGCCGTATAGACCCGAGTTTACTGCAAGCAAACTCAATCCCAAAAAATAAACAAATAATGATAATAATAATAATTATTAAGATATTTATTTATAAATACAACTACTTATTTCTGTTGGACTCCACATACATAAAAAAAGCAATGTGGTGAAGTCACATGACCACACTTCAGCATACTACTGTGTTAGATCTTCACCATAGCATATAATGTAGTTTAAACTACTTAAAATAATAATAATAATCATCATAATACTCAGTATAGAGTATACATACCTCTCTGCAAAAGATTGGGGTCAGTAAGATTTTTAAAAATGTTTTTGAAAAGTTTTAAAAACAGTAATATACATATTACATTTTAAAATAACTTTTCTATTTTAATATATTTTAAAATGTAATTTATTTCTGTGATTGTCTTCAGTGTCACATGATCCTTCAGAAATCATTCTAATATGCTGATTTGGTGCTCAAGAAACATTTTTGTTGTTATCAATGTTGAAAACTGTTGTGCTGGTTAACGTTTTTGTGTTTCTTTCAAAAACAAAATTTGAACCCCAAAAAATCTGTACTGTCCAATATGTAATAGTAATAATAGTATTCCTTCATTCCACTTGGGTGGAGTTAAATATCATTATATCACTTCTCTGAGTACTACACCTATATTCTGAGAGATAATGTTGTTATCTTGAAAGAAGGCAAATGTGTTTCAATCTTAATCTCATATTTAAAATGATAGGCATAGGAGACTGATTACCATGCAGGCTAAAATGAAGATAAGTGTTCCTTTATGATATAGACCAGAGTGTACACAGACCAGAAAACAAGACAAGCTACAGAAGGTGGTCAACGTGAAATGGCTGAGATGGAGGCTCACCTCACAGATATCTTTGAGATGTTTTATGTAAACGCGCTCTGTGTCCATGATCTCTTTGACCACATTGGCTCTCATCTGCTCCCTGTGCTCTGAGTTTTGTTTGTGTGCATCTGATGGGACGGACTCTTCCGCATCTGGAACGCTCTCCACGCTCTCACTGCTTGAATCCCCCTGATTCACTCGAACCTTGATGACAACATATCATTAAGGTTAATTCCAGAGGATCAAACTGAAGGTAACCATGATAAAGCATAACAATAAACTGATTGAGACAACTGGTTAATCCACTTCTACAGGAAGTCTTAATCAGACTCTCAGGCCTCTTTGTGTCTGACTGACTCATCTTGTTGGATCTTGAAAGAGTCATAGATTTACAATGGAATGCATTAATCTAGACCTGAAACAATTAAAAAAAAAACATTCCGAACAAGCTAATTTCTTCCAAACTGGTCAATCAGCACATGCCTCCGTAATGACACATCAACAGTAGCATTTCCTTTTGGGAGCAACTGTGCAGGCTGTGTCAAGGCCCTGATACGAAGCTAAAAACTGTTGTGACAATCGTGCCAAAATGAAATTTTTTTGCACTGGCTAGTGAACACCTTCAAACTACCATTAGTCTGTGGCGATTATGTTAACAGGTAGGTATTCACTTCTTTGATGTGGAAATCTTCTCCAGATAATTTCTTCTGTTCAGTCCATCGAGGTCTGACGTGAGTAAAAACAGGAACACACTGGAATGCGGCTTTATAGTAGAAACTTAAGTTGTAATGGGGGTTATGCCCAACAAACTTTCGTATTCTGTAAAACAGGTAGCATTGCTTCTGGTTCAGATCTTTTGTATGTGCTTTGTTAAATATAAAGCCTTCAAAAGGAGCAAGCAAAGATGAGCATAACCAATGTCCATCGCATCTGCAGACTGATATCAAAAATATATCTACTCACCATTATTTAGATATTTAAAATCAAATAAAACAGTAACAATGAAAAGAACTAGCTAGGTTAGCGGATTACCTTAAAAGTCCATAGATATCGCTGTCAGTTCATACAGCTGCTAACACTATCTCTGACAAGCAGACGCAATAAAACTTGTTTTTCTTGTTTGCTCAAGTGACAGAAAGCCTATTCTAATTGAAAGAGAAGCTGATTTTTCATGTTTAAGCCCACTGTCCATATGTGATGTCATTTTCATCATCAGGAGGGTCCATAGACGTCCACGTGCAGCCTAAATTTTGTCAGCGTGGACAGTGCGTGTACAACAGCGCATATGCAGGTGAGTTGAGCGCTTGAAAACAAAGTCTACTAAATAGTGCGCACTTGCTGAACGATTCTTTCCGCGCTCACGGCCGATGGAGTATATTTTGAAAGGCTTGCACACTCAACTGTAATGAAATCAATAAAATGAACTATACTTGGGCCTTTAATAATGTAAAGCTTCTTGCTTTAAAGCAATTTATTGTATAAAAATCTATATAAATAAATGTGACGTGACTTGACTGGAAAACTGAATAGCAAAGCTTGTGTGAAAATATCCACATTGCTATGATTAGATGCTTCCTTAAATACAAAGTTCTGTCATGAAACTCTAGATGGCGCAGGCTAATAGATTCTTTAACTCAACCTGCTCGTGATCATATCATTATCTATAGGGCACAGCTGATTGGATCCTGCTGTATCAGTAGCCAAGCTCATTGGCTACTGATACAGCAGGAACCAATCAGCAAGTGATATGATATGATATGATAATGATATGATTGCGTGCTCAACCTTCAAAATACTTTGGTAGCATTGCCTTAGCAGAAACCCTCAACCTTCCCCAGATCCACCTGTATAGATCTGCTACGGGAAATTCATGTACGCTATATTGTACAGCAGCATATCTTACTTGCTCACAGCAGTGTGCCGTGTATGTATTGGCAGTAGCAAGTGCTGTAATTGCTCTGCAGCAGCAGCAGCAATAAAAACAGCAGCAGCAGTGTAGCAGATCTATTCCGCCATGAGTATATTGGTGCCTTTACTATGTTTAAGTGTTTAACTTACTTTCAAGCTCTGTGTGTTCAAACTGGCTTTTCATTACTCCAAAAGGGTCACAGTGCAACTCACCCGCACAAAGCTGGAGGGAAACCAGGCCTCGCGGTCCCCCACCATCCCCCACCACCAGTCCTGCTCCCGGACATCCAGAACCCGGATCACCTCCCCGGCTTTGAAGGCCAGCTCCTGCTCTTCCATTGTGACATGATCCCACAGAGCCTCCGCATACACAGCATGGCCAGAGTGTATGTACTGGAGAAGGAGAAAGATTATAGTCAGGCTAAAATATTTAGGCTAAAGGTCAGATAAAATGATACGATAAGAACAGTACAGGGTAACGTCATGCACTGGAAATATGTGACGATCCCACACAAGTATATATGCATTACACTAAACACTAAAATATATGCATTACACTATACACTAAAACAACTCTGCATACAAACATGCAATTAAACAGATAAGATACACAGTGAAATATGACCTGGACTGTATAGCACAGCAAAAACAGTAAAATGATTTTAAAAACTTGAGTAAATATGCTAAAAGTAGATTGCGTATAACATTAAAGGTGCACAATGTAACTTTTACAATTGTTTTCCCCCGTAAAAGAGTTTAGAAAATTATATTGTTAAAGTCAAAAATATGTTAATAATGTTCACATGATGAATTTCAGTCATATCTACAAAAAAAAAACTTAAAAAAAAATTAAATAAATTCAGTGTACAAAAAAATACATAAGACATACATTTGAAATTTGTAATATAAATTATATATTATTTATAATAATATATTTTTGTAAAATTAAATAAACTATATTTATATTAAATCAACAATAATTGCAACAACAATAATATATATATATATATATATATATATATAATGTTTAATAACTGACCCCAAACATGAATGTGTATGTGTGTAATACATATACTGTATATACACATGCATAAAATCACAACCTGATTGAGAGTGAAAAGATCAACTTCTGGTTGGAGATATGGTGTTCCTTCAGTCAGTTCTTCAAAGCTGCCGTCCTCCTCACTCACACTGTCATCAAGCATTGGATCAGAGCTGCCATCTATAATACAACCACACTGAATGAGCTTAGAAATCAATATACCCTCTCCATCAAAACAATTTCACCACCTAGCCCCCCATGTTTGTAGGTCAAGTGCACACACTCACGCATATTAACAAAAACACACTCACCACTGAGCACTCTGCGCCCTCTGCGCCGCCCCATCCTATCCAGACCGATAGGTGTGCTTTGGGAGAAGACGCAGGGTCTCAGACGGGCAGACACTGCCCGGTATGGAGGCACTCTGTGAGAGGGCACTGGAGGACGAGAAACCGGCTGAAACAAAACATGAAAGATTAGACTTTAATCAGCAGCCTTAAAAGGAGCCCGCCATCCAGCAGGCCTTATGTTCAGAGTTCAGTGACTGTTCAGAGCAGGACAATGACCTGTGTGATAATAAACAATGAGATGTCAGCTTGTCCGCTCGGCCAAGTACATGACATTACGTAACACTGAATTTTATGGTGAATCTCAAAGAAATGTCCTGATTATCTTTGTCATAAATTATTTTACACATTTTGCATAAGGAAAATGAAGCCTATTTTAGTTTCATAAGTTTCTTTTTGTTGTTCATTGTGACATATTTTAATTAAGCACATTTCCACCCCAAACAATTTTTTTACTATAATAAAAAATAATAATAATTATTCTGATTACTTTAAAACAATAATAAAAATCATCCTGTCTGAACACATTTTATCTAAACATTAGTAAAAACCTAAATACCACCTTGATATGATCAGTGTTGGGTAGTAACTAGTTACAGTAATAATATTTTTTGCAGTAACTAGTAGTCTAACTATTACTAATAAAATTAATATTATATATATATATATATATATATATATATATATATATATATATATATATATATATATATATATATATATAAAATCCATAAAACATCTAATTACTTAGTTACTTTCGATGCCTGAACCACTCAATTTGAAATCCAACAATCCATTAATTCCTAGATTTATTTTTATTTTATTTTTTTTATTTAATATAAAAGATTAACTGAACACTGCTGGGTAAGTTGTGGCATTATTTTACTCTGGCATTACATGGCTTGCCCACCCACATCGCTCTGATCCCGTTATAAATTATATTACTATAATTAAATTTATATTTGGAAAACTAAACATTTTCTTATCAACTTATGCGATTTCTTTTGATAAAATACATCATGAAATATAAATCATATGGGTAACAGAGAAATAGCTACAATTTGCTTCAAGCTACACATGACAATTAATGAGATTAATACAACACTTTTAATTAAAAGTCACTATCAATCACCATTGAGTGTTTGTAATAACTTCTGACTGCGATTCAATGTGGATTTTGGTCAAATGATGAGGCAGAAATATGTTGTTAGTAACGTTTTAGAAGAATTTTATGGGGAAGATACACAATTACAAATTATGTGGGGCATGAAGGAAAAGTAATATAATTAGTAGTGTAACTAATTACGGTTGCCAGAAAGTAATAAGTAATACTACTTATTTTTGAAAGGAGTAACTATAATGAGTAATAAATTACATTTTTTGAGTAATGAGCCCAACACTGGATATGACGTATAAATACTTACAATTTAAACACGTCCAGAAACATATAGTTGTACATTAAAATGCTTTAAATAAAATTCAAATGTAATGTGGGATGAACAATAAAACAAATCTGAACTTTAGATTCTTAACCTTAGCAAACCCCTTGTTAATTTTCTTAATTTTTTCCCCCATTGTTTTCTCAGATTTGCCATTTAATAGATCAGTGAATTGATGCAGCAAGGAATTGTCTGATGCAGCATGTCTTCAAAGTCTTTGTAAATAACACAAGGATCACTTTGTTGCTAAAGAACAAAAGTAGTTACATTCAGGGCCTGAAAAGTTCTTTCAAACCACTTGAAGTACAACATATTATATAAATATATAAACTCGTAATGCTACACCCTAAGGGAGGGACCTAAAGAGACCATATAAGTGTTTAGATCACCAAACATTTGTACAGTTGATACAGTATCTCTAAAAGAGCCCTGCAAATTATTTTCATCAGCCAATCCTACGAAATACACTAACTACATTGTTAAATTAATGTATATGTTAAATTAATGTATATGTTAAATTAATGTATATGTTTATATATATATATATATATATATATATATATATTACCTGCTTATAAATAAAAAGCATCTACTAACAAAATAAATGTCAAAGTAAGCAGGTTTCAAAGTCCACAATGCCTATCAGAGCCATAGCCCAGTGGGTAGTACACATGCTGGTGACACATAAGTAGCTGTGCTACTTAAAAGGCACATGGGTTTAAATCAGGCTTGTATTATGTCTCAATGCAGCCCCCCTCTATTATCTTGTTAGGTCTCAAATGTGCTGCATTAAAAAGAAAAAAGCCCCATTAAAGCTACTGTAATTGGCATCTTGACGCTTGTCTCGGTTACAGCCCAGTGAATGAATCAATGAATCAATCAAGTCAGACTGACTGTTACCCAATCAGAATTTTTTTTTCTGAACTGGACTCTTGACCAATGAGGCTGGACAATCATTTGTTCAAATAATGGAAGATGGGGAAGAAGTGTTTGGGAAATCTGTTCTGAAACATTTTTTGTTTTATGGCACAAAAAAAGTGCAGAAATGTAACAAAACAAAACAGATGAAAGAAAAAGTGCAAAAGGTCTTACAGAAGGCAAACTTTCAGTGTCGTCCTTCTGCTCAGCAGCTGGGGATGAAAACAGATCCACTCCTCCAATAACGGAGATGGGACGTCTCTTTCTGCTCTCTGTTTGAGTGCACACATGACCATTCTCAGGTCTGTTGCTCTCTATGTAGCTGCCACTGCTATTGTAGTCCTTTTGGGAAGTGTAGTCCATATTCTCCGACTCCCTGTCCTCCTCTGGGATGCAGTATTTTGTGCTGGCCAGCTGGCCATAGTCAGACACTGGACGGGGTCTGGAGCGACCTGCCCTCTTTCTGGGTACCACAGAAGAGGGAGAGTCACTGGAAAAGGCTGGAGAGTTTGGTGTTGTTGGAGTTATCAAGGGGGATTCTGAGGAACAGGTGTTTGTGACAGATGAAGCAGCAGAGACTGAGATCTCATCACTTTTGAGAAATGCATTTCTGACTAGGTCATCTGATGAAGCCTAGAGGACAAATCAAATGTCAGCAGTTAGTTTATCATTTAAGACCTACTACATCTGATTAAAAAAAAAAAAAACAGTCGTCTTCACAAAACATTTTTTGTTTGTTTTTAATTTGCAATAATGGCTGAAAATTATAGAGCTATGAAATGTTGATAAATGAATTCATAGACACTTTCCATGTTGGAAAATGACTGAATACGATGAAAACATTGCCTTTTTTTATTCTTGCAATTCTTGGCAAGTGTTTCAAATCTGATTATTAGAACAGTAATGTTGTTTGACAAAATTAAAATAAGAACAACTATCTGTACAACATGGCAAAACAAATTTTAGTTTTCTAGTTTGTGCTGATGTTGCCGTCAGCCTGTTATCAATTCTGTATAAAATACACACACAGAAAAATGGATCTTACCTCAAGATCATCAGTTTCGTTCTCTTCAGTCCATAGACACTGAAAAGGCACACAATAAGTCAGCACCATTGTGAGGAAGACAACATATATATGAAAACAAAACAAGGCACACACAGAAACACAAATAGAAAAGGAAAATAAAGTTTGGCTGAGCTTGGATTGCTGTAGTTTGTCTACATCTTTCTATTATATTTCCCTGACCCATTGGAGTCCATTTGCAACTAAGCTAGCTTGGTTTGATTACTGGACTTCGTCCCTTGGGTTGTTCTTCTGGGGAGGAGACACTGTCCTTGTTGATACGTGTCCAGCCTCAAGTCCAAGAGCTGCGTTTAAGCAATCCCGCTAATCATAAACATCCGCTAATCATTAACTCTACCTGCTGTGTGCTATACAGCTGAGCAGCCCATGTGACACTGTAGCAATGTACCACTGTGAATGTAGTACTGAGAAATGTGTCATTCATCCAGTAAAATATAGTTTTTTGGATGGGGTGATTGACCAATCAAGCCAGAGCAACGAAATGCACTGGTTTGTTCTGATCGACTACTACACCATATCAGACCAAGGCTGTGGTTGCATCATCAGATACAAGGGTCACCTGTGTGAGGAACATATGACGCGAAGCACAAAAGTTCATGCTTCAACAAAAATCTGTGTCTACTGTAATTTATGACATCCTGTGTTAATGTCAAGGTCATCTAATGAACTGGTCTGTTCCAGTTTAATGTTTAGAATAAGATTACCATGTCCTCTTTGACTTTATGGCAATCGTTCATCTGACATCTACAATTTGACATCAGAAAAAAGACATCAGTAAGAAAAGTGCTTGTCCAACCTTGCTCATCAGTCGTCAGACTAATTCAAACAACAACAAAAACAGTTAATCAATATCGTCTCGAGGAAAGACAAACAAGTTACATATGAAGGTGCAGAGCAAATCTTCCCAAGCAAACCTAAGCACAAATTGTAGCATTATAAGCACCAACTAAAAACTTTCAGTTTTGTTCTTTTATGTCTGGATCCGAAACACAGACTGGCATGTCTTAAAGTAATATTCCATGTTCAATACAAGTTAAGTGCTACCAATAGCATTCATAGCATAATGTCCTACAGAATTTTCTTTTTTTAAATATAAAAAAAATAGTAATGACAGGGAGGTAAAAAAAAAAAAAAAAAAAAAAAAAAAAGTAATTTACTATAAAGTTGTCTAAACTGACTCCTGTTCTTAGGCAGAAGACATTATAGTTGTTCTCCATTAAAGCTCTCCAATTTGAAAGTAAATATTTTGTTTTACATGGTCCTATCATATTTTACACCACACTAGTCTCTTGTAAGCTACAATGTTTTTTGCTATTCAGTGTGTATTTTATTGCTCCTCGCCTTGTTTACTTCCATTGTAAGTACATTTACACGCACATTAAAAGTTTGATTACAGTATGACTAAACCAATAATATGTCGTCCTAAAATGTCATGTAAACGCTTTAAAGGGGACCGATTATGCCCTTTTTACAAGATATAATAAGTCTCTGGTGTCCCCAGAATGTGTCTGTGAAGTTTCAGCTCAAAATACCCAACAAATCATTTATTAAAGCTTGTCAAATTTGCTCCTATTTAAGTGTGAGCAAATACACCGTCTTTGTGTGTGTCCCTTTAAATGCAAATAAGCTAATGCTCCTGGCCCCCTTTCCAGAAGAGGGCAGAGCTTTAACAGCTCATGCTTCAGTTGCTCAACAACACCAAAGCTGGAGAAACTCACGCAGCCAAAATGACGATTGTCAGTAACGGTGTTCAGCCTTACATTGTTCTAACAGTCTGACACTGATGGAGAGAAGTTACAACTCAAAGAAAGTATCTGGAAGTTTGACGGCATGGTAACAACACTCTACTACAACAACTCTTCCTCTTCTCTAAAGCAGCCCAATATGGCCTCACCACCCTTGTTGCGTGTTCTCAGGGGCAGGGTTTATGTAAATTTTAGGGATAGTGATGTCACTAACCCGGGAAGAAGCTCATTGTAGTCCCTACTAGCCGTGTGTTGTAGTCCTTAAACAGAGAAAATATCTCCCTTTGCATTGAACTTTGAGTGTTGTAACTTTGCAGATGTTGTTTAAAAAGTGAAATCATCAACCACCCCTTTATGCCGAAAGTATACTACTATTGTCCGCGTTCTGCTCTGGCTTGTGGACTGTCTATTCAACGTAATTTTTGTCATCAATTCAGTCCACTGATGTCCGCGCACACCGTCCACATTCAGCCTAGTTTTTGTGTTGTTGCAATCAACAGCACGTGCAAGAGATTTGAACATTTGAAAAGAGCGGCCCACTAGAGTGCATACGTGCCAAATGCATCCATGATCATGGTAAAAGGAGTGTACTTTGAAAGGTTTGCACACTCAGCTGTGCTGGAGATGGAGCAGAGCGCAGACAATGAAGTATACCTGAGCCTTTAGTCTGACAGAAATTATACCTTGACAATTTCACACACAATGCGTATTTTAATCATTTAAAGAGATGGAAACTAGCACAATTACACAAAAAAACACTGTAGTTCAGTTATAACTGAATATACATGTATGTTCAGTAGTTTTTTTATATTGAGAGCCAATTTTTTTCTCTGGTGATATTATGCCACAAATGTTGTCAGTAGATCTAAACTTGTATTGAAGCCTCAGGCCATAACATTCATATTATAAGAGTGTCTTACCTCCAAGTTAGCGTTAATGCCATTCACTGTCTGCTTTTGACTGGGGCTTGAGCACTGCTTGGGCATTTGAGAGTAGTGGTCATTTATTCCATTTTGATGGCACTCCATAGGTTCACAGTATTTTTTATGTGGACAGACTGGGGCATCTGAACAGAAGTCTGTTGAGGACACATTCACTTGGACAGAGTCGCTTATGAGGGCTGTTGTTTTGCTAGGAGGCTCAAGAGATTCATCTAGGGTGGAGCTAAAGACGGCGGGGCAGGAGGGAGCGGAGTGTAAAGTTGGGATATGTTCATGAGTGTTGGCCTTCTGGGCTTTGATAGGAGTGGGTAGAGGCCTCCGTTGACGGCCACTCATGGATACACAGGAAGTTCTGCGGGAGTAGTCATCGTGTAACTGACTGAGAGGTGACAGCGGTACTCTGGGAGGGGGATCTGGTGTGTTTTTACGCTTCACCGTCAGGTCTGTTAAACTACCGACAAGCTTTTGCAAATGTCTTTGTGTCCTCATGGGGCTTTGACGCCTAACTGAATCGCGTTCCTGGAAGTCAACCGATGAGGAACTGGTGGTCCTCTGAAGAATTATAGTATGGGTACATTCTGGGTTCTGTGGCTCAGCTGAGGTGACTTTGCGTCTAAAATGGCTCTTGAAGATATGAAGATTATCTGCACTTTTGCTTAGTCTTTTGAGAACATTTTCTTGAGTCTCAAGGTTCTTACAAGGTACAACAGATTCCACAGTGCTGCTGGGGTAAGGCTCACTGGTAGACGGGCTATCTGTCTTGACTGTGTCAAGCAATGAGATCCGTCCTGCCCCATAAGCTTTGCGTATACTCCGAGAAAAGTGGGAATTCCTCTGAAACCCACCCTCTTCCTCTTCACAATCTTCCTCATCTGAAACTGAAGACATTTTCCCAGTTTGAGACGTCCCATTCGTCACTTTATCAGTTTCCTTTGTTTGATTGGTCGTGACCTCTCGTTTGGTTACTAAGAAACTACCGCCGTCCTCAAGCATCAAGGACATGTTTCTCTCCTGACCGGCTGCCATCGCATTGTTCCGGTTCTGGATTCCTTGGAGCACAGAAGTCCGCAGTTTTTTGAAAGAACCCATAACGCGGAAACTGGCCAATCCAGACCAAGCCTGTGGTGTGACAGGTGGACCTCTAAGCGAAGAACTGTCCTCACATTTTGTCTGGGTGGAAAACAGACGTACAGTCCTGGAGGGAACAGACTGGGCCTGACAATTCAGTCTGTTAAGATGGTTCTCATAGCAAGGCTCGGATAGCACCGGTTGCACCTGGACCCTACAACCAGACATCAGACTTGGATTCATCAGATGTTCCTTTGCGAAACAGTCCCTCTGTGGGTCATTGTTGTGAGAGGAGCCCTGCGGGTCCGACGAAGGTGCCTGCAGAACCAGATTGAAGAAAGTTCAATCTCAATGAACAATCTGACTAACTTAAATCAAGTCTTGGAACAAAGAACACAAAGCATGTGATGTGGAGTGAGACAATAAATGACCCACTGTTTTCTGTGAGGTAGATCTTAACTTTTTAACACACTTCAATGAAACAATACAACACCAATGTGATAACCATAACCTTGATAAGTTACATTATGAAAGAACTTTAAACTATATCCTTGTATTACCTGTCTGATTACTTGACTTAGTTATGACATTAAAATTCAGCAGAGGTGAAGTAATTCAAATAGTACTTATCCACCCACAGGTGTAAACGAAGCTTCAACATTCCTGCTATGGATGAATAATGCCTTTATCTGGCAAATTGAAGGGTGTCGGTAAGTAGCATTAGAGCTTTGCTCATGAGTAGGTTACACTAAATGCTGTAAGATTTCCTGTAAAACATTTAGGCTATGCTTTTTTAATGCCTGAGAAAGAGTGGCCCCTCTAACAAGGTGTGGATTTTGTTGCCTGGTGTGATGTTCGCTATGATGAAAGGCTTTTGCGAGCATGACTAAGCAATGAAAACCCCTAATCCATTGTGATTAATGTAATAAATTGCCCAGGATTTTCTAGCTATATTCCGAGTGAGGAGAGAGGGGTCCACCTTAGGAGGTTGAGCTGTTTTAACCCATTTGTTGCAGAGTAAGAATGAACAGAGATACCATGTCTTTATTTGCTCATACAAGCTACCGAATGGAAATAATTCACATGAAAAAAATCATTGCATTTGCTGAGGAAACTATTGGAAATTAAATGTATCAAATATGATTCTTGCAGTATAGACTAAAAGTGATCCATTCTTTCGTCACTGAGCCGATTCTCAAATCTCCAATCTTTTTCATGTATAATCAAATCTTTGGACCTTTGGCATTATATACTTTATGACCATTTAATTGTTCTCAGTCAAACCCTTTCCATTTCTCATTTTTTAACCAATGAGCATTATGGTTTTAATCAGATGGTGTCAAGGTGATTTAAGTACTTGTACTTCTCTTTCAATTACATTACTTGAAATGTGTTTTTCTACCATCTTTAAAATAAATGCCACTTTATTTGAGATTTTGTTATCTAATGCAAACATTCATACATTAAGTGTAGCTTGAGTGTACAAATACTTCCTGGGATCACCGTATATACACCTTTTGACCCTTTGTCTTGCTGTGTGTGAGCATAGGTTGATTTTAACTCAAATGCTGATCTCTATCACATCAAGTCCAGCTACCCATAAGCACTCAGCTCCATTGAGGCATGAGGAAGAAGCTGCCACCTGACCTTTTTGTTTAACTAGAGCTTTGAAAGAATGCAATTAATTCAACTTTCAAGTCACTCCTTAGTCTACTCACATGTCCAAAGTCTCTGAGTTTAAAGTTGAACTTCTCTCCTACTCTTCCTCCTCTGTATCATCACTGTCCCAGAGTATGAATTAATTAAGAACTCAAACAACCTCTGTGCAGCTACCAGCTGGAGTCAGGCTCAAACTAAACTCCCTAAACAAGGTCTCAAACAAACATAAGCACAAGCATGCCTACAGAAGCTACTAATACACCCAAACACACCTACAACTAATATGTACTGATCCAAATAAACTAAATACTGACTCGACATTCTTAAAGCCACGCACGCCTTTATGATGCAAAGTGACAGCATTCAAAAACTCATTTTCCAACACCAGGCGAAGGAGGATCGTTAATTCATGCTTCTAGATAAACACAACTTCACTGTGCCAGAAATATATTTAGCACAAGGAGGAACACATTCACATTGTACAAATTCTTATGAAATCAGCACTTCATAAGAGTTACGTTTTCCTTTTAGATCAGGTTGAAATATCCCTTTTGTAATTTCACGGTTGTGTTTACATTTGTAATGTCTTATATGTATAATATTTTATTTAGTAGTAGTAATGATTACTATTATTTCATAGTCATTATCATATATAACCACAACATTTTTGGCCAATTTTTTGCAGCACTACAAACAAGCATTCCAACAAGTTTTGTCAGAAAAAATGCAATTATTTTTTCCCTAAATCATTTAGTCCTACTTAAATATATTGTTCACTCACCACACTCATGTTGTACCAAGCCTGTATGATTTTTTCATTGTTTTGGAACCAATTGACTTTAATTTTATTAACAAAAACATTAGTCAAAAAAAGTCATACTAGTTTGGAAAAACATGATGGTGAGTAAATGATGACAATTTTTATTTTTGAGTGAACTATCCCTTTCAAAATGAAGGCGTTTACTGTGAAGGATGACTTTGTACAGCACAAATACGTAAGCCCAAAATGATGCTTCCTGACTAAGTAAATTCCTAAGAATAACCGACCACACCAGTTCTCATGATCTGTCCATCAAGATGAGCAAGTCTTGCCATGCTGCCACATCACTATGGAATGAAGTCAATGTTTTCTTTATTGAACTTCTAAGAGCCACAATTGCATTTTTTTTTTTTACTCCTTCATTTTGTGTTATGATGGCTACACACCCTTTAACCATCCAGACTTTCTGATTTATTTTTATCTTGTTGATAATCTTGTGTTTCAATGTTTAGAGTGAGAGTGAAAAGATCTCATTTTGACTCACCCGATGATGATCCTTCCACTGGCTCAAAGAGAGTTTCACAGTGAAAACTCGAAAGGACAACCCTTCAGAACAAGACTGCACTCGCTCAAACCCACATGATAACATGTGCAGCACCCCTCTCCCTGTACTAATCTGATTATGAGGCTTTATCAGTCTGGACTAGCATCAATATATCTGCATACTGTCAAACACACTCACACATACATACGCATGTGGAGAGAGAAAAAAATGTTAATTGAAGCAATAACCTTCTAAATCAGTCTGATAGGTTTGGCGTATGGAAGAAAGACCACTGGAGAGCAGAGAGTGATTTATTATTTTTGTTTGGTTACCGATACCACCTACCATATTACAACCCAGTTCTCCTTTTTATCAGTGAGAACAAGAAGCATAGTTAGGAGGTAGACACGCCCTGCCTGCTTCAGGCATGGGAAGCGTCAAGTAATGCTACATTTGACACCCCATTCATCTCACCTGTCTCATGACCTGCATTTGTCTACTCCAAGTCCACTAGTGGAAAACAAGTCAAGGAAGCATGTCTATGCAATTGCGAAAAACTGTGCTAAGCTTTATTGAAAGGTTTCTCTATACTCATGGAACCTGAGAGGTCTTGAGTAAGTGACATTTAAAAGGAAAGTGCATTCAAAAACAAAGTTGTCATCATTTTATTCACTAACATGTCATTACAAATCTGTGTAACATAATTTTTTTTTTTACTTCAATAGAACACAAAAGGACATGATTTGAATAATATAGTGGTTACTCTTTTCTGTCCAATTACAATGAATGGGGAAGCTTATTTTCGCCACTGACAAAAAACAAAACAAAAAAAACATCCTTTACATCTCACAATTCTGACTTTTTTCCTCAGAATTATGTGATATAAACTTGCAATTGCGAGTTATAAAGTCAGAATTACGAGATATAAAGTCAGAATTGCAAGATATAAACTCATAATTGCATGTCATAAAGTCAGAATCGTGAGATATAAACGCAATTAGTTTTTCCTCTAGAATGGACATTAAAACTCGCAATTGCGAGTTTATATCTCACAATTCTGAGAAAAGTCAGAATTGCGAGATATAAACTCCATTTGCGAGAAAACAATTCAGAATTGCGAGTTTATAACTCGCAACACTGATTTTATTTCTTGCAATTGCGAGTTTAAACTCGTAATACTGAGAAAAAAGTCAGAATTCTGAGAAAAGTCAGAATTGCGAGATATAAACTCCATTTGCAAGAAAACAATTAAGAATTGCGAGTTTATAACTCGCAACTCTGACTTTATTTCTTGCAATTGCGAGTTTAAACTCGTAATACTGAGAAAAAAGTCAGAATTCTGAGAAAATTAAATCGCAATTACCTTTTTTATTTAGTGGCGGAAACAAGCTTCCATAAACAAGAGCTTGAGCAGATGTAGAAATGTTTATTTTTGCCTTTTCCTCATGCAAACCTATCACATTTTTTCAAAGACTTGTAAAATAGCGCAAGACAATATAAACCACTTTTATGGTATTATTATGGTGTAGTTTTATTTGGCGTCATGGAGTAGCCAGTATATTTCTCAAAGATGAATTGCTTTCCACAGAAGAAAGGGAGTCAGATTTGGAACGGTATAAGTGTGAGTAAATAATGACAGATCTTTCATTTTTGCATGAACTATCCTTTTAAGCTGCATGCATGCACAGAATTCAGTTTATTGCATAATATGACTTTACAGCAAAAGCACATTCAAACAAATGCTTTCTACTGGCAAAACACCATTAAACACTTAGTAAACCAATGCATTTGTGTGGTATCAGAGAGTGAGATTGTTGAGAAGAGGGCGGGAAGTGAGATTTAGTCTTAATTTACGGCAGTCATGGCTTAGGAGGCACCCAGTGAGGCATTAAGGTTCCTTGTGCATGTCTTGTGATAAGGCAAACTCCCTCATTATGTGTGGAGGAGTGCATTCCAGCGCAAACGTGTTAATGTCTTAAAGTAAAGCAATTGTTTAGAGAAGCGAAAGTGCTTGGCATAGTACTTCTAACCAGCTCTTATCGTGAATTACAAATTCTCTTTCTGCCCTGCTTCATTTGTCTGTTATAAATTATGATGCCAACAGCTGCACATGGCTTGCACGTGACAAACATGTGGTAGACTTTAGACATTATATTACTTTAGACATTATAAGTATGAGAAATGAGTCACTTACAAACCTAAATGTAATCTATTTTACAAGGAATTTATAAGTGCATCTCACAGAGGACTCCAAGGACCCCCGCTGTCCAAGACGATGTTTGAAGGCCCCCCATGTAGGCTAAGATACTTTAATTCTGGTGCTTTGGCTGTAATGATGACAAAGCTGCTTGTTTTCAAACGGTATGTAGATTAACGCAATTAACCTTGATTATTTTCGGAAGTTTCAAGAACTGTATGTTCCCACACTTTTTGACTGATGAATTTACATGACTTTTCTAGTTGTTAGACATTACAGGATAAGGGTTTTAATTATTAAAACCTTTTAATATAATAGACCCTTTTCACATTTTGGGGTTTTCTCAGAAGCAGAAGTCGTCATACTTAAAATTCTATAGCGGTGAATGAGAGAATAAATTAAATATATTGTATGTTTCCATTTGCTCAAATAGCAAAAGAAAAACTCCACAATTGTGTTATCACAACTTCCAAAAAGAGGAAAAAAATAGAAAGCGATTGATAACGGCAGTCAGAAGAGAGAAAGATGTCATTTTACTGTCACTCCCATAGCTGCTGTATCAGAAACACCCTCACAGCAGCATTAACTAATTTTTTATAATTTGATGCAAAGGTAATATAAGACGAAGTATAGTGTTATAAATGTACATACCTTTTTTAAAAAATGAAAATATAAAAAACTTTTTTTAATAAAAAACATCACAGTCTGTGAAAAGGGTCTAATTTTACAGATATTTTTGTCTCATAAGTTATTTTAGAGGTTGGCATAACTAGAAAAATTTATATTCATTACAGAAAATTCCATGATATTTAAATTTTTTCCAGGCCTTAAAATGTCCTAATATTTCCTGAGAAAAATTAATAAATTAAAATAAAAGATATTGGCTAATGTAACTGGCAAGCTGACTAAAGACATTTTTACACTTTAATTAAGGAAGTGTAACTTATAAATAAATAAATAAATAAATAAATAATTCACTTTACAGTTCTGATAAATATATATAAATATATGTTAAAATCAACCTGGTCTTCCAGTGTGGTCAAGCTGGTTTTAAAAGAGCTGACCAACCAGCTAAAAATCAGCTTGGCCAGACTGTGAGACCAGCTAAACCAGTTAAGAACAGCATACCATTTTTAGCCTGGTTTAAAGGTGCCCTAGAACCAGTTTTTACAAGATGTAATATAAGTCTAAGGTGTCCCCTGAATGTGTCTGTGAAGTTTCAGCTCAAAATACCCCATAGATTTTTTTTTTAACTGCCTATTTTGGAGCATCATTAACTATGCACCGATTCAGGCTGTGGCCCCTTTAAATCGCACGCTCCCTGCCCCCTGAGCTCTCGACTATAAAACAGTGCATTTACAAAGTTCACACAGCTAAAATAACCCTCAAGTGGATCTTTACAAGATGTTCATCATGCATGCTGCATGCATGCGTCAGATCATGTAAGTATAGTATTTATTTGGATGTTTACATTTGATTCTGAATGAGTTTGAGGCTGTGCTCCATGGCTAAAGCTAACATTACACACAGTTGGAGAGATTTATAAAGAAGTAGTGTTGTCACGATACCAAAATTTTGACTTCGATACGATACCCAACTTCAGTATCACGATACCGATACTTAAACGATACTATGGCAAAAACCTAAAACAGTAGGAAAAGTAAATAAATAACATATGACAGAACTTCTTTCTTCACCAGTGTGCAACTGATACTTCTGGATTTGAGCTTCATTGCCATGAAGTTACACAGTTAGATTTAATATAATTTTTAAAGTTTATTATTTTCATGCTCAAGAAAATTGCAAATTATGTGCTATTATGCTTTTTTCCTGTTTTTTGTTTTGTTTTGTTTTGTTTTTTAATACATGTAAGCAGGGCTTGACATTAACTTTTTTCACTGTGGCTAATGGTTTTCAAAGTAACTAGCCACTCAACATTTTCACTGGCCACAATTTTGATGTTGGTAAATTACATTTTATATGATATCATTTATATGATTATATTAAATTTCTTTGAGTCATTTGACTTGATTTAGAAGATTTAAAACCCTTTCAAACTTTTAAATGCAGACTGACCACCCAAATCAAGATTACATTGTATATCAGCTGGTATGTACAGGTGGGAAAGAGGTGGACAATATGAGAATGGGCTAATATGAGAACAAGTTATTTGTGTTAGGCTGTATAAAAGAACAAAGAAGCAAATTACAAAAACAACAGTAAATTAAAAATAATATTTTTTTCAGATACACTAGGTTTATTTAACATATAGCCTACATTTATTTAACATCTTTTGTTGTTTGATTAACATTAATGACAGAACGTAGGCCTATTTAATTGGGCTGCTGAATGCATGGACATAACTGACAAATATCCAGTTATTACCCACCTGTTTACGTCCACTTAAGCCATAACCGACTGTATTCACGCGAGATACTCCACACGATGGACATTTAGACATCTGTGTGCACGTGTATTTGACTATTCAGGCGCGAGGAGAACTGATCGCGCGCGCGACAGAGAGAGAGCACACGCGAGAGAGCGCTTCTGATGTGAGTCATTCAGCGCAATTCCGCCTATCCCTCCTTCACTAACTGCACGTAAATAACGAATTGTGTGATTGGAATTAGAGCTATAATGTAATTAGAGCAATGTTATTAAAGCATTAATTGGTTTAATATAACTGTATATTCCCTTCACATATTTATGTTTTTTTTTTTCAATTAATTTTATTTTAGCAACCAGATATTAGACTCAATAATACACCTCTTTGCGGATGTCTGCTTGCATGAGTAATATAAATAACACTTATTTAATTTTTGAGAGCATAAACATAATGCTGGTATCACATTCACTAACCTGTCGCTCTTTAAATTCTTTGTACAAATCGGGATGTTTGTCGGCAAGATGCTTTTGACTCCCTTCGCTTGCGTTATTTTGTAACATCTTTTGCAGACGGGCTTCGTGGTGTCCGTGGGCTTGCCCTGACTGTCGGCAATGTAAGCAAAATAATGCCATATTTTGCTTTGTGCATCTGCTTTCTCAACAATTTGTGGACGGTCTACAAGAGCACCTGTATCCATATCTCTCGTTTGTCACCATAAAAGCCGTTGCGCAGTTGAGAGGAATAAACGCACTCAATGTGCCTTAGAAGCAGCGCGCTGCACGCACACTGCCCCCTGCTGTCGCACTTTAGGAAATACAGCTGGTACTCAAAGTACCGGTACTAATAAAATGAAGAACCGTACCGTTTCTAAAAGCAGGGTATCGCGATACCTTTCTAGTACCGGTATATCGTGCAACACTAGAATGAAGATGTGTTTATGCAATATACAGACTGCAAGTGTTTAAAAATGAAAATAGCAACGCTCTCTTGTCTCCGTGAATACAGTAATAAATGATGGTAACTTTAACCACATTTAACAGTACATTAGCAACATGCTAATGAAACATTTAGAAAGACAATTTACAAATATCACTAAAAATATCATGTAATCATGGATCATGTCAGTTATTATCGCACCATCTGCCATTTTTCGCTATTGTTCTTGCTTGCTTACCTAGTCTGTTGATTCAGCTCTGCACATCCAGACGTTAATACTGGCTGCCCTTGTCTAATGCCTTGAACATGGGCTGGCATATGCAAATACTGGGGGCGTACATATTAATGATCCCGACGGTTACGTAACAGTCGGTGTTATGTTGAGATTCGCCTGTTTTTCGGAGGTCTTTTAAACAAATGAGATTTACACAAGGAGGAAACAATGATGTTTGAGACTCACTGTATGTCATTTCCATGTACTGAACTCTTGTTATCCAAGGTAAATTAAATTTTTGATTCTAGGGCACCTTTAAACAAATCTTGTTGTTTTCCAGTAGTGTTGCTGATGATGACCCCTAATGGGCCTTGGTTTCCTGTCTGAGAAGCAGGAGTGAAATGTTTGTTTCTTTAACGTTACATAGCTGGGGAAAAAATCCATTTTGGTTCCACCACAAAGAAAACCTTTCAAGCAGTACAGATCAAGACAAATATTTCAGGTTTAAGAGCGGGCTGCTGGAATGAATGAAGGCGATTACGGACTTGGGATTTTTCCACAAGAAGAAAAAAAAAGCTCTCGTTTATTTGTGAGTTTAATTAACTCAGTCTCTCTATAAAGCTCTTTAAGAAGCACCTCGCCACCCCAACCAACCAACCAACCCCCTCCTCGTCTTCGCCGATCTCCCTACAAGCTTTGCGCGCTCTAACACCCCCCACATATCACTATGGCAACAAGTGGGATAGTAACGCATACACAATACCCCCTCCTCCTCCTCCTCCCTTCAGCTTCTTATTTGAACCCAACGGCACTGGCAAGATGATAAAGTGCTGCCGAACTTTTGAACGCACATTTTAAATTCACTTGACACACATAACGTTAGTCCTATTTTAATAAAAAAATAAAATAAATAAATATATCCCCTCTAAGTAAAAGCAAAAATGATATGCCGAATCTTACCTTTATCATACTTCTTCAGTGTTGTCTTGGCCCGTTGTCACAACAGTTGTGCGGCTTCGATCGAATCGTCAGCCGCGACTAACTCCTCCGACAGTCCAATGTCCGACGAATCACGCATATTAACTTAGCGGAAATCGTTAAACAGGCCAGAGATTAATGCGAAAGTACGTAGTGAACGAACAACCAGCCAATATTTCGTCTGGTGATTCACAAGAACAAACACCCCTTAGTCACAGACCTACCGGGACGGAAAACTTTCCATTAAAAGTGTGGCTCGAGCACTCCCTCAGGCAAATTATCTGCACATGACCGAAACCAACCGGACACGAAGCAGATTTGAGGGTCAAAACTGCCTGCGTTGAAAATTTAAAGTTGGTTCGCTGCGGTGGAAAAGCTCAGGCAGAGAGCCTCCAGGCTGGCAGCGTCGCGACAGTATTGGACAGCATCAGTGCACTTGTTGCGCTGATTGCTTCGGGGCGGAGAAACAAGTCGGCTGTGATACGCGGGTCGTAGTCTGCCCACGGGACGCCAGCCAAAATCACCAGCACTATATCAGTATGCTCGATATCACAGTATCCTATAAATTATTTTTGTTTTAACATTTAGAAAACATTCTCCTCATGATATGATTTTCACGGGCGCAGACCTGTTTCAGCCATTAAATCAAGTACATTAATGCTTAGGTTGTGTCCTGCCCAATAAATATGAATAAAAAGGTTTTTTATATTTTCTTAAAATAAATAAATAAATAAAAATAGTGTTGTTTGTCTGTGCAAAACTCGCTAGATTGGATGTCAATTTGTTGTGGCTGCTAAATTGTGTTGAGTGGTTTTAGCATGATGCTTGTTTGCTAGTTAGCTAATTGCTTAACTGATATTGTGGCCTCTTCTTCCTCAATGTGCATTCAAGATGATTTTAGGTATGATTCATTTCTTTAACACAGTGTGGGATGAGCACAAATGTTAGCCAAAGGGTAAATTCAAATTCTCCAATGAGCCTGTATTATATTTACACATTTGGCGGATGCTTTTATCCAAATTTATTCCTTAGCAGTGAAACCGCCTTGGTCTGCCAAGCCATGAAATCAGATTTAACAATTCTTATTTTTTTATGTTGTATTGCAGTGTTTAAGAGAACAAAACTGAAACTGAATTGAGCTGAATAATGACACTACAACATTGCAGTGTTGACAGTTTTTTAACTTTATTGAATCATGAACTGAATTAAGATGAATAATAACACTATTATCTTCTGTGGAGCTGCTTATTTCTGAATTGAATTCATAATTTACATCTCTACATATACATTACATTTATAATTTATGAACTGTGCAACACTCTAAATGAAAACAATTAAACTGAGCTGAGTAATGACATTTTACAGCTGAATGAATTTCATAACATTAACACTGTAATTTTACAGTTTGTTAATGTGAAGATGCTTTGAAACAATCTGTTTTGTTATAAAGCGCTATAAATAAATGTGACTTGACTTGGATGTGACTTATTATATGATTTATCTATGCACAATTTTTTTTAGATTTCAAATAATTCATCCAAAACATTAATTTCACCTCCTTCTCGCAATTACATCACTTCACTGATAACGTGTGTGTCATGAGGGTGGGACAATAATCCCTGCTCTTGAGCAACCTGTCACTCACATGAGAGCAAACGACAACGATCCAATCAGTTCCCAATGAACTGATGTTCGAGAAGCAGTTTAAATCGGATATACATCACAAAAAGGAAGAAAAGACAATCGTAACTTCCGTTTCATGCTGACTTTAAGCTACAGGAACACTATAGTAATAGTGATATACACACACCATTTTGTTCATAGATAAATCTAAGGAGCACAAAGTGATTTATTTTTATTGAAAATTATAATCTAAAATATTTTCTTTCAAAGCATACTGTATTTCTTTTTGAGGCAGCATATTTAGGTTGCAAAAAGAAGAAATCCAGAAAAAACAGTGTCATCGTCATCATCTGCATATAACCCGTTAAACAGCTGTTTATCAGCCACTTGCAACCACACTTTATCTCCGACCTCCAGTTCTAGGACTGCCCCTCCAGCAGCCTGGTCCTCAACTCCTTGGTAGCTGTCCATAGTGTAGATCACTCGCTGACCATTTTTCATCAAGACCACTTTTACATTGCGAGAGTAGACAGTGATATGGTAGGAGAAAAAATATGCTCCGCTGATGGCACAAGTAAAGCGGCCGGTCTCAGGGTCGTAATGACCCTGACGGTTATAGAGGATTTTATCAAAGCGAATTGGAGCATTAGCAGCAGGTAACTTGGTGCTTTCGCTCAGTCTAGCTGAGAAGGCACTTTTTGGTATCTCAGGCATGTCCCCCTTTGGACCTTGCTCCCCGATGTCCCCTTTTGACCCTTTCTCACCACGAACACCAATGCTGCCTTTGATACCTTGGTGGCCGAGCTCACCTTTTGGGCCTGGTCGTCCTGGGGGCCCCAAAGGGCCCTGTATGCCCTTGTCTCCCTTATAGCCTTTGTCTCCTTGTGGACCTTCAGGGCCTATAGGACCCACGTCCCCTTTGATGCCCTGTGGTCCTGGCAAACCAAGTTCTCCCTTCTGACCTTTCAAACCCAATGGCCCTGAGAAGCCTTGGGGCCCCATTTTGCCAGGGGGGCCCCTTTCTCCATTGTCTCCACGCTTCCCCTTCATACCAGCTATGCCAGGAACACCTGAAACAGCACCAACCTGATGAAAGCAATAGCCTAATGAAATTAATTATCTTGTCCTTTTAACAGTTAAGGGGTTTTCCCATGACTGACAACGCTAGTCAAAGCATTTGTCAGTTGCGTCTTGTTACGTGTTCACATAAATTCAGTCTTCTCAATGTAAAAGTCTTTGTTACTGACTGACACACTCATAAAGACAGTCTTTGCCGCCATCTAATGCCGTAATAATGTAACTTCTGTTGCTGTTCACGGTCAGGGACAATTTTTTCCAGCGGAAGGAAGGCTTTTAGAAAAAGTTTACTTCATGAAAGTTGCATTGATACATATTTCTGGCTTTAATATTTGTATTGTGTGGTAACCGTTCTATAAAAGCAATAAGGTACGAGAGGCTAGTGCTGTATTGTAAATAAGTCACGGCTGAAGGGGCTGCAGGCGCTCCGCTTCCCGTCGTGCATAACAACGCCCTTCAAAGCCGTGACTTATTCACAACATACAACACAGCCTCTCGTACCTTATTGCTTACATATACACACACATTTAAAACTTAGAAAATGTACTTTAAGGGGCAGGTAAGAAAATACATTTGCAACATTAAATCTTAATTTGCAATTTTGGGTTAATGCAAAATTATTTAATAAATATTTTAGACAATACAAATATATTTATATTGAAAATATATATTAAACGGAAAGTAAATATATGAGGAAATATAACTGTAATTATATATTTTTCATTTTTATTTTTATGTTTTGGCCATTTTGGAATAAATAAAATTTAAAAATATATATGTTTTATTTATTTATCTATTTATTATTATTATTATTATTGCCATATGGGAGGATTTAGAAAAGGAAATAAAAAATAATATTTACCAGGTTCTCCTTTATCTCCTTTTGGTCCGTTTTTACCTGCTTCACCACATGTTCCTATGTCACCTTTAGAAAACAAAAACATTTGTATTTTTTGTATGTGTATAGTATGAAATATTTCCATTGCATGTAAGGAGGTCTGATAAACCATGCCAGTGTCCTAATGTCTCACTTTTTGTGACGTTGGTTTAACTTTTCAATGGGAAGAACGAAATAGATCAGAAAAACTAAAAAAGAACCACTTTTTACTTAATAATAAACATAACAAAATACTATTGTTGTTTTCAACGACGTGCAACCTGAGCATATCTGTTAAGGGTTTCATGACCCTTTAACATCTAAAGGTAAATAGTACTGCAAATATCTTTCCAAATAATTTTTTTACAACATTGTTTCATTTGTGTACCTATCTGACATCATAACTTAGCTTAAAGGTGACTGATTAACTGGATTCAAGACGTTTTTGCTTTCATTCTTACCTCTATCTCCTTTATCACCTTTGGCCCCATCTCTGCCATCACGACCAGGCATTCCATTGTGTCCTGGATCTCCAGGGATCCCAGGGTGACCGTAGACACAGCCGGAATTTTTGTCAGGAACGTTCTGCTCTGCAGCATTGATCAATACAACTAGAAAAAGCATACAAATCTGTCTGACAAAGAGCATGGTCCTCTCAAGCACCTGTGCAGCAAGAGTCCAGGAATGGTCACTATGTTTGAGGAAGCTGAATGTGCACAAAGATTTGAAGATTTTTCAGACTTGACAAACCTGTTATTTCATTGGTCAGAAAGTCATCATTTAGAT
Organism: Chanodichthys erythropterus; assembly: GCF_024489055.1. Lineage (NCBI taxonomy): Eukaryota > Metazoa > Chordata > Actinopteri > Cypriniformes > Xenocyprididae > Chanodichthys > Chanodichthys erythropterus. The sequence continues at coordinate 8,293,227 of NC_090243.1, forward strand.
TACTTATTTTACCCAAATATGTTACACATCACCTGTGTCCTCTATTGTATTTCCTTTTTGTATTCTAGTTTAGATAATGATCAACTTGAAACATGCTATTGCACAATCCATATTAGCATAGAGTTTTGCAAACAAAAGCCATTTATATTCATTATATTGTGGAGTAAAGCTAATATTAAACTGAAAGCCATAATGAAAGTCAGCCTGTCACTTCCATGAGGGCTTTGGGATGTTATGTGACCCCATCATAATTGATTTTGTTGCTTTATAAATGTTACTGAACAGTCATAAAGTCAGTCTAAAGAGCATCGTGCAATTCATTGCTTAATGACCATGGTCCCATGCAGCTCCACATGGGTGTTACTTTATCTTGATTAAATTTCCACTTCAGTGACACTGCAAATGCAATCCAAAGCATCTCAGTGCTTGACCTTATGAATAATGCTGTTCCATTTGGCTTTAAGCTTTTGAAATATGTCTGTCTTCCTCCCACTCTTTAACATAAAGATTTCAATTAGAGCTAAAAGGTTTATTCAGCCATATAAGAAAACTTATAACAGAGCTTCAGTGTGCCACAACAAGCAGAAATATAAAGGTATATTATTAAATTGTGAAGGCGAATTTTTATTTATTTATTTTCATTTTTAAAATGTAAAATTGTACATTTCTTAAGGAGCTGTCAAACTTACTGCCGTTCGTCAAAATTTTGTGGGCAAAATTTTCAATAGGAAGCATGATTTCGCTAATGGTAAAGACCGAACTGTGAGATATAAACTCGCAATTGCGAGAAAATGTCAGAATTGTGAGTTGACTCTTTTTTCTCAGAATTGGATGTTATAACTCGCAATTGCAGGTTTCTCACAATTCTGAGAAAAAAGTCAGAATTGTAGGATATAACTAGCAATTGCAAGAAAAAAGTAAGAATTGTGGGATATAAGCTCGCAATTGTGAGAAAAGTTTTTATAAGACTTTATAAGAGAAAAAAATTTAATTGCAAGAAAAAAGTCAGAATTGTGGGATATAAACTCGTCATAACTGCATTTTTCTTGCAATTGCGACATTTTTGTAATTACAAGTTTATATCTCGCAATTCTGACTTTATAAGAGAAAAATGTCACAATTGCGAGAAAAAAGTCAGAATTGTGGGACAAACTTGAAATTAAAATGTCGCAACTGTGAGAAAAAAGTCAGAATTGTAGGATATAAGCTTGCAATTGTGAGAAAAGTTTTCCTTGCAATTTTCACTCTGTTAATTGCAAGTTTATATCTCGCAATTTTGACTTTATAAGAGAAAAATATCACAATTGCGAGAAAAAAAGTCAGAATTGTGGGATATAAACTCGCAATTGTAATTGTAAATTTGTGACTGCATTTTTTCTCGCAATTGCGACATTATTTCAATTGTAAGTTTATATCTCGCAATTCTGACTTTATAAGAGAAAAAAATGTCAGAATTGTGAGAACAAAAAGTCAGAATTGTGGGATATAAACTCTAACTTCTGAGAAAAAAGTCACAACTTTTTTCCTTGCAAATGCGACATTCTTTTAATTGCAAGTTTATAAATATCACAATTCTGACTTTATAAGAGAAAATTGTCACAATTGCGAGAAAAAAGTCAGAAATGTGGGATATAAACTCGCAATTGTAAGAAAAATTCGTAACTACATTTTTTCTCACAATTGTGACTATTTCAATTGCAAGTTTATATCTCACAATTCTGACTTTATAGGGGAAAAAAGTTAGAATTGTGGGATATAAACTCGAAATTGTGAGAGAAAAAATCACAACTTTTTTCCTTGCAATTGCAACATTCTTTTAATTGCAAGTTTATATATCACAATTCTGACTTTATAAGAGAAAAAGTCAGAATTGTGGGATATAAACTTGCAATTGTAAGAAAAATTCGTAACTGCATTTTTTCTCGCAACTGCAACATTATTTCAAGTGCAAGTTTATATCTCACAATTCTGACTTTATAAGAGAAACAATGTCGCAATTGTGAGAACAAAAAGTCAGAACTGTGGGATATAAACTTGTGAAATTGTGAGAAAAAAGTTCAACATTTTTTTTATTGCAATTGCGACATTCTTTTAATTGCAAGTTTATATCTCACAATTCTGACTTTATAAGAGAAAAAATTCAGAACTGTGAGATGATAAAAAGTATTTTTTAATTCCATTATGGAAACAAGCTTCCATAAGATCATTTTTCTCCCCCGCGAAATTGTGACCACACCTTAATTTTTTTTAAAAACACATTTTATTGAATTTAATGAACTAGAAACCAATATTCTCATCATAAAAACCTATTATGGAACATCAAGAAAGTTTTAAATCTGTTAAGAGACATAGCCTTTAAAAAATTCAAGATAACTATTGTAAAACCTATTAATATACTTGAACCATTGTACAATATTCATTAGGTTTAAAACTTGAAATTTGTGGAATGTGAAATATTATTTTAATAAAAACAAGAACACATTTACCAATGACGTTAAGGTACCAATTTATTAAACGTTTGGATCAAACATGTTCACCAAAACCAAGCTTATTATGAAACTGACACGGAATGTTCACACACACAACAACAATGGACAACACAAACAAACATATTTATACATTTATGACCATTATTAATCTGCATACAGTACTTCTGGTTAGTATGTGAATTGACATTTTTAATTGTTCATTTTTGCTATTAAAACAGCAAAAGAGTGGATCACAATAACAACAGGTGCAATACAGTATCCACAAGGGCAAACTTTTGTCCTCAACTGTACATTCAAACACTATGTAAACTAGTAAACTGTTACAGTTGCTGTCTGTTATTTGGTATATCAACACTGTTTGCTCATAGAGAATAAGGCAGTTGTTTTGACTTGCTTAGATAAAACTTTAAGAATTACTATCACTATTTGCATACATTAAATAAATAAATATTTTTTCAGCAAACCAAACATAAAATAGATATATCTAGCATGCTCTAATGTCTTAAAACTTCTTAAGACTGCTATTCTTCATCAAATAGATGCCACCTTCAAGGAACACTGCTTGGTAAGGGTTAGGGTGAGGGGGGGTTTAAGGTCTTCTGGGTGTTTTAGGCAGGTTGCCTGGCACTCGTATAGCTTCACATAATCTGCCGATGCATGCCGTAACCAGTCATGCCAGCTTGAGATGCCCCACGGTTACTGCCCATCTGTAGGCCAATCAGATTCTGACCCTGCCTCAACTGCTCCTCAGAAAACTCTCGACGGTTGCCTTGAGATTTCCTGTCACACAAGATCAAAAAGAGTTCACATGGCACCGAGACACAACAAAGTGCATTCACAAGTCCAACCAAACAGGACGTAACGCACCATTATGAATTAGCCTGGCAGCAATCTTGCTCACCTGTGAAACCAGTCCCGGTTACCTCGGTAATGTCCGTCGTCTTTTGTGAGAGCCACGCTACCAAGCGCCATTAGAGTTCTCTGGACGGCTGCCATGTCTTTTCCTTTAACCAAGGGAACCAACAAGCACTGAAGTGACTTTGGCTACACACCAAGAACGCAACTTGCATACTACAGTACATCACCCCAGAAAGCATTGCAAAGGTTGATTAAAAGCAATGCCTTCAAAACAATTGAAACTCCTATATTAATTTGCTACAGCTGCATGCTTTTACAAGCTAATTCCCAAGATCAAGAAGTGCTATTCCAGAACCTATAAAAACAAATTTTACTGTACCTTCCCACAAGTCTACTGTCTGAAAAATGTCTGTGGTGATTACTCCATAGGCTTCAGCTGCCTGAAGGAACTGGGAGATCTTTTCCATCTGCTTAAAGGCCATCTGTGTCTCTGGGATCTTCTTAATAGGCTCCTTACCACGCGGATACAAACTGTTAATGAGTCTACAGAGGATCTGCAGACATGGACGATAAAGAAATAGGGGAGATAAAGATAAATAAAAGATGAACAGAATCATATTGGTGTGATATTGTCAAAATGATATTTACTCACAGTGCCATCCATTAGCCAGGTCTGAAAGTTTTGTTTCCCTGGCTGTGGTTTTTCAACATTTCCTCCACACTGAGCGACAATCCAGTCCACCAGCCGAGATTCCAGCTCTGGGTCATATTTCTGCTCGATCTTCTCCTGCACCTCACGGCTCAGTCCATAACTGGGTCCTCGGTTCGCCATTGGTCACTGAGGTTTAATAATTCTAGATATTTTCCCAGTGTATATAAAGAGACACTTGCTGAACCTGTGCTACAAAGAGAGAGAGAAAAAACTAAATTTCCCCTTTAGCTACTTGTTGGGTACCTAAAAGTCTTTGTGAATATTATTTGTCCTGCATTATGTTTATATATATATATATATATATATATATATATATATATATATATATATATATATATGAATGATCACGAACTGACCAGGGATAATATTGACCAGGGTGTGGTCCATGCTTGTTTCCATGTGTGACTTTAAAGAAAAAAAATCTAAATACGTTTCAATCTAAACCTATCTCTAACTTTATAATAGAAAATCATTGCAATTATTCTATAATTCTTTTGAATTAGGTATCGCGTGCAGACGCAAAAAGCAACTGACTGCGCAGGTTTAGCCCAAATTAGTTTTAAACTATTTAATTTAAACAACTATCTTACTGATAATTATAGCCTATATTCTGCCTGCTATGTCATAATTTTGTCAAGGATAACGTTTTACTTACTGAAAGGAGATGTGCGTGTCGTCCTCTGGCGCAGCGAGGTCAAATCCTTCCTGTGGTCACTGCTCAGTGATGCTGGACTGAAACATCCATGTAGCGAGAATGGGGCGTGGCTCCGAGCGCGCTGTCCGGAGTGCGGAATCCACTATGGTGGAGGCTTGGCTTATGAATATTAATTAGCTTACGTATACGGACGCTGGTGGAAAGTTACCAAGCAGCGTCGACCTGACTTAATTAACATTCATGAGCTTGTCTGGAATAGCAAAGGAGGACGGACTGCTGCTCAATCAAATGCAACGGTACAGAATCAGCCTACTCCAAAAAAAATGGTGAATATTTCTCGGGTACGACTGCTTATTTTAAAAAATAAGATTTTCTATACATTTATAGGCTACCTCTTTTTAACGTTAAATTCGTTTTCATAATGCGAGATTTAAGAAAGACGTGTACAACGGTTTCAAAACTGACAGAAAAAAACAGACCCTTTTGCTCTTGCCCTCTCAGTAATAAAGAACCAAGCCCATTTCCAATTCGGTTAATACGGAAGAGGGTTAGGGCCAAGCAATAATAAAAAAATAAAACCTTCTCGAAATTAAAGTTGTTAAATTTCGAGAAAAAAAAGTCAAGATAAAATGTTGACAAATACACTCGTTAAATTTCGAGAAAAAAGTCGAGATAAAATGTTGAGAATAAAGTCATTAAATTACGAGAAAAAAGTCGTTAAATTACGAGAACAAATTCGTTAAATTATGAGAAAAATGTCATTAAATTTCGAGAAAGAAGTCGAGATAAAATGTTGAGAATAAAGTCATTAAATTATGAGAAAAAAGTCGTTAAATTACAAGAACAAATTCGGTAAATTCTCGTAATTTAATTTTATCTCGAAATTTGACGTCATTTTTCTCATAATTTAACGAATTTGTTCTCGTAATTTAACAACTTTTTTCTCGTAATTTAATGACTTTATTCTCAACATTTTATCTCGACTTTTTTCTTGCAATTTAAAGAGTTTTTTTCTCGTAATTTAACGAGTTTATTCTCAACATTTTATCTCGATTTTTTTCTCGAAATTTAACGAGTTTTTTTCTCGTAATTTAACGAGTTTATTCTCAACATTTTATCACGACTTTTTTCTCGAAATTTATCAAGTTTTTTTCTCGTAATTTAACAAGTTTATTCTCAATATTTTATCTTGACTTTTTTCCCGAAATTTAACGATTTTTTTCTCGTAATTTAACGAGTTTATTCTCAACATTTTATCACGACTTTTTTCTCGAAATTTAACGAGTTTTTTCTCGTAATTTAATGACTTTATTCTCAACATTTTATCTAGACTTTTTTCTCGAAATTTTACGATTCTTTTTCTCATAATTTAACGAGTTTATTCTCAACATTTTATCTCGACTTTTTTCTCGAAATTTAACGAGTTTTTTCTCGTAATTTAACACGTTTTTTCTCGTAATTTAACGAGTTTATTCTCAACATTTTATCTAGACTTTTTTCTTGAAATTTAATGAGTTTATTCTCAACATTTTATCTAGACTTTTTTCTCGAAATTTAAAGATTTTTTTCTCGTAATTTAATGACTTTATTCTCAACATTTTATCTAGACTTTTTTCTTGAAATTTAATGATTTTTTTTTCTCATAATTTAACGAGTTTCTTCTCAACATTTTATCTCAACTTTTTTCTCGAAGTTTAACAAGTTTTTTCTCGTAATTTAACGAGTTTATTCTCAACATTTTATCTCGACTTTTTTCTTGAAATTCATCGAGTTTTTTCTCGAGATTTAAAAATTTTTTTCTCGAGATTTAACGAGTTTTTTCTCGTAATTTAACACGTTTTTTCTCGTAATTTAACGAGTTTATTCTCAACATTTTATCTAGACTTTTTTCTTGAAATTTAACGAGTATTTTTCTCATAATTTAACGAGTTTATTCTCAACATTTTATCTAGACTTTTTTCTTGAAATTTAACGAATTTTTTAATCAGAATTTAACGAGTTTATTCTCAACATTTTATCTAGACTTTTTTCTCGAAATTTAATGATTATTTTCTCGTAATTTAATGACTTTATTCTCAACATTTTATCTCGACTTTTTTCTTGAAATTTAATGAGTTTTTTCCTCATAATTTAACGAGTTTATTCTCAACATTTTATCTCAACTTTTTTCTCGAAATTTTAACGAGTTTTTTTCTCGTAATTTAATGACTTTATTCTCAACATTTTATCTAGACTTTTTTCTCGAAATTTAATGAGTTTTTTTCTCATAATTTAACGAGTTTATTCTCAACATTTTATCTAGACTTTTTTCTCGAAATTTAAAGATTTTTTTCTCGTAATTTAATGACTTTATTCTCAACATTTTATCTAGACTTTTTTCTTGAAATTTAATGAGTTTTTTTCTCATAATTTAACGCGTTTATTCTCAACATTTTATCTCGACTTTTTTCTCGAAATTTAACGAGTTTTTTTCTCGTAATGTAACGAGTTTATTCTCAACATTTTATCTCAACTTTTTTCTTGAAATTTAACGATTTTTTTTTCTCATAATTTAACGCGTTTATTCTCAACATTTTATCTCGACTTTTTTCTTGAAATTTAACAAGTTTTTTTCTCATAATTTAACGCGTTTATTCTCAACATTTTATCTGGTCTTTTTTCTCGAAATTTAACGAGTTTTTTTCTCGTAATTTAACGAGTTTATTCTCAACATTTTATCTCGACTTTTTTCTTGAAATTTAATGAGTTTTTTCCTCATAATTTAACGAGTTTATTCTCAACATTTTATCTCAACTTTTTTCTCGTAATTTAACACGTTTTTTCTCGTAATTTAACGAGTTTATTCTCAACATTTTATCTCAACTTTTTTCTTGAAATTTAACGAGTTTTTTTCTCATAATTTAACGAGTTTATTCTCAACATTTTATCTAGACTTTTTTCTCGAAATTTAATGAGGTTTTTTCTCATAATTTAACGCGTTTATTCTCAACATTTTATCTCGACTTTTTTCTCGAAATTTAACGAGTTTTTTTCTCGTAATGTAACGAGTTTATTCTCAACATTTTATCTCAACTTTTTTCTTGAAATTTAACGAGTTTTTTTTCTCATAATTTAACGCGTTTATTCTCAACATTTTATCTCGACTTTTTTCTTGAAATTTAACAAGTTTTTTTCTCATAATTTAACGCGTTTATTCTCAACATTTTATCTGGTCTTTTTTCTCGAAATTTAACGAGTTTTTTTCTCGTAATTTAACGAGTTTATTCTCAACATTTTATCTCGACTTTTTTCTTGAAATTTAATGAGTTTTTTCTCGAGATTTAACGAGTTTTTTCTCGAGATTTAATGAGTTTTTTTCTCGTAATTTAACGAGTTTATTCTCAACATTTTATCTCAACTTTTTTCTTGAAATTTAACGAGTTTTTTTCTCATAATTTAACGAGTTTATTCTCAACATTTTATCTAGACTTTTTTCTAGAAATTTAATTATTTTTTTCTCATAATTTAACGCGTTTATTCTCAACATTTTATCTCGACTTTTTTCTCGAAATTTAACGAGTTTTTTTCTCGTAATTTAACGAGTTTATTCTCAACATTTTATCTCGACTTTAATCTCGAGATGGTTTTATTTTTTTTATTATTGCTTGGCCCCAATCCTCTTCCGTAGATTAATGCTTGTAAATTCTGAAAGAAAACTTGTGCTGCACGTGATAAACAGGAAAACAAGTCTTTGAACTAATTACTGAAATCTTTAAGCATGGTTTAAGATACTTTTACTAATAAAGTAGGCCTATAAGTGAGTAAACTGAGGAATTTAAATACATAATATTTAGTTTGTAATAACGACATACCCATAAGACTGTATGAAATTACATTGTACTTTATAAATAGTTTGAAAGTGTAAATATGAAAGTATAAAGCAGCTTATGTAATTTAAGAAAGCTATAAAGCAATTACTGTTTAAATGACAACTTAATGAATCATGTGATTCATGTTTCATTGATTAACCTGCATTGTGCCATTTCAGTTTAGAGCCCTCTGATAACCAACTGATATAGAAAGGTATAGAAAGAAAAAAAAGCTTATTAGTTGGGATGGGGGTTAAAACAAAAGCCCCTGGCCCTTTGAACACAGTCCAACACTAATCCTGCATGTTAATAAACAACCTTGCAGTTTGTGGAGCAGTGGCCCAATACATACTCCAGACAAACAAGGAGTGCAGGGAGGGGGCAAGGAAGAATTTAAAGGTCAGTTTGATATAATGTGCTCAGTACTGTGCTCGATGGGACGTTCAGGTGGGCTAATGCAATAAAACACACACCACTAACTCCTTGTCCCAAAACAGCCATCTTACATTTAGGGCTCAGCACAATCGACAGTGTTTGTGGCATAATGTTAATTACCACAAAAAAATTAATTTCCACTTGTAGAATTATTTTCTTATAATGGACACATCATGGAAATGAATAGGGGCCAATTTGTAAACTTAAAAAAAAACTCACTGTTTGAATATTATAGTCACAAAATGCAAACAATGATTTTAGTGGTGACTTAAAGGTGCCATAGAACTTTTTAAAAAAGTATGTAATATAAGTATAACGAGTCCCCTGAATGTGTCTGTGAAGTTTCAGCTCAAAATACCCCATAAATTAAAAAAAAAATAAATTTTTAACTGCCTATTTTGGGGCACCATTAACTATGAGCCGATTTAGGCTGCGGCCCTTTTAATGCTCATGCTCCCCACCCACGGAGCTTGCGCTTTCCTTAAACAGCATAAACAAAATTCACACAGCTGATATAATCCTAAAAATTGTTCTTTACAAAGTGTTCATCATGCAGCATGTCTAATCGCATAAGTATGGTATTAATTTGGAAGTTTACATTTGATTCTGAATGAGTTTGATAGTGCTCCGTGGCTAAAGCTAACATTACACACTGTTGGAGAGATTTATAAAGAATGAAGTTGTGTTTATGAATTATACAGACTGCAAGTGTTTAAAATATGAAAATAACAAGTCTTATCTCCATGAATACAGTAAGAAACGATGGTAACTTTAACCACATTTAACAGTACATTAGCAACATGCTAACAAAACATTTAGAAAGACAATTTACAAATATCACTAAAAATATCAAATCATGGATCATGTCATTTATTATCGCTCCATCTGCCATTTTTCGCTGTTGTCCTTGCTTGCTTGCCTAGTCTGATGATTCAGCTGTGCACAGATCCAGATGGTAATACTGGCTGCCCTTGTCTAATGCCTTGAACATGGCATATGCAAATACTGGGGGCGTACATATTAATGATCCTGACTGTTATGTAACAGTCAGTGTTATGTTAAGATTCGCCTGTTCTTTTAAACAAATGAGATTTATAGAAGGAGGAAACAATGGAGTTTGAGACTCACTGTATGTCATTTCCATGTACTGAACTCTTATATTCAATTTTTAATTCTAGGGCACCTTTAATACAATTTTATCCAATTTTGTTGCAATGACAACACAATGCCATAAACCCTAAAACACCAAAATTATGAACACAATAAAATGTAAACAGCTTGAATACACAAGATCTAACAGAATTAAGACATTTTTATTACTTCAAAAAAATATTTTAAACAGATCCACTGTTGGATCAGTTGAAATTAATTTTAATATTATGTGCGGTCAACTGAGCTTAAAGGGTTAGTTCACTTTCAAATGAAAATTACTCCAAGCTTTACTCACCTTTCTTTTTTCTGATGAACACAATCAGAGATATATTGATAAATATCCCGACGCATCCAAGCTTTATAAATGGCAGTGAGCGATACCAAAGAGTATGATGCTGAAGAATCTGCATCCATCCACCATAAACGTACTTCACACGGCTCCGGAGGGATAATAAAGGCCTTCTGAAGCGAAGCGATGTGTTTGTGTAAAAAATATATATCCATATTTAACGAGTTATGAAGTAAAATATCTAGCTTCCACCAGACTGCCTTCTGTATTCAAAGAAAGCGCAACGCCTCTTGCAGTTCAAAAAGCTTACGTTACGTCCTACGCCTTCCCTATTCAACTTACGGAAAAAGCTTAACTGACACAACGCCAGTTCCATTTTTTCGTAACTTGAATACAGAAGGTGGTCTGGCGCCTTTATTATCCCTCCGGAGCTGTGTGGAGTACATTTATGATGGATGGATGCAGTTTCTTTAGCTTCATACTCATTGGTATCGCTCATTGCCATTATAAAACTCGGATGCGTTAGGATATTTACCAATATATTTCCGATTGTGTTCATCAGAAAGAAGAAAGTCATATACATCTAGCATGGCTCAGGGTAAGTAAAACTTGGGGTAATTTTCATTTGAAAGTGAACTAATCCTTTATCTTGCAATGAAACTGGTATATTCCTCTAAGGAATTTAAGGAATACAGTATTTAAAAACACAGTGTATTGGTAAACAGAGGCTTTATTTCCATAAAACAGTTTGAAAAATGGTTAAAAAAAAGGCACAGAAGATCCTGACAAACCTTTTGCTAGACAAACAGCAGCTTTACCTTAAAGGTTTAATGGCACAGCATTGCACTGAGTAAACATGTAAAAGAAAAGATTTTGTCCTCCCACAGTTCACACTTTCCATCGTTCTGGTCTGGAAGACAAAACAGGAAGTGGGTGTTTGGCAAAAGCAAGTGGTAGAGGGTCTTAAGGCTAGTTGCTTGGTAACCCGATCCCAAACGGTGCCTCACACCATGGTGGTAAGCTTGTCTATGAGGTCATCAATGGTGTAGACAATGAGCTTGATGTCATCTTTTTCAGCCATACGGTGCTGGCCGTGGCGCCGCAGAATGATGTCCACGTCGGGGCTCAGTATACGCTCGGCCACTTGCATGGAGATGTGCCAGGGCACGTCCTCGTCTTTCAGGCCGTGAATGAGACGAACGGGGCAGGTTATGGGGATGGGGCTCTGTAGGATGCAGTGGTTCTCAGCTTCACGCAGGAAATCCATACTCACAGTGTAAATGCCCTCCTCGTTACTTTTCGTGGGGACCGTCCATGAACCCTTTTCCTCGCACTCTTTTCTCACCTGAATAACATTTGTGGACGCTCTGACTCATTTTGAATATCAACACCACAACATTTGAGACATTTAATGTGAGGTTTTTTGTAGTCAAACTACTTCAGTTGCATCTCACCTCTATAGGAAGTGTCTTAAAGGCTGTAACAAAATGATCTGCTGCTGTAGAAATGCCCACCAATGCTTTTGTTTTCTCTGGGCGAGCTATAGCAGCCAAAAGCATCAGCCAGCCACCCATACTGGAGCCAACAAGAATCTAGGAGACAAACGTTACAGTACTAACAGTCAAACTATTAGTGACCCCTAGTGTTCACTCTTTAAAATTAAAGAATTAAGGAATTAGTTCACTTCAGAATTAAAAGTTCCTGATAATTTACTCACCCCTACATCATCCAAGATGTCTATGTATATGTCTTTCTTTCTTCAGTCGAAAAGAAATTAAGGTTTTTGAGGAAACCATTTCAGGATTTTTCTACATATAGTGGACTTCACTGGGGTACAAAGGGTTGAAGGTTCAAATTGCATTTTCAGTGCAGCTTCAAAGGGCTCTACATGATCCTAGCCAAGGAATAAGGGTCTTGCCTAGTGAAACGATCTGTCATTTTCTAAAAAAAATAAAATAAAAATGTATATACTTTTAACAGCAAATGCATTACGTAATTGTTGGAAAAGTCACGCGTGACGTAGGTGGAAGTACCGATCCAGTGTCTACAAAGTAAACGTGCAAAGACGTGTCAAACGCCTTTATAAAAAGGTAAAACAGCGATGTCGGATGATTTTGAAGATGGAGGAGAAAATAAGATGGAGTTTTTCGCCCTACCGTGGTACTTCTGCCTACATCACGTGTGACCTTTCCAACATGATTACGTAATATTTGGTGCATTGCAGAGCTAGTGCAAGACAAGCATTTTTGGTTAAAAAGAATATACTTTTTTTTAGAAAATGTCCGATCGTTTCACTAGATTAGACCCTTATTCCTCAGCTGGGATCGTGTAGAGCCCTTTGAAGCTGCATTGAAACTGTAATTTGGACCTTCAACCCGTTGTACCCCAGTGAAGTCCACTATATGGAGAAAAATCCTGGAATGTTTTCCTCAAAAAACTCAATTTCTTATCGACTGAAGAAAGAAAGACATGAACATGTTGGATGACATGGGGGTGAGTACATTTTCAGGAAATTTTAATTCTGAAGTGAACTAATCCTTTAAGGCAAAACACTGAGCATGATTATTAAAAAATGGAAAATTACAGATGTATTTCAGTTTATAGAAATTCCAATTTTTTTTTTTAAATAAAAGTCTTCTAAAAATGCAAAAGCTGCCAATTCCTCAGCTGGTCCTAAATATTGACTCATGTCTATCAATGTTTAGCTAGCATCATGAAAGTATTTGTAGCCTTACCTGAGGACCTTCAGCAAGTTCATCTAACATGAACAGGACATCTTTTTTCCAAGTTCCAATGGTGCCTTCTGAAAATACACCTTCAGAAGCTCCATGACCAGAGTAATCAAACCTGTAAATCCACGTAAAATGATTTGAGTTTTGTGTCAACTTTGACCTAGAGGATTGACAGTTTTACAATTCTCACGTTTGTTTGTCTGATTCAAATTATGGTAAGGTACATATATAAAGAGGTGTCCAAAACTTTAAGACATCTAAGGAAAATGCTTCTATTGCAGTCAGACTAAAAATGATGAAAAATGCATTTCAGTCGGGATGATTTTTTTTTTTTTTTTGACCATGTTTCATCACAATGTCATTGTGTAAACAAGCAAGGTCACGTTCATCTGCCTCCACTTTTGAGTGCAATGACCATGTAAAACTTTAATCAACAACCTTTGCATAGAACCAAGTCCCTGTACAACATTTTTTTCTTTTTCGATAATCCATTGATGTATGTCACAATACGGAAGAAAAGGTCTGTCACTAAAAATTTGATCTGAATATGAAAATCAGAATGTCTTAGTATTTGACTTGAGCTGCAAGAATTTATTATTTCAGAATCTCATGATTTGAGAATGATCCAAAGAGACTCAACAGATTTACTTAATTGATTAGTAACCTTGAAATAGTGCGGATGTTGAGTTTTAGATTATAACATTTCTATTTTTTTTACTATTATTATTTACATGAAGTCTCAGACCTTTAGACCCCATTGCACATATCTGTGATTGTGAGTATCAGACACAAACCTCAGGTAGCCATGACCTAGAGATCTGCAGAACTCCTCCATGGCCTCTGCCTTCTGTCCGCTCATGTTGGATCCATATCCAGGCAGGAACACAACACCAGGACTCTTTCCCTTCACTCTACGATAGGCCAGCTTTGGTTGATCTGGCCGTGATATGTACTGTACTGTAGATTTCTGTCTAACTCCTGCAAATAAACACAACAGTATGTGGCTTTAGGGTTATAATTCTGCATTTCATGACCATTCAAGTGAGATTTTCTTAAGACTGCATTTATTTGATCAAAAGTTAAAAAAAAAATTGTGATTGCAAAGCTAAGTTTTCAGCAGCCACTAGTCTTCAGTGTCACATGATCCTTCAGAAATCATTTTAATGTGCTGATTTGCTGCTCAATATTTAATTATTTTATTAATTAGCAATGTTATAAATATCAATGTTACGCTGCTTAATATTTTTGTGGACACCGTGATTCATTTAAGGATTGATCAATTCATTTGAAATGGATATCTTCTGCACCGTGTAAACAAAGCTCTTAACAAACATGAGTTGAACACATAAAATGACAAGCATTGAAGACTTACAGTTGAAGCACAGTTTTAAAGGTTAAATATTTATGTGCAGTGTTATGCAGCGAGTCCCACTCCCCCAAGGTGTCCAGATACCACACCCCCTTCATTAGTCTAATTTTTAACAAGCGTAGTTTGCTTGTTTGTTACCTAAAGTAGCTTGTTAGTCTAGTAGTACGAACCCTCCAAAATCTTCGGTCTGACAGCACCGACAGCTCCATTGCTCGACTTCGGCAAAAGTCCTCTCCAACAATGCTTCAGCACCACCGCTGCCATGCTGTCTCATCACCCACTGCAGAAATAACGCGAGAATATCTGGGTTGCCATGTTTTAAAACGCACATGAAATCCCCCATTGCAAACCTTTGCCGTGTTGCCAAATACACTGCAAAGTACTACATTTTTTCTTGTTTTAAGCTAGAGGATGTTCACTTGTCTATAAATCACAATAGAAGTTATGCGCAATCTAACTTCCGCTTTCTGTAAAACAGATTAGTTCGCTTATGGTTTAGGTCTTTTGTATGTGCTTCATGAAAAGTTAGCTGTTTTATTCGAGATAACTTGCAAAGATGAGCATAACTGGTGTCTCCCGCATATGCAGATTGATGTTTAAAAGCTTTTTTAATTTTTCTTCTTCACACTAATGTTTAGATATTTAATAGAATAAAACACCTATAACATGTGAACTAGGTAGATTCGCTAATTACCTTAAAAATCCATAGATATGCCTTCATTTCATACTGCTGTTAACACTTTCTCTGACAAGCGGATGCAATGAGACCAGTTTTCCGGTTTGGTCATGTGACGTTTGACATGTACCCTATAGTAAAAACTATCGCAACTTCCATTTCATGCTGACTTTAAAATTTGATTAATTTCCATGGCTATTCCAGGTCTGGAAATGACTATTTTAAAATGAGATGTGCAGAACTATATGTTAAAGGATTAGTTCACTTTCAAATTAAAATTTCCTGATAATTTACTCACCACCATGTCATCCAAGATGTTCATGTATTTCTCTCTTCAGTCAAAAAGAAATTAAGTTTTTGATGAAAACATTCCAGGATTTTTCTCCATATAGTGGACTTCAATGGAGCCCAAACGGTTGAAGGTCAAAATTACAGTTTACAGCAATCCCAGACGAGGAATAAGGGTCTTATCTAGAGAAACTATCGCTCATTTTCTAAAGAAATAAATAAACATTTTAACCATAAATGCTCATCTTGAACTAGCTCTCTTCTTCTTCTATATTAAAATTCCAGCAGTGTAGACGCTGCTAAGTGTATTACTGCCCTCCACAGATCAAAGTTTGAACTAAATTGCCATATACAATATGCTAGTGCAAGTATATAAAAATTAGTTCAAACTTTGACCTGTGGAGGGCAGTAATACACTTAGCAGCATCTACACTGCTGGAATTCAAATAGAGAAGAAGAGAGCTAGTTCAAGATGAGCATTTATTGTTAAAACGTATTTATTTATTTTTTTTAGAAAATGATCGATGGTTTCTCTAGCTAAGACCCTTATTTCTCGTCTGGGATCGTGTAGAACGTTTTGAAGCTGCACTGAAACTGTAATTTTGACCTTAAACCGTTTGGGCTCCATTGAAGTCCACTATAAAGAGAATAATCCTGGAATGTTTTCATGAAAAACCTTAATTTCTTTTCGACTGAAGAAAGAAAGACATGAACATCTTGACATGGGGGTGAGTAAATTATCAGGAAATTTTCATTTGAAAGTGAACTAATCCTTTAAGATCTGAAGGAAATGAAAAAAAAAATGCATATAGATAAAGAATGATGTTTCATCAAGTTACAATTGTACAATTGTATCTCACCTTTTAAACAACATAACATTGAAAGTGCTTCAGAAAAATGATAAACAAACATTAGATTAGTAATTGCTGAATTTATTAAATACTTGCATGTAACAGCTGTAGAGTAGACATTTAGAAAATAAAGGCAGAATTTACATAAACACACACACACACACACACACACACACACACACACACACACACACACACACACACACACACACACACACACACACACACACTCATTTAACTGTAGTGATGGACGTTGGTGAAGCTTCATCATGTATTTCATCCTATCAGCACATCCCAGAATGCTCAACACTGGTTCCTCATAGTCTCACCAAAGTGCCTCTTTCCATCCAGGTACAGCATAGACTCTAAAGATGAACAAATGATTTGTTACAAATAATATTTTAAATAGAAAATAAAATATTATTGTCTTTATAAATATTCTGCACACTGCACTTGCTTAAAAATATAATATTTTTTATTACATAGCATTATTATAAATATGTATTTTTATGTATTTATAATAAAACAATTAATACAAATAAAATAGTTTTCACCTCCATAGCTCTGTGGTACAACAGCTGGGACATCCTTTTCAACACGAAAAGTGAAGTGAAACACATTGGTGGTGTTGTGCTGCCGGGTCAATGGGTCCAGCACTTCTGTGTGAACCCTGACCTGGATGTGCATCCCTTCTGTGTAACAAACCTGTTAAAGATGTCAGTTTTGTTAATGTGAATGATATTTAAATAAGCTGAAATAGCAAAAGTTACTAACCTGCGAAGACAACATGAGCAAGGATCCGATTTCTACAGGCTTCTGAAATAAGATGTCATCTACTGCCACCGGCGTTGGTCTGCATCCACTGAAAGAAACAAATACAGCCATGTGAAGAATGAATAACATTTTTACAGAAAAATATTAAACATATGGGGGAAACGGTTGTTTTTGCTCTTACGCAAATACACAGGCATTAGCCCGACCAAGCTCATAGGCCTTTCTCATCAGAAAACCACCAAATATCCGGTTGAAGATATTTCTTTCCTGTACAAAGAACAAATTAAATTAAAATATATAAATACAATACTTTAAAGTGCCCCATTATATATTTTTTTAGATATAACCTTTCATGTAGTATGTAATATAGCTGTTGTGAAGTTAAAAGATCTGCAAAATTATAAAGGTCAAAGTGTGCGATAAATGGAGATATTGTCTCCCAAAAGAAAGAACCGATTCTGAACAAGTCATTAGTAATTCCAGTTTTACTTCATGTATGAACCTATGTAGGTTTGCAACCAATTTTGCATAATGCCAGCTTATGTTCTTCACTGGCTGCCCACGAACAATGTGTACTTTGACAAGCCCTCAAACACTGTAGAAGAGTATTGGTTCATGATGTCGACATGTCAAGAAGAAGTTTTCTACGCTGTGAATCCACTTTTTGCATGCACTTCGAAAGGATGAGGAATCAGGTTTGAATTGATATGATAAAATTGGAGCCATCGTTACTATTCGTATCACTGCGAATACAAGTGTTAAAATTCAGATATGGTAATGAGTGTTTTGTTTCTGACATGCGCTGTAAGTGGTAGACCAATCACAACAGACTGGGCCATCTGACCAATCAGAGCAGAGTAGGCTTTCGGAAAGGAGGAGTTTAGAGACCTTTAATTGAACCATTTCAGGCACTGTGAGAAAAGAGGGGATGCTGCAATGTATATTATGAGAAAATTAAAGTGTTTTGACCTTGGATGCAAGTAAACCTATTGTAGGAAACGTCAAAAACAAAATTAGGAACATTTAAAATAGCATAATAGGGGCACTTTAAAAGTTATTTTAAAAAATATATTTAAAAATTCTGATTTTCTCACCTGTGGATGACAAATTTCAAGCCCTTTTAGTTTGGCATCTTCCATCCACACCGAATTTGGTGGTAGAATACGACTATGGAAACTCACCCGTCTACAGGAAAGGAAGAAATATTTTTAATTAATACCCATAGCGAAAACAAAGGCTCATAGATTTATATGTGTGTATTGATTAAATCTCACCGTGTGTCTAGAGTGTTGAGGAACAGGTTGTGAACGAGAGTCCTTTCCTCAGCGGTAGGGGCCACTTTAAGAAGAGAGGCTGTGCTCAGCTCCACACGCCTCTTCTTGTTTACTGTTCAACGTAAATTTGATAATAATCATAAATAAATAAATAAATAAATAAGGTTCCCTTTGCATAATTATAACTTAAAGGATTAGTCCACTTTTAAATAAACTTTTCCTGATAATTTACTCAGCCCCATTTCATCAAAGATGCTCATGTCTTTCTTTCTTTCTTCAGTCGAAAAGAAATTAAAGTTTCTGATGAAAACATTCCAGGATTATTCTCCTTATAGTGGACTTCAATGGGCACCAAACAGTTGAAGGTCAAAATTAGTTTCACTGCAGCTTTAAATTGTTCTACACGATCCCAGATGAGAAATAAGGGTCTTATCTAGTGAAACCATCACTCATTTTCTGAAAAAAAAAAAATTGAAAATTATATAACCAGAAGCTCTCTTCTTCTTCTCCTCTATTTGAATTCCAGCAGTGTAGACACTGCTAAGTGTATTACTGCCCTCCACAGGCCAAAGTTTGAACTAATTTTTATATGCAATATGCTAGTTCAATAGTTTTCAACACTGCTGGAATTCAAATAGAGGAGAAGAAGAAGAGAGCTAGTTCAAGATGAGCATTTAAGGTTAAAACTTATATCATTTTCAATTTTTTTCAGAAAATGAGCGATGGTTTCTCTAGATAAGACACTTATTTCTCATCTGGGATCGTGTATAACAATTTGAAGCTGCAGTGAAACTAATTTTGACCTTCAACTGTTTGGTGCCCATTGAAGTCCACTATGAGGAGAATAATCCTGGAATGTTTTCAACAAAAACTTTAATTTCTTTTTGACTGAATAAAGAAAGACATGGACATCTTGGATGAAACGGGGGTGAGTAAATTATCAGGAAAAGTTTATTTAAAAGTGGACTAATCCTTTAATAGTGTGAACTGAAAAGCAAGCTGCAAACCTGAACAGATATTTTAAAACACATACTTTTAATCTATCGCTTCTGGGTTAAAAAGACCATTTTAATTGTTAATAGACAAAAATAAAATGTACTCACTTTCACCCTGTCGAAAAATCGCCTCTTCATCTGGACCCTCTGGTTTGAGTGGGTTTACAAAAGCTGCCCTAAAGAAAGAATATGTGCATTAACTCACAGACACCGCATATCAAGTTCTGACATGCTGATCGTATCATTGAGCTGCGCCTGCGAAACCTTTTATTTTCAGGATCTCGAGCCACCATTACAAATGTAGCATCTAATACATCGGTGTACGCACCATCATGGCACTGAAAAAACAGTTAATTTTAGTTTGATAAACAAAATAACACTCTAATCATACTATACAATATACAGAGAATACATATTTACTAAAAATGGAAAACAATACCTGAGACATGTGCATTTTAGCTTCTATTGAGGTTTTGCCAACCCATGTAACATGACCCGTGAACTTGATGTCACAGTCTGGGTAGATTATGTTTTGTCTCATGTCTGAGATATAGTAACAATTGCATATAATGAATAATTATTTATTCAAATATGAATACATGCATTTAATTTAACATTAAGTGGCAATACAACAATTAACTAGCTGTTTATACTGTATCTGTGTGAATAAATGAGATACAATACCGATCTTGTCCACTAGAGCGGTGACAATAGAAAGTGGAGATCTTTTCAGCTCCTCATTCCATGTGTGAGAGTAACAGATGAGCACTAAGAAGACAAGAATGAGACAGATGTATGCTGTAATAACTCATAATGTGTTCATGTCAGTTATTATGGCATACATCTGTAGTACCTCCTAAACAGTCCAAGTCCTCCAAAATCCGACCAAACCTGTGAAAAAAAAAACAAAAAAAAAAAAACATTTTGGCAAAAACAGTGATCAGAAAAAGATAAAGTGCATAGGTAATGATCTTTCAGTACCTGACAGCATTGTGAGAGTTGAGATATTTCTCTCTCAAGGCAGGCTGGGTACCCAGAGGAAGATGCGCCTCAATTGCACTGTCTTTCATTCTTTTTGCAGGAAGTTCATCCTGACTCTGAGCAAGATACTGGCTTAGTGACGCACGCTCAGCTAATACTTGCTGATGGTCTCTGTATGTTATAGAGAAAATACATTTTTGTCCAGCTGCATTTCTATTTATTTTGCTTACTCCAGCATAATGTGTGATGATTGCAATATTGTTACATCAATAACATACTGCCAGTTGGTAGATGCGCCGACTATCTCTCTCAGCCTGTTGCGAACTGTGAAAAATAAAAAATAAAAAACATCAAAATGCATTGGTTAGTCTTCAGTTTTGGTATTAGAAACACAGACTTTTTAGCTTTATACTAAAGAGTTAAATAACTTAATGCCAATATTGTGACAATTGCATTATGCTGCTGCTGCCTGTTTTGTTGGTCAAAACTCTTAAGAAAATAAAGTTAAAGGGAAAAAAATGCAGTTAATGGACACACATAGCAAAACAGGAAGCAAAAGACAGGAATCAAAACAAGACTGCTTCAACAGGCTGCTAATTAAAGGCAAGGTATAAGGTCACAAAAGGGAAAGGTATTTCAAAAATGAAAAACATGCATGTATGCCTTAAAATAACAGCAGGAGGGTGAGAGTGAGAGAGAGTCTAAAAATAAGAGCTCAATTTGCATTCAGAATGAAAAGTGTACTAGTCTAGTGTATACTAGTGTATTCCTGTACAGTAACCTTCAGCCATATCAGGTGCCTTTCCTTGTCGGGATATTTGACCCATGGAAAACTTCCTGCACGTGAAGGACACTGCAGACTTCAGGACCCTATTCAAAATGAGTGAGCTGAAAGAATAAAGAGGCACGAGGGAGGCAAAGGGTAAAGCCATGCATCAACGAAAATAGTAAAAACTAAAACAAGAAGTACCTTACAGATGAAACACTCACCGTGGACACGACATCTTTTTGTTCTTCCCTCACTACTTTGGAGAACAGCGGGAACTTTTTTCAAAACAACAACAGAACTTGCAGATAGCTATAGTTTTTCTTTGTCGATTCTCTGCGCACCGTATGTTGTAAATACTCACTTTTAACGAACATTTGTTCACAATGGCCCGGTTTCTAACGTAGTTACACCCATTACTGTTTAGGATGTTTGCAATGAGCGTTATTCAAGGGTAACAATTTTAACAGGAAAAAAACAAACAAAAAACATTTACTCACTGTCTCCACATGACCAAATATAATTCTGTCATGACGTAGTGGCTGGCTATTTATCTCTTGCAATTTCCCGAGTTGGTCACTCGGTGGCAGTAATAGTCTGTACAGAGCATAGGTACAGAGCTTTATCGGCTTTATCGTTCACTAACCTTTCCATCAGTAAAGAAATGTGCAAATTTTTTTTTAAACGATATATTGACATGAGATGAAGACTCCAGTCATCAGTACGCTAATACAATTTTATTTTATTGTACATGGAGCGGGTCGCCTCACAAGGACCACTGTGTTGAGATCACACGACCAGCCATACTACTCGCTTCAGTAATTCACCTGTTATTGGACACTTTCGCTTGTGGAATAAATTAATCCAGAAAATACATATCTGAGATATAAGGAAATACAGATGTAGATAAACATATCGCCAGTCGATAAGAAACTAACAAAGCATTTACTTGCTTATAAAAGTGCATAAAATAATAAATGTATTTTTAAAATATATATAAAAAAAAAACCTTGGAAAATGACAATATTTATGATTATATATATATATATATATAGAGAGAGAGAGAGAGAGGGAGAGAGAGAGAGAGAGGGAGAGAGAGAGAGAGAGAGAGAGAGAGAGAGAGAGAGAGAGAGAGAGAGAGAGAGAGAGAGAGAGAGAGAGAACAAAAACATAAAAAAAAATTCATTGGTCAGTTGTTGGTTATTTTGGCACAGGTAGTGTGTACATGAAAGGCATCATGTTAATCTCCTGGAAATTAAATTTGTACTTTAACTTCTTTACAGAGTCCATTGCAGGTCCATATATATTTCCATGGTTGTTTGTAACATTTACAATAATAGTAATGAAAAAAAAGGATGTTTATATTAGCTAAATTGTCAGTATTCTGAAACATGCAGATTAAACTGCAAAACCTGATTCTTATCCATACTGCGCTCTCTAGGACAGATGTGTACAGTAAAGTTTTTTGATCGTCAGTTTAGGATTTCCTTGTTTCCTTTTGTGGAGATTAAGGAAGGAAGACAGGATTTTAGAGTTTGTTCATACATTTCCTTTTTCAAGGTACCAGTTGTTCATGAATTGCTCTACCAGCATTCAGATCATTAACACAAAAACAGGTCAATTGCCCTTGAGTCTTTAAAGTCTTCTCTCCTTATAAATGTCATTGTAGTGCCAATAAAACATGGTCTGTTATAAGTCTCAATGACTAAATAGGTCCAATAACTGAGATATGCATACATAAAAAAAAACTCAAACATGTAAACAGACTATTTCATAAAATGTTCCTCTCCCAATGTAAGGATGGAATTGTGAAAAACAATATTTTACATTGTAAATGTAACATGTAATAAAATATATAAATACAAAATGAACAAAACTAAAATAATAAAAGCTGAAACCACACATACAAATTCTCATGTAACTACAGCGGTGATTATCACTGCAGCTCTGGCAGGAAGATATGGTCCTATCAGCACATCTTAGACTGCTCAACCTTGGGTCCTTATCATCTCATCAAAGTGCCTCTTTCCATCCAGGTACAGCATAGACTCTGCAATTGACAGCAATATTAAGTTATGAATAATTCCATTAAAATATAATGTAACAATATTTGTATACAATAAAAAAAATATATCTGACCTCCATAGCTCTGTGGTACAACAGCTGGGACTTCCTTCTCAACATGAAAAGTGAAGTGAAACACATTGGTGGTGTTGTGCTGCCGGGTCAATGGATCAAGCACCTCTGTGTGAACCCTGACTTGGATGTGCATCCCTTCTGTGTAACAAACCTGTCAGCAGAGTATTATCAAAAATCTTAGTCTGAAGTACAAAAAAGGGCAACAAATTAGGGCATTTGATAATGATATGAAAGAATTTAGAGACCTGTGAGGAAAGCAATAGCAAAGAGCCAATTTCAACAGGCTTCTGAAATAAGATGTCATCTACAGCCACCGGCGTTGGTCTGCATCCACTGAAAGAAACAAATACAGCCATGTGAAAAATTAAACACTGCTTTAAAGTAAACATTCAGTAGATAAAGAGGAATCTCTTACGCAAATGCACAGGCATTGGCCCAACCAAGCTCATAGGCCTTTCTCATCAGAAAACCACCAAATATCCGGTTAAAGATGTTTCTTTCCTGTATAACACACACACACACACACACACACACACAAAATATTACACCATGGTACTAGTTGACAGTATCAGTTTCATCAGTCAAGTACTGCAAAAAAAGTTTCTCCTCACTTGTGGGTGACAAATTTCAAGCCCTTTCATTTTAGCATCTTCCATCCACACTGAGTTAGGTGGTAAAATCCGACTTCGAAAGCTAACAGTTCTATAAGGAGAAGGTACATATTCTTAAAAAATTGCCATAAAAATAAAGGCACAGAGATTTATATGTGTGTATTGATTAAATCTCACCGTGTGTCTAGAGTGTTGAGGAACAGGTTGTGAACGAGAGTCCTCTCCTCAGCTGTAGGGGCCACTTTAAGAAGAGAGGCTGTGCTCAGCTCCACACGCCTCTTCTTGTTTACTGTTCAATGTAAACAACATCAGTCTTACTCTATATGTTTTAAGCTGAACTGGCAATAGAGTGGTGGAACTGTGACACATTTTTGTAGGCCAAAACCCGGAAGCGAGTTAGCATTTTACCACTTCTGGTTTCATCGTTTCAGAATCAGTGGTTTTTTTAAAATGGGTTTTTGGTTAAACGGCTGAAAGAAGGTCTGTGGTTAACACAAGTTCAAGTTACTTTCACATTTTATTCTGCAACATAAAAAGCATTCATGATTTTTTTAAGCTGTTACATGTCTTGAAAATGAAGGATGCTAACAAGTGAATAAATTGGACTATACAGGTAAGCTCAGTCCACTTTTACAGCCTAGTTATGCTTATAACTGTGCTCTTACAAACAATTCACAACTATTCTAATTCAAACTTTCAGGGAAAATGTTTTTAAATAAAGACTGAAAAAGTTGTTGGAAACTTTGCTTATAGCCTGTGTAGCTTTTTGCTTCTGAGTTGAGTTCATCGGTGGAAATTTTCTTCATTATCTAGATAAACTTTTCACAGAGCTTTTTTTTTGTGATAATCCAAAAGCCTATGGGAAAATCCTATTGGGTTTTTGTCGAGGGAACCAGCGTGATGCTAACTGCTGATTGGCCTATAAAGTGACATCATAGTTCCACCGCTCTATTGTGATTGCAAATAGACAAAAGTGCTACTCACTCTCCCCCTGTTGAAAAATGGCCTCTTCTTCTGGTCCTTCTGGTTTCAGTGGGTTTATAAAAGCTGCCCTGGATAAACAGCACATAACCCATGCTTAATTTGCAGACATAAATCATGAACATGTCGATCATAACAACAGGTTTAATGTTACCTTTTGTTTTCAGGATCTCGAGCCACCATTACAAACGTGGCATCTAATACATCAGTGTACGCCCCATCATGATACTGAGAAAACAGCAACAACTTTTTATTTAAATGATCTTATGTGCAACATATAGCATGTACATTTCATAAAAAGACTTTAGATATACCTGAAACATGTGCATTTTAGCTTCTATTGAGGTTTTGCCAACCCATGTCACGTGACCTGTGAACTTGATGTCACAGTCTGGGTAGATTATGTTTTTTCTCATGTCTGTGAAACAATAACAAAAAACAAAATCAAATAATTCTAAAAAAAAAAAAAAAACTAAAACTGTTTATCAGACTTCTATACAAGAGGCAATACCGATCTTGTCCACTAGAGCTGTGACAATAGACAGTGGAGATCTTTTCAGCTCCTTATTCCATGTGTGAGAGTAACAGATGAGCACTAAGGAGACAAGAATGAGATGGTATGTGATAAGACAAAGATAAAGTTTACTCAACAGCCACTTTTCCACTGTTGTGGAAATTAATCATTCCATTCTGTGTTGATCTGGCCCAGTCGGTACGGATATGGTTTCATTTTCCACTGTGGGGCTGACAACAGAATTTATTGGAATTTAATACAAATATCATTTGTATTGATGTAAAAATGTCAGTCGTTGCCTTTGTGAAGCAAGAGTTTACAGACTGGTAGCCAAACCAAGTGCTTTGCCAAACCAAGCTCAAGTGAGAATATAACTGAAACCATTTTTGGTACTATTCGGCCCGCTGGTGGACAGCGGCTAATGGTTCCATAAAGAACCTTTAAAGGGTTAGTTCACCCAAAAATGAAAATTCTGTCATTTATTGCTAATCCTCATGCCGTTCTACACCTGTAAGACCTTTGTTCATCTTCGGAACTCAAATTAAGATATTTTTGTTGAAATCTGATGGCTCCGTGAGGCCTCCATAGGGAGCAATGGACACTTCCTCTCTCAAGATCCATAAAGGTACTAAATCATATTTAAATCAGTTCATGTGAGTACAGTGGTTCAATATTAATATTATAAAGTGACGAGAATATTTTTAGAGCGCCAAAAAACAAAATAACGACTTATTTAGTGATGACCGATTTCAAAACACTGCTTAATGAAGCATCGGAGCATAAATCAGTGTATTGAATCATGATTCAGATCGCGTGTCAAACTGGCAACGGCTGAAATCACGTGACTTTGGCGCTCCGAACAGCAGATTCGATACACTGATTCATTTATGCTCCGAATCTTCCTGAAGCAGTGTTTTGAAATCGGCCATCACTAAATAAGTCGCTATTTAGTTTTTTTGGTGCTCCAAAATATTCTCGTCGCTTTATAATATTAATATTGAACCACTGTACTCACATGAACCGATTTAAATATGATTTAGTACCTTTATGGATCTTGAGAGAGGAAGTGTCCATTGCTCCCTATGGAGGCCTAACGGTGCCATCGGATTTCAACTAAAATATCTTAATTTGTGTTCTGAAGATTAACGAAAGTCTTACGGGTGTGGAATTGCATGAGGGTAAGTAATAAATGACAGAATTTTCATTTTTGGATGTACTAACCCTTTAACATCCATGTAATCTTTCCATTGCACAAAAGGTTCAATATAGAGTAAAAAAGGTTATTTAGATTATAAAAATGTTCACACTTTGAAAAACCAAAATGGTTCTTCTATGGCATCACAGTGAAAACCCCCTTTCAAAACTTTTATTTTTAAAAAATATTACCTGCTAAACTGTCCAGGTCCTCCAAAATTCTTCCAAACCTGTTGAGAAAAAGGTATTTAAGCAAAGGAAAATGTACCCATTCAGAACACATATACGAAAATGGTTGGTTGTCAAGTTGGTTATTATCTGAATGCCTCTATTTTTATAACCTGCCTTTTAGTACCTGACACTGTTGTGATAGTTGAGATATTTCTCTCTCAAGGCAGGCTGGGTACCCAGAGGAAGATGAGCCTCGATTGCACTGTCCTTCATTGTCTTTGCAGGAAGTTCATCCTGACTCTGGGCAAGATACTGGCTTAGTGACGCACGCTCAGCTAATGCTTGCTGATGGTCTCTGTATAATGAAATAAAGAAAATACAACATTTTATGTAAAGTGGTCAGTCACAAATAACAAAGACTATCACACTGCAAAAGCAATAACATAACATACTTCCAGTTGGTAGATGCTCCAACTATTTCCCTCAGCCTGTTGCGAACTGTGAAAATAAGGAGGAAGAAAATGGAGCTTAAAAAGATGCACTGAGACATCACATACTGTATATGTACTAAAGAGTAGTGTTGGATTGGAAAGCGTAGCAATGTCTGTATCATCCAATTACATAAAATGAAGACACAGTAAAAAGTAGTGAGCAGAAAGAATGTATGTATTAACCAAGACTAGTCTGCATGAACAGGCTGCTCACAGGGTTAAGACATTTGAAAAGGAAAAACACTAGATGTCAAAGTACAAAGAACTACATGCAATGCATATGTACCATGAGATGACAGCAGGACAGTGTTTATTAAGCCACATGCGGAAAGAGAGTGTCATATCAAAGAGAGTAAATGTTTTTCCATTTTACCATTGCTCACAAGCAAAAATGTGTTTCCTGTGGGGACAAAAACGGTTCATGAACACTGATGGGAAATTATTATAATGATTACAGTGTGTGTGTGTGCATGTGTATTGTTATGGTATGGACACCTGGACATTATACTACACAAAAATATACATGCAATCTATTCATATATGTAAAGGCAGAGTGAATAGGGGTAAAGTGGGACACTTTATTATGATAATGTCATTGATGTTTTTAAAAATATCATCCAAAAGGTTACATCAGAATCATCCCATTCTAGTGGGATCAATGCAATAGTGATTTTAACAATAGAAGAATAAACACATATATAATTGATGATTGATTTTTAGTCCCACTTGACCTGCATTCATCCTAAATGAGTAAAGTAAGAACTAAAAAATTGTTTCAGCCTGATAACGTGTACACTCACTGACAATATTTCATTGATTGGGACTGACTAGGTTTAAAGTTTAAAGTGTTAGGTGGGTTGGGAGTTTAACCATTCTTTTTTAAAATTACCCTCAGCCATATCAGGTGCCTTCCCTTGTTGGCACATTTGACTCATGGAAAACCCTCTGCACATTAAGGACGATGCAGACCTCAAGACCCTTTACAAAAAGCAAAGAAATGGGAGTTGAGAGCTGCAAAATACTAATGGTAAAGTCACAACATTATTAAACTATGTAAAAAAAAGGGGTCTACTGGAATTCCTTATGCACGACTCACAGATAATGTGTACACAACAAATGAGTGACGCAAGATGGTAAAACTCACCGCGAAGAAATCATCTTCCTTGTTCTTAGTTAACCACTTTATTGTATAACAACAAGGATTTCGTGATATATGTTACAATAGCTCACTTCTTGCAGAGATGACAGCTTATTAAAAGTGGTTCTCACTTCCTGGGACGTAGGCGCGGCTAAATTACCGTACTTACCGTTTTAAAAGCGCACTATTAAAGACTTCTTCCTCAAAACGGTCCAACTTCTACCGTAATTACGCCCGTTAAAATTTGGTAGTTTTCAAAGCGGTCAACGAGACTAAATAACGTTCTTAAAACATTTGACAAATTTACACATCTTCTAGATTATTCTGGAAGAAATGCCCTTCCAACTAACATAATTTCACTTAAAAATACATACATTCTTACAGTGTTTTGATCCCACTGTTATATATAGACCAGTATGAGCGAATATTAACGGTGCGTCATGACGTACCTAGAATGGACAACTGCTATTGGTCCGCGATCGGAAAAAACGTTATTATGGTAACCAGACCCCTCCCCCACCGGCAAATATATGCCCGCTTCAGCTGATAAACAAAAGACATTTACAGAAGCCAGGTGAAAACAGTCGGGTCAGTTGCTGCATGCGCGTCCCACACAGGAGAAACCCAAACTTGACAGCGGAGGGTAATACTCTGGGAAGCGAATGAAGAAACTCCTTTTGCTTCACTTCACATATAGAGGACTAGTGAGAAAAGGGAAAAAGAGTAAAAGAAGAAAATGGCCAATTTTAATTTGCGTAAAGCGGAGCCCAAAGACGTGCCTGACATATTGCGACTCATAAAGGTACACTTCACACTGGTTTATACATATATTTATATTTTAAAAACAGTTTAGAGTGGCAGAAAATGCTGTCGACACTTTTAAAAAGTGCATAAATATACCTTAAAATGCGTTTATTTGGTGTCCTGTCCCAAGTTATCATATTAAAAGTTATCATCACAACTAACTTATTCTGATTTTTGTATAAATGTTAAATTGTTTTAAAACAGTTTCATGACATCGATAAACTATCCAAATATGACCCCTGCATGAAAAAGAGCCCTAGGCCCACCACCTACAGAACTTGATGTTCAACCAAAAAGTTCTTATAAAGCATCTTTTCTTTCCTACCTTCTGTAGGAACTCGCCAAGTATGAAGAGATGGAAGACCAAGTTATATTAACTGAGAAAGGTGAGATGACACAATATGTGAAATGTGATCTATAGTTGGCACGCAGTGATAACAGTTTCGTTTTTAGATCTGCTCGAGGACGGATTCGGAGACCACCCGTTTTATCACTGTGTGGTCGCAGATGTGCCAGTCGAGCATCAGAAAGTCGAGGGTAAAACATCAATACTAACATGATCTTTAATGAACTGCTGTGTAGGCTGTTTTTCAGTTGACCAATAGAAAAAAAAGCTTAACGTTTTAACAGAAATAATGTCCTTAAATAAAGGTGTTCTAACATATCTTGTTTAAGATTCGTGCACAAGCATGTTCAAGTAATGCACTTGTGTAAGACACCGGTGTTCACACTTGTAGGTTATTCTGTGATTGGATTTGCCATGTACTACTTCACCTACGACCCTTGGATAGGCAAACTGCTGTACCTTGAAGATTTTTATGTAATGAGAGAGTACAGAGGTAAGGGTGTATTATTAAGGGGTCTCTTATGAAACTGTAGGTATTTCCTAAATCCCTTGACTAATTTCATACTTCACAGGTTTTGGAATTGGGTCTGAAATCCTGAAAACCCTCAGTGATGTAAGTTACTTGTTTTGCATATATGATTTGCATCCATAATCCATACAAAAATGGATACAAACTGTAATTGCTGACATAAAATAGTATAAGGAAGTAGATTAAAAATTAAAACAGACCACAGATTGTGTAAAAGTTTCATGTTGTCTTTAGATGGTTGTAGTTTTTAGGCATTACACGTCTAGACGCAACCATAAAGAGTTGTTTCCTCCTGCAGACAGCGGTGAAGAATCGTTGCAGCAGCATGCATTTCATCGTGGCCGAGTCCAACAAGGCATCCATCGACTTTTACAAGCGACGCGGGGCTTCCGACCTTTCGCTGCAGGAGGGATGGCGACTTTTCAGGATTGATAAGGAGAATCTCCTGAAAATGTCTGCTGAAGAGTGAGCTGGCCCAAAGTTCCAGTGTTCAAGGAGGGAGAAGGAATAGCTCACAGCCATTTCTCAGTTTAAAAAAGACTTTAATTATTTTTTAAATATTTTAGACACTCTTAATCATGTTAACATACAGCAATTTACTCTTGAGATTAAATTATAGTAGTACTTATTCTGTAGTTTGCATGTCAGATTAGCTTATCAATAGTCATTTATTAATTGAATGCATTGAAAATAAAATAAAACAATGTCTAAAAAGTATCTGCATTTCATTATATGCATGAGATACCACCTTCAGGATTTTCTTGTAGTACAAATGTGGAAGTCATAATGGTAAAAGCAGATTACTTACTGCACTGTATTGTAAATGAACAGAGAATGGATTGTATCCTTGATGGTGCTGTACTTTGCAGAATGTTCCTTTTGTTTATGTCCAGACTAAGCCAAGTTCATGTTGCATGGGACAGACTCTTATCAATGTGGTTTGTGAAATGGTAAGTGTGATGATCATATTCAAGTTTGAAATTTGATCTTTGTTTAACTACACTGGAAAGCTCTCTAGAGAATGCAATGCCAATACTGGTGTAGAATACTCTGGAAATACAATTGGACCCGTCGACTTAAATGTCACTGAGTTGCTGAAAAATGTCTGGAAATTTCACAGTGCAGGTCAGGTAGGTCATTTTCTTTTTCAGGTTGGTCCAAATGGTTGCTACTGCAGTGTGCATTTATAAAGTAAATTTATATAGTGCACAGAAAAGTCAAAAATACAGTTTCAGTAAACACAGTCAATGCAATAATATAGCAAATACCACTAAACTGATCAGTGCGTTGATAAGAGAACACAATCCAGGTGCAAAGCAGGAACTTCTCATAAAACTTACTGCTTTGTTTCAACTTGATTTTTGGCTTTCTGTTTTCTGTGTCTTCTCAACCTGTAAAGAAAAGGGTAAGCGGTTACAAAGAAGCAAAAGTATTCATTCCACAACTTTTAGGAGGCTCTTAATGTTAAATATATGTACAATCATACTTTACTTTTACTTTTTTAAAATAAATCGACACATTTATTCAGTAAAGATACATTAAATTGATCAAAAGTGACAGTAAAACTTCAAATAAATGCTATTCTTTTGAATGTTCTATTAAAAAAATAATGTTTTACAGTTTCCACAATAATATTAAGCAGCACAATTATTTTTTAACATCGCTAATAATGATAAATAATTCTTGAGCACCAAATCAGCATATTATTAATCTTTTTCATTACAGGAATGAATTGCATTTTAAAATATATTAAAACAGTAAACACTTATTATAAATTGAACATATTAAAATAAATTACGAAATAATAATTTTACTGTTTTTTTAATCAAAGAAATGAGACTTGCTATGCATTTGAAAAATCAGACTGAAGGTGTGTTCACGCCATGTCATTATTATCGTAATTACGAGATTAAGACTTGCATTCATGTCCTCGTAGAACTCGTAATTACAACTTGTTAGCTGGGAATTTTCAAAGTGCTCCCATTTGTACCGCCTGACCACTGCACTCATATTGGCATTGATAATGCTACCATAGAAACACATAATTCCAAGTCTGAGGATGTTAATGGCTCAAAGTAGAACTTCACATGCTGTCATCTCGTAATTATGACATTGCGTGAACGCATAATGAACACTATCTTCTGAACGGAAGTGTATGTCTGTTAAAGTTTCTTCAAGAATGCAACATAACATATTAGTCAAATTCAATTAAAGGATCTGTCTTGGAAGTGGGACTGGAAGTGTGGCAAAAACTAGGACAACACTGTGCCAAGTATCAGATTTCTCCTCACTTTGTCCTTGGATGGTGACTTCCCTCTCAGCAGCTCTTCCAAAACAACTCGCCCTTCTGAACCCAAGGAAAATATGTAGTCTTTTGTGGTCTAATAAAAACAAACAAAAGAAACGTTGAGAAAACACAATCAGGACACATTACCCATCATCAGTAGGCTATACAAGTCTAATATTTAAAGGGATAGTTTGCCCAAAAATTTAAATTCTGTCATCATTTACTCACCCTCAAGTTGTTCCAAACCTGTATGAACACAAAAGAAGATATTTTGAAGAATGTTGGTAACCGAACAGTTGGCCCCATTGACTGTTAGTTGATGGGGCCTCAACTGTATGGTGACCCATATTCTTCAAAAATATCTTCTTTTGTGTTCAGCAGAATAAAGAAATTCTTCCAGCTTTGGAACAACTTGAGCATGAGTAAATCATGACATAATTATGTTGTACTTAAACAATTGTGCAAATATTACAGCGTCAGCTTAGTGTTGATATAATTTTCTGTGCTGTTCCAGTGAGACAGGGAGTAGTATATTATTCACTTTAATTGACTGAGCTTATCCTTGGAAAAATTCTCAAAATATCTCCCCACTTTCTAGTTTTATACTTCTGGATGGCCGCACAGGGAAAAAAGAGGAAGGAACACTGACTATCTGAACACACAATTCACAGACAGAATTTCCTCCAGGCAAGCGCTGTTAATATCTCAGGATGCAAGTAAAGTAGTTGATTCTACATTACTCAAAGCCTCAGTTTCTGCTGTCTGTATTGGGCGGCCTGCTGGGAAGCAACAACAGACTGTCCATCTGTACAGAAAGAACTGTAAACTTGCCCTGGCAACGGAGACGGCATGTTGTGGGTAGAACATGGAGGCGCTGAGAGCCATGAGCCCAGTGGGGAATATCAGTCTCTTGACTATGCTGCCTGTCCAGACAAAACAGAACAAAAAACAAAACAAAACATTAGTTAATAATAACACAGAATAGATGTTACAGGTCAAAGACCTTGATATGATCTAAATGGAACAATAAAAAGTAGAGGCTGAGAATCATACCTTTTGCAAAATAAAGTCCCAGAATTCCAGAAAACCCTATAACACCCACACTGGGATAGAACTCAGATGGAGGGTCATTCAAAAATGCATATATATCTGAGAAAAAAGGAAATGCCATACTGTTTAATATAACCACACAAATAGTAGTATAGATTATGGGTTTCAAACTGGGGTTCAGGGATCGCCAGGGGGACACAAGGGAGTGCTATGAGGTCTGGGAAAATGCTTAGAGAAAAACTGTTAAAAAATTTAAAAAATAAAATAAAGGAACCACTGTAGTTTAGGTTCCAATTCTCACTATTAAATAGTTGCTTATTAACATGCATATTACTAGGATATTGGCTGTTTATTAATACTTATAAAGCAAATATTAATGCCTTATTCTGCATGACCATATTCTGCATCCCTTAATCCTGCCCAGTACCTAAACTTAACAACTACCTTACTAATTAATAATTAGGAGTTTATTGAGGCAAAAGTCATAGTTAATAATTAGTTAATAGTAAGAATTGGACACTAATCTAAAATGGGACCAAAATTAAAAATAAATAAATAATATAATAAGATAAAAAAATACATGAAAAAAACAATTAAAATGAATTAAATAAAACTGATAAAAATAAGTAAATGATATAAATCTCATTAAAAATAAATAAACAGATTAATAATAAAAATTAGGAATAAAATAAATAAACAATGCAGAAAAAACAGTAATGTAACTTAAAAAACTAAATATTTTATATTTTATAAATATTATAATTTTATATATATTTATAATATTTATTTTTTACAGAATAAATTGGGTTTTTATATCTAAAAATGTATATCTTCCTTTTAAATTTTAGGATGATCATATATGGGGGTTTGTGGCATCTAAAAGATTGAAAACCATGATATAGATAAGTGTGTTTGTGTCCATACCCTTTACAATATTTTGAGTGGTATTCACACCAGGCTCAACAGTCTTGTAGTAAGACTATGATTAAAAGAGAAAATTTTAGGTAATGGATATATTACGGATTAATTCAGTAATAATTTATCACATTCAATAATAATAAGCATAATAATTGTGACTAAAAGTGGATACAAAAGAACAAAGTAACTTGCCTGTACTTTCTCCACAGTAAACTGTGTCTTTTCCTGGAGGTGGACAAAAATCATGAAGAAATCATGAGAACTTTATGAAAAGTAAATATACTGATATAATTTTTATCCTATGTATCCGTTTCATGACATGTACACTGTATTAACTATATTTTGTTTCCCTAGAAGTCAAGCTTTTCTTTCTGAATCACTTCACTAAACACTGTCATTATGACAGCATACCTGACACCATGAAATATAAGGTTCCACCGTCTTTCTCACAGACGCCACACCCTGCTGAACATGACCAACCTCGGGCTCCTCGTACCTCAGCTGGGACTCAGGCGTGTTATAGAGTGAAAGCTGAAAAATAAAGGGATATTGTAAAAAGACTTAACATCAAGCAAATGACCTCCTCATTCTGCCCCACACCACCCCAAATCACACTGCACAGGAAGTACCTCATCAGTCATCAGGGTGGTGTTATTTTCTTTGGCCTCGCTTGCAGCAAAAACTGTGGCAGACATCAGGCCAAGGGCTCCAGGCACTGCCATGGGCAGCACCACCTGAACAAGGAAGGGCAGAGAAAACAAACATGAAACAAAACATAATAACCTCAGAAGTGGAGCAAATGATGTATTCATATATGTAAGAGTATTGGACAATTGAAAAAAAAGAAAAAGAGTATTACAATGAAGCAAAATGTTGGTTTTAACATAATAGAAGTTGCCTTATTAGGCAAAACACTGAAGGATCAGTTCAGCATCACATGATTCAGAATGAGGCACTTTCAAAAGAGAGCTTAACACAATTTATTAGAAAACGACAGTAATATCGTAATCGTAGCAATAAAAATATAATTAATAAAATAATATGTATAAATTATTATCTAGTTAAATATAAACATCGCAATACAAAATAAAACCTCTATCAGGTCAAGCGACAGTTAGCTTAGCTACATCAGTGCTGCCACTCAGTACGCATCCTTAAAACTAGCATTTTACTGTATAATCTCAGCTTTCTTAAAATGCAGAATTATCACAGTTAATTACAAACAAAAATACAACAGTATTTCCATAAACTGAATTCATACATTTTTACCTTGGTTATTTTCCTAAGATTTGACATTATTTCTTGAGAAAAGCACTCTCTGCAATGCAGGGTTGCCAGGTCTGCACAACAAAACTAGCCCAAATGCTAAATAACGACCAAATAATTAAAATAATATTTGGCCAATAACGGCCAAAACTAGACCAATCGCGTTCCGGGTGGGTAAAAATTCGCTTCAACCCGTGCACTGCAAAAAAAAAAAAAAACCCGCGGCAACAGTGTAAAAGTAGCCCAACTCCGCGGATACACCAGGAGCACGGACTTGGCAACAATGCTGCTACGGCAAGTCTGTGAGGACAAACATCTCAGCGAGAGATGTAAATATTTCGAAACGTTTTTGTAAAGAATTTTGTGAATGATCAATCTCGCGTTCTCTTAGTTGTTGATCTAAGATTTTTTTTTTCTTACCTGGCACGTATTAAAATAATATACGTATTTCATATAGGCTATTTTGTGGCTCGATCATTATGTAAACAATACTTGAATGACGCAGTTTTTGTTCATTGAAATAAAACTGATACAAAATAAAAAATATTAGAAGATTGTATGTTGAAATGGTGGCAACTAACGGAAAAAAAGTTTTAGTAGTCTATTAAAATAACTAAAACTAAAACTGCAAAAAATAAATAAAAATAAAAAAATAACTGAAACCATAAAAATAAAAGCTAATTCAAAACATTAATAAATAGGCTACTATAGATAATCCTAAACACATGGAACAATGCAGCTCACATTTTACTGTAATTATATGTATTTTTCATAACACGTCAAACAAAGATCCAGTTACATTATTTTAATGATACCAATTTATTAACACTTTAAGACATAGTTTGTGTAGTGCTTAAAAAGACATGTAGGGAGACTTGTAACACAGGGCCAGTTTTAACACTGTCAGTTTGACAAGTCAGAAAAGATCTGTGGTTGTCATCAACATCATACTCGTGTCACTTTTTTTGAGCTCACATGAGAAGTGGCATGTGAGCAACATTGTACATTTTATGACCAAAAAAAAAAGTTCTTTTTTTTATTAAGATTACAATATCAATTATTGTATTGTAGATGCAGTTATTTGATCTAAATGATCTATTTCTCTAGTTTAATTTGATGCTTTGCATTCATGCTAACTTTAAACCCATGCTATAACAGTTAGCTATGTTATGGCTGATTGGGGTGGGAATAGAAGCAGTTCATTAAAAATGTTACAATCAACACCTTATGATGATTCCAGTTATCAATCACATTCCCTGTTAAGACAAAATCAGTTTTGAGAGTTTTTTGTTACGCATCAAGGATTTATGTGGTAAACATGTTACCATCATAATTTATGCGCATGGCTTATCGAATAAAAACAATATCCGCCTCAATTGAGAACAGACCTTTTTTGTGCACATTTTTTAGAATTTATGTGCATCTTGGCATTTCCATCCAGCGTTTTTGTGTAATATCCCAAAATTCACATAAAATAGGTGGATGGCAACATAGTGACTGAACCCTTATGTGACAGGAATACAGTACACACACCAAACACACATTTTTTTGTGCTAAATCTAAAGTAATACATGGACTAAAATACATTTTTTGTCACTTTAAATTGTTCACTTTATTCAAAACTGATTATTTTTTGTTCTTCAATAACATTCTTGCATACATTTAAATTGTGTGGCTTTTTGTGAATTTCAGCTTTGTTACATCTTTCCCCAGCTATAGCCTATTACAACTCATCTCAGTAGTGGGAAAGGTTGTAACAACAGAACTCTTTGTGTTTGACATTTAACTCACATAATCTGTGATTGTGTAGTATGTCCAAGTAAGCTATTTGTAGTAGACAAATGTGGCTAACATGTATCAAATTTTGAGAGATCTAGCACAAACAACCACTGAGATACATTACTAAATGAAAAAGGCACTTAATAACCCTCAACCGCTTAATCTACTATTGGCTTTGTTTTTTGTGTGTATCATGGGAAAAAAATCAGAGCATGAAAGACCCAACAAATAAACAATCACTTAAAGGGTTAGTTCACCAAAAAATGAAAATAATGTCATTTATTTACTCACCCTTATGTCATTTCACACCTGTAAGACCTTCGTTCATCTTCAGAACACAAATTAAGATATTTTGATGAAATCCGATGGCTCAGTGAGGCCTCTATAGGCAGCAATGCCATTGTAACCATTGTAGGTACTAAAAACATATTTAAATCAGTTCATGTGAGTTCAGTGGTTCTATCTTAATATTATAAAGCGAAGAGAATACTTTTTGTGCTCCAAAAAAACAAAATAACGACTTTTCAACAATATCTAGTGATGGGCCGATTTCAAAACACTGCTTCGGAGCTTCACGAATCGGATCAGTGATTCGGAGCGCCAAAGTCACGTGATTTCAGCAGCTTAGCCATTTTATTGGAGATCCGAATCACTAATCTGATTCATTAAACTCTGAAGCAGTGTTTTGAAATCATTTGAAATGTGTACCTTTATGGATCTTGAGAGTTACAATGGTATTGCTGCCTATAGAGGCCTCACTGAGCCATCGAATTATCAAAATATCTTAATTTGTGTTCTGAAGATGAACGAAGGTCTTACGGGTGTGAAATGACATGAGGGTGAGTAAAAATTTACATTATTTGCATTTTTGGTGAACTAACCCTTTAATAAGTAACTGGTGGTGGTACAATCTCAACATCTTTTGGAGTGAGTGGAGAAGGAAGAACAATTCCAAACTTCTCTCTCAACAACTCTGTAATTTCTTCATCTGAAAGATCTGTTGTGGTTTTCATAGCTTGGTGTCCATCCACTGAGGTCAAAGTGGTTATAATCAGTCTGCGGCCCATGATTGTGATTCTTCCAGTGGGCAATAAGAGTGAACAGAGAGACTTGCAGAAGAAAATCGAGCTAACAGAACTCTGATGGTAGTCACACATGGCTCTGAAATCATCTCTTTTACGTGGCTCCAAAGTGAACTTGTACTGCTCCAACCAACATTCTTCTGCACTCTCTAATACCTCAGTCTCAGATTTCATTTCCATGAAAATAAAGTCTCCCTGAGATCTGAGGCGATACACTCCATGGCTCTGGACTTGAGGACTGTCTGTCTCAAGAGAGAGAGGGAGCTGGAAACCGGATCCAAACCCAACATCACAGAGCCATCTGTGTCCATCCAGCTTCACCATCATGATGAAGTGGTCGAAGGGAGGTCCGTAAGCCCCGGTGAACCGATTCTTGACCTGTGCGGAGAGAATAGTCACTTCAAAGCCCAGCTGAGACAAGAGCCAAGAGAAGAGTCCATTATTCTCAAAGCAGAATCCTCCACGGCGCATGAGGACGATTTTTTCATATAGAAGTGGCAATTCAAGCCTGACCCGCTCTCCGATATGAATAGTGAGATTCTCAAAGGGAACTGCCATTAAGTGATTCCGGTGAACGTGTCGTAATGTGTCCAAATTCGGTGGACATGGAGCAGAACAGCAGATACGTGCCAAATACTTCTGAACATCCATTGTTTTAAAGGATTGGCTAGATTAGCAAAGAAAACTTTAATCCAAACACAGCTTAACACAGGAGCAAAAACATGAAACTTTAGACAACGTCAAGCAAGCTTTCGTTTAGCATAGGCTGTAAACTCAGACTGTACTTTCTCGGAAGTCCACATGTTGTGCTTTAGGACACGAAACTTTATTATCATTACTTTCTTAACTGTTTTGTAATGTTAGGTCCAGAACACGATTAAAAGCATATTGCAAGTATACTGAATAAAAAAGTAAATCTTAAACAAATATAGACGTGAAAGGATTTGTTGGGCCTGTTGCCAGATATCACAAGAGATCAACTCGGTTAAAAAAACAAACAAACAACCAAAATAAGCGGGGGAAAAAACATCCCAGGTGAAAAAATACTATATTAATTTATAGTAAATACTATGTTTTTGAACCATACTAGAGTAAAGTATTGAATTAATTTGTTGAGGTATTTTCTATAATTGCTGTGATAATATAACAACTAGTAATATAAACAAATGACTTTTCCCAATACTGTACTAAGTTTTCTACAACTATAGTGTATATTATACTACAATATACACTACAGTTTACTCTAGTAAAAACTAAAGTAGGCCTATACTTCAGTATTCATTACAGTGTATCAGTTCACTGTAGTTAACATTACAGTATGCCGTAGCATTCATTAACAAAGTGTTGTAAATACTTTGATATATACTACAACTTACTATAGTATTTTTTTCACCTGGGAAGCCTTTTTTATTTATTTTTTTATTTTTTTAAAATAAATATTAGGTAATAAAATATATCATCCGAGGCTATTTTTTTTTTTTTACATATTTTAAGAAGTTATTTTCTTTCACAAAAACTATTTAAATATTTCACACATAATCTACATGTAAATCAACGCAAACAATTGCAAACCCAAAAAAACTTATTCTAGATATAAACCCCCAGTTCCCTATTTATGAGCGAATCAAACTACTTATAATAAGCGGACATGGCAACAACTGCTCTGGTTAACGCCCTCTATGTTGTCATTGACCAATCAGATCTCGTAGCCCGTTTTGGTTTCTAGGTGATGCTTACAAACAACCCGTTGCTATGAAAAACAGAGATGCAAGTCGCTGCTGTCCTATAAGATGACAAAATAGTATACTATATTAAGTACTAGGCTTTATTTACGTATCCTATACGTTTATATTATAATTATTTAGAAAGACCAAGAACCTAACCCTGTATTTAAAAAAAAAAAAACTTAACTCAAAGTGGTAAGTCCTTTTATGTGTTAAGATTAGATGCTAACTTATTTAGTTTAGCTTGAGCACCTGCTAGCCAATTTAAGTGCCACTATTTTCTAGTTTTCCTTTCCCATATTGCATATAGATATTGAATGATATTCTGGTCGCCTAATGTCCTTTCTGTGATCTTTTGTGCTCACTTTCTCCTTGTCATTTTCTTAAAATACAACCTAAAGTGATGCCTCCTCCTGAAACAATGTACTGCGCCCAGCAGATCAACATCCCTCCAGAGCTGCCGGATATTTTAAAGCAATTCACAAAAGCTGCGATTAAGACACAGCCACATGATGTGCTGCAATGGGCAGCTGAGTAAGTGTTGTATTTTTTTCTTTCTTTTTTTAAAGGTATACTATAATAATGCATCAGATTGGCATTATACACACTACCATTCAAATGTTTGAAAGGTTTTGGAATTTAAGATGTTTAATGTTTTTGAAAGAAGTGTCTTATGATCACCTGATTTAATTGAACTTTCAGTAAAACAGCAATATTGTGAAATATTATTACAATTTTAAATTGTAATTTATTCCTGTGATGTAAATCAGGAATCATTACTCCAGTCTTTAGTGTCACATGATCCTTCAGAAATCATTCTAATATGCTGATTTGCTGCTGAATATTATCCGTTATGATTGGTGATGGATTATTAATAATGGTTCTTATTATTATCAATGTTAAAACAGTTGTGCTGCTTAATTATACTTTTCTTTTTAGGATTATTTGATGAATAGCATATTAGAATTATTTCTGAAGGAAAATGTCATGTGACACTGAAGACTGGAGTAATGATGCTGAAAATTCAGCTTTGCTATCAAAGGAATAAAGTTTTTAAAATTGTAATATTTTACAATATTACTGACTTCATTCAAAAACATTAAAAAACCGTAGTCATAAAATCCCAAACATTTGATCGGTAGTGTATTATGTATGCTCTATATTGCAACGGAAATGTAATACAGTATGACAAATGACAACAATAAAACTGCTTCTCCTTCAGCTATTTTTCAGCATTATCAAAAGGTCAGGGTCTACCAGTCAAGGAGAAGCTGGAAATGCCAGTGGCAACTCAGAAAACAGACACAGGACTTACACCAGGCCTTCTAAAGATCCTTCATCAACAGGTGTGATCCACGGCACCTCTTTTGAATGTTTTATACACAGTGCAGCCGATGTATATTTATGAATATTGATGAGATTTCTCTTGCCTTGTAGCGCACATCTAAAGAATGCGTTACAAAAGAGGAGCTTCTTTTGAAGTGGAAAGATCTGTGCTTGCCAATCGAA
The DNA here is from genome assembly GCF_024489055.1 of Chanodichthys erythropterus. Classification (NCBI taxonomy): domain Eukaryota; kingdom Metazoa; phylum Chordata; class Actinopteri; order Cypriniformes; family Xenocyprididae; genus Chanodichthys; species Chanodichthys erythropterus. The sequence goes on from NC_090243.1 coordinate 8,334,904, forward strand.
CAGCTTGACACAATCCTCGCTCTTGGAAACTTCACTGAAAATATCAATTGGATGCAGTTTTTTGCTCTCGGATGCAGTGCTTTGGGTGGGGTGAGTGGCTATAAATATCTTATTATGATTTTAACAGTACATTTATGATATTGTTTGAAGGTTGCTTCATTTGAGATGTTGTAATTCTACTAATTGTCTCTAGATGGCAGTATTCGATTTGAAATGGTCTTCACTTTCAAAGAGTTGAACAAGGAGTAATGACTAATTCATAAAGAGACACAATGATAGTCATAATTCATTCAAATTTGGCTAAATTATGTTGTAAAAGTGTAAGTTTTTAAAGAAAGCCCACTATACTGTTCCCACAGACCATTGTGAGTGCTTTGAAACATGCATGTGAAATACTCACAGAGGACCCTGAGGGTGGTGCAGCCCAGATTCCTTTCGACACATTTCAGAGGTTGTACACATACTTGGCCCATCTGGATGGAGAAATTCCTAAAGAACAGATCGACAGCTTCTTGCACCGTTTAGAGGAGTGAGTACGCACACACACGCACACACACACACACACACCTTACCTTTGTGAGGACATTCTTTGACACAGTGCAATATCTAGCTCCTTACCCTAAACCTACCCATCAAAACTAAGAGCCTAACTCAAACCCTTACCCTAAACCTACCTTTTACTCAATTATAACCTTATCCCTAAAACCAACTCTTGACCCTCAAACATGCCTTTAAAGTGGTCTCAGAAAGTGAGGACCGGCCAATATGTCCTCACTTTACTGTCTTGGTCCTCACTCCAATAGTTTAAAACTCAAACCTGTCCTCACAAAGATATCTGTACAAGCACATGCACCCACAAATTAATTCAGTTAATTTAAAATATGATTTTAATGCTACTATAGTTTAATGCTAGTATGTGGTTAATATTTTACATATTACCCTGGGGGAAAAACAAAACAAAACAAACATAAGCAAAATGGTATGATCAAGGTGACCAAATGCAGAAGCAAAAAATGCAAAATGCTCAATCATTCTAACAGCAAGCAGTTTGAGACAAGTTGAGCAATGAGAAGAGACTTGATTAAATGATTTTGGCACATTTTGAGGGTGATCATTTCTACTTTTGTTGCCAAAGAGGAGTTTCAGGAGGTGATAAGTGATAAGCAATAAAACGGATTGCTTTGACATTGTTGCTTGAGGTGTTTTTTGTTAGAATTTACACCTTTCTTTCTTTCTTTCTTTCTTTCTTTCTTTCTTTCTTTCTTTCTTTCTTTCTTTCTTTCTTTCTTTCTTTCTTTCTTTCTTTCTTTATTTCTCAGAACCAAAAAAACTGTTCTATATTAAAAACCACTTCAAACAATGATTGAAAAGATACATAATACATACGACTTAAAACATCACATAATGCCATAAGTTTAAGTAGTTTTCCAATAGCATAATGCAAGCATTATTGTCTTTACTTATGAGACAGTTCAATCACTGCAGAAACAATAGCAGAAATTACCAGTGCGTTTGTAAGAATTTGTCCTGTGGGTGGTTTTTATTACTTTATGATGTGTTTTTGTTGTCATACTTCACCAGCATACCAACAGCAAGTGTCTTTTTCAATCGCATTCAAAGAAACATGGTTGCATCCCCTGCTTTCTTATAGCTTAATGTTTTTAAGACATTTAGGAACCTAAACATCTTTAACAAAAAAATTCAAATACCCAGTACAATATCAATTTTGCTATAAGGACAAAATGGCAAGGACTCTATAGAAAAACTTTGGATGAATCATGTTATCATGACAACAATTATTACACACATTATCTTCACAGGTAACAAAAGTACAATATTTTTCATATATTTGCGCTGTCCCTGATTTAATGACTTATTCAACCTGTTTATAAGTATAAATATTAATTTAGTCTATTTAATTACCATTCAGACACTACATCAGAAGGTGCTTTGTACTTACCAGTCCTGCTTTGAAGGCCATTTAAAATATTTCTTCATAGGTGTTCAGCACTTTTAAAGGCTAAAATGAAAGACTAATTGACACTTGTGCAAATTAAGTTATATAAATTATAAACTAAACAAACTTGGACAAAATGGACATGGACTTTCACTGTTCTTATGGTTTACTAGATATAGAACCTGTATGTATTAAGAATGACTAGAAAGTCCATAATGTAATTTGATAATTTCTTAAACAAAAATGGCCCTTAAAGGGATAGTGCATCCAAAAATGAAAATTCTGTCATCATTTACTCAGCCTCACGTTCCAAACCTGTATGACTTTATTTCTTCTGTGTAACACAAAAGACATTCTTTTGTGTTACACAAAATCATGTTTTAGTGTTTTTTGTCCATACAATGAAAGTCAGTAGGGTCCAGCATTGTTTTAGAACCAAATGACTTCCATTGTATGAGCAAAAACAGTTTTTTTTTTTTTTTTAAAGGTGCCCTAGAATTAAATATTGAATTTATCTTGGCATAGTTGAATAACAAGAGTTCAGTACATGGAAATGACATACACTGAGTTTCAAACTCCATTGTTTCCTCCTTCTTATATAAATCTCATTTGTTTAAAAGACCTCCGAAGAACAGGCGAATCTCAACATAACACCGACTGTTAAGTAACAGTCGGGATCATTAATATGTACGCCCCCAATATTTGCATATGCCAGCCCATGATCAAGCCATTAGACAAGGGCAGAACGTCTGTATCTGTGCACAGCTGAATCATCAGACTAGGTAAGCAAGCAAGGACAATAGCGAAAAATGGCAGATGGAGCGATAGTAACTGACATGATCCATGATAACATGATATTTTTAGTGATATTTGTGAATTGTCTTTCTAAATGTTTCGTTAGCATGTTGCTAATGTACTGTTAAATGTGGTTAAAGTTATCATCGTTTCTTACTGTATTCACAGAGACAAGAGCCGTCGCTATTTTCATTTTTAAACACTTGCAGTCTGTATAATGCATAAACACAACTTCATTCTTTATAAATCTCTCCAACAGTGTGTAATGTTAGCTTTAGCCACGCAGCACAGCCTCAAACTCATTCAGAATCAAATTTAAACATCCAAATAAATACTATACTCACATGATCCGATGTATGCAAGCAGCATGCATGACGAACATCTTGTAAAGATCCATTTTGAGGGTTATATTAGCTGCAAACTGTGTTTATGCTGTTCAAGGGAAGCGTGAGCTCCAGGGGAGGGGGAGCACGAGAATTAAAGGGGCCACAACCTATATATCGGTGCATAGTTAATGATGCCCCAAAATAAGCAGTTAAAAAAGTGAATTAAAAAAAATCTATGGGGTATTTTGAGCTGAAACTTCACAGACACATTCAGGGGACACCTTAGACTTATATTACATCTTTTAAAAAGAAGTACTAGGGCACCTTTAATATCTTCTTTTGTGTTTCAAAGAAAAATGAAAGTCATAGAAATTTGGTTTCATTTTTGGATTCACTACCCGTTTTAGCCTTTGTTATAAAATCATTTGATGTCATTGTTATTGTGGGGTTTTTGCAGTGATGTCATAGAAGAACCATTTTTGGTTTTCCAAAGAATCTTTCAGTAAACAGTAAACCACTTCCATAAAAAAACCTTTGTTTTTAAGAGTGTATGTGAGACAAAATAAAAACTGTCTGAGACAACAGGAAATCAGATAAGACTTTTTCTTCTGCTTTGCATGTCTGTATGTGTGTAGCAGTCACTGATACCGCTGAACCAACCCAACATCACCACAGCGAGCCCTTTCTAACTCTCAAAAGAGTTAAATAAATGCTAAAGTAAATGTTTGCTTGTGTGTCCACTCAGATCTTCAAGGTAATGAAACAATTAGAAACTAAACTCAAATTTGCAATCTGATTCTTAGCACACAAACTGGTCTTGATTATAATCTCAACCACAGGTTACCATCTGTTAGTGTTCCTAGAAACTCCTGAAACAAAAGCAATCCATTCCTGAGAATACATAAATGTTTGGGAAGCGTGTTAGTGAGTCAATATGACACACACAGAAACAAGAATAAAACATGCTGAGTAAACCGGCATGTTTCAGAATAACAATAACAACTCAAACAGAAAATGAAAAGTGACAAAGAACTGAAAAGAGGATGTTAGTATGCAATTAATAAGTGAAAACATTTATTTTTCATAAGATCCGGCCAAGTGCAGTTGGATGCAGCAATCTCCAGTCACTGTGAGAAAACAGATTACACATGACATTTATAGACGTTTAATAGGAAACTTTGTTTTTTCCTGTTTTCAGAGAATGCCGAGGAGGAATGGTGCAACCTTCAAATTTTACAAGCTTCCGAAGAGCTGAGGAGTAGAATCCAGTACAGATGGTCCTCAGGTGGCAACATCTTACAACACGCTAAAAAAATATTGATCCTTGTTACTGTGTCCTGTGTTTGCCCTCTTTATTCTGTATGTTCTGGTGTGATTGGATTATTTAACCAAAATAAATCCTCCAATCTCCAAACTAGGTTGCGTAGAATACTGTTACAAAAGTGAAAGGAAGCCAAAACAAGGCTACTGGTATATTAGGTGCTTATTCAAGCATTACAAGCTTTCAGTTTTGATTGCGATTTACAGATCTATCATTCATACCTGGGTTTTCAAAACTGTGGTTGACATGCTTCTATTTGAAAGAAACCATATTCTTTTGCAATCAAATTTTCCGCCTCTCATATCTACCTCAACACACATACACACACTGCTATTCTTATCATTATAGGGGCATTCCATAGACATATTTTTTTATACTGTACAAACTGTATACTCTATCTCCTAACCCTATCCCACCCAGCTGTTTTTTTAGCTTGTTTCCCCCAAAAATGTGGTCCTCATAACCTAGGGAATACCAGGTACACACACACACACGTTTGTTTTGGTATCTTAGTGAGGACATTGCATAGACTTCCATTGATTTTATATCAGGTCAATGAGATCACCTAACCCAATCCCTACCCACCCATCACAGAAACATGTGCAAAACACTAGATTTAAATAAAAACAATCTTTTGGCTGATTTATAAGCCTTTTTAACTAGTGAGGACCAGTCAAATGTCCTAGTGGGTTGTCAAAGTATTTCACAATGTAAGTGAGGACATTTAAGTATAGCCAAAACAAGTACCCATTTTTTAGTAGTGAGGACACTGCATAAACTTCCATTGATTGTACTGATTTTATATCATGTTAATGATATTTTCTATTGCATAATCCACCCTCTACCTTTAAACCTACCCATCACAGAAACATGTGCAAAACATTACAGTTTTTTGTTACAACCGCTAGGACACATTTCTCTATACTTAGGTCACTTTTTCAAAACTCTTCACACAGTGAACACAACAGCAGTCTATATGTGGGCTAAACTGTGGATCATTTGTCATTGCTTTGGCACAAAATACATTCAGTGACTACATCTTTCAATTTACATGGATTTGCTTCTCACTTAGACACAAACACCACCAAAACGTGCCTATAGAGCAATTTACACTTTTACATACTCTTTTCAAAACTGTTAAACTCAAGTTCAAATACTAACATAATACAAAATTGAACAAGACAATTTGCATTTCTACAGTAATACCATCTTGAAATATATTCCGAATATATCAAAACAATTAGATGTAGCTGAACACCTATAGGTGTTAGTCTTTCAATGTCATTACTGTCTTTACAAAAGGAGCCAACATAGGGATAATGTTGTACACTGAACATGGACCAACATATACTCATTATAAGTGAATTATCAACAATAAACAGTCATTCTTGTCCTGCCTGTTGTTAGTGTTTTTAGGTCGATGTTTTATGAGTGACAAAGTGTTGTTGGATGAAAACCTCTGCTAGTGTTATGGATGAATGACTTGATTTTAAATATTAATGATGTGTTTTGTTAGTTTCAGTGCACTGAGAATGTGAAATTAACTGCTGTGCTGAGATGAAAGTTGGTTAGGAGAACTGTGTGAAGAGTTTTGAAAAAGTGACCTAAGAAATGTGTCCTAGCGATTGTTAAAAAAAAGAGCCCTGTTAATTTAAATAAAAACATGTTTTGGCCGATATATAAACCTTTTTAACTAGTGAGGTGATGATGACCAGTAAAATGTCCTCATAATATAAAGTTGTCATAATATTTCACTATATAAGTGAGGACATTCAGCCCTCATAAGTAGCCAAACCTGCACACACAGACACAAAAAATTAGATTAAAAAAAATGACAGGAACTAGATCACATTTTTGTACCACACATTTGGAGAAGCAGTGGGACAGAAACAGGCAGTCACCCTTTTGGTCTGATTAATTACCTTTTTTGAGGATGGAAAGAGGCTGTGTACCAATTTGGAACCAAAAGGAGGTACTCAACCTTCACAGACCTGTTAATTAAAGCCATTCTCTACATTTCCTATGAAATTAACTGATTGACCTCTAAGTAATCAAGCTAATTTTAGATTAACAGCACTTTGAATGATAGTGAAGTCCCATCAGTGAGATGTTGTTCACTTTCAAATGATACAGCATAACATAAATTAAATTTTTTTTAAAATTAGAAACAGACTCTGAAATGATTGTTTGATATGGACACATCACTCTTGGACAGTTAATATGAAAGCTTGCTGGCCAAGGGTCTATCCAGGTGCTTATGGATGCTCGACAGAGGATCCCACATGAACTTTTACTCGGCACAAAGTTCTCCCCTCTTGATCAGCTCCTGGGGGATTTATTAAGCTAAGCAGGCCAGAGTGCTGAGCTAATGAAATTGTCTAAGCCGAAGTAGCTAAGGAGCAGCATGGCTTCTTTTATTTCTAAGAGAGATGACAATCCGTTCCCTTTAACAACTCACTCCAAATAATCATTTCAACTCGTCCCTCATTTTCTCTTAAGAAGAAGCAGAAAAAAGAGTAGGCATTTCAAATTAAAAGTGAATGTGGCTTATTTCTGGAAGAATTAAAATAATAATTTTTAATTTATCATTTTAAAAAGCACTTCTTCTGTTAAAACTTTTGTACTATTTAAGCTGTACAGCTGTTTAAACCATAATTTTACAACCGGTTTGGGAGGTTTAGAGTCTGTGGCATTTGGAATTGTAAAATTAGATAATAATGTTACACAGAAAAGGTTAGGAAGTGATTTTTCCCACTAAAATCATGTTACCACTAATATTGTTCATGTCTTGTGGCTATACTACTGAAACAGTGAGTATTCTAATGTTTGCAGATTGGCTTTATTCACAGTGCCACACTGTATCCCAGATTTTTGCTTCTTTTTTTAAAGGTGGGACAAGTGGGAATAAGTTGTTGTTGTGATAATCAGCATTATGCCACAAATGCTGTCAATTGTAGCATTAATACATATTATATTTAATGTTACAGGACTATGGTGTAGTATAGTTGTGATACATAGTATATAGTGGGATATATAGCATAGTATGAAGCATGTGAATGCAATTGTGTCATAGCCGTAAACTGAAAGTCATGCCATGGCAGTTACTTATTTTTGGCAGTACAGTTGACTTTTTTTAAAACCACAGTACTTCCTCTATCAAAGATGTTTAACGGTCGAGCGCAAGCATATAAAGCAGTGTGGACTGTTGCGCTGTATGTACTTGACTGATAAGATCACAGCTGCAAGTGAAGGGGATGGAGCCCAAGCTCCCAGCTGTTCAGGGCTAAACGACTCACTAATTAGACACAGCAATTATGGCACTTATCTAAGAACTCCGAGGAAATGGGAGTGTTAATTGTGGAAAAAGCTTGAGCTTGTAATAGTGCACACACATTAGCTATAATATGTGTCTTAGAGGCGTTTGTGAGAAATTTGTGTGTGAATGGTGTAACTTCCCTAAAAAGAGCTGATTTTTTCATTTGAAGGTGACAAGCTTGTTTTCAGAAGTGAAATGTGAATGACATCATTTCTGGAGGGAAGAAAGCTTAGATGACAGAGGCCATCCAAGGTCTTACAGTTTCTGAAGATGTCAAGTCTAACAAATGTGAAAAAGGAAAAAAAAAAGTGTTGGAAAGTTGATTAATTACCCTGCTATTGTCAGAGTTAGGGACATCCCCAACACGCCACACTCACTCAGAGAAAACCCCATGATGGTAAACAAAACTTTGTACTTTCCTGAAATTAGTTTTCAGCAGCTTTCTGTTAATTCTCTCTCTTTCTCTCTTTCTCTGTGTGTGTGTAAGATTTAAATGTGTGTCATTTTAAATGTTAGTATTACCATGTATTTTTAAATAAGTAAATAGATCTGGAGGAAAAAATAAATTGACCCATATATGCAAAATTATAATAGAGAGGGAGGGAGGGAGAGAGGGAGGGAGAAAAAAAGGAGAGAGAGAGAGAGAGAGAGAGAGAGAGGGGAGGGCATCTAATCGGATTATGGAGGCAGAGTTTTGTAGCGCACGCGTCTATTTCTCCTCTTATCTTCTGCTGGAATATCCCGCGTTTCCACTCTCAAGGCTGCTTTTTAGGGAACATCACAATATCTGAAAAGTTTTTTCCAGTGAAGAAACTGCGACCTTCTGAAGATTGTTTCACATTTCGTGGAACTGCAAATATTTATTATTAGGAATTTTCGGTTTCCACGTGAGTTTGTGATCGTGTCCGGGTGTTGCTGAGGAACACTACATTGACATTTCGTGTTATAGAGACATGAAGTTACTGAATGAGCTGATAAAACTACGGTAAGGTATCATTATATGGACACTAACTGCATTTATAATCTATATGAGTGGGGCAAAATGACGACGCAGATATTTAAAAGAAGATTTGAACCTCAGTTTGGAGATTAAACGTTTTATTTTTTTAATAGCATTTTTGCTCATTTGGTATCTATGACTTTAACGTACCTAAATGCAGCCGAAGGAGACCTGGAGGTGTTTGATCCGCATGACTTGAGGATTTTATCCTATAGGGGTTAAATGGTTCTGATAACGGACAGCAGGGATGGCGGAGGATCATCTCCAGGAAAAGTCAAACCACTTAAACATGTTAAGAGCGCCCAGAACTGTCCCACTATCGTGGAGGAATCACCTGATCGCGCGGGGGATGACGATTATGATGAATATCTCGGCACGTGCGAGGTGGATGAGGATATCGATGACTTGGATGACTTCTCAGAACTGTCGGATACCAGGAGTATCGTCTCAGACGACTCCTTTTATCCACCGGACGATGACTTTGCTGACTCCGAGAGAACACCTTCCCCGGAGGGTCCAGCACCGCTGACCTTTTTTCAAGCGTGTTGCAAAAACAACGCGCTCATAGTGAAACTCATGATTAGACAAGGTGTTACGGAGGAGGACGTTCAGGAGACGGACAGAAACAAAAGAGTAAGTAGTTTATGAACAGCAAACACAAATTAAATCAACTTAATGAAATTAAGTGTTTATTATAAGATACATTACAATGTTACGAAGTGTTTCACAACGATGTGATTCGTGAATCTATTGAGTCGGAGTTTTTTCAGTTAATCGGTTGAACCGTTCACAAAACCGGTATGAACGATTCGTTTACGGATTGGACTGAATCAGGGGGGTTGGAGTCGGTCAGAGTAAGTACATTAGATCTTTTCGGATCTGTCCGACTAATCCGGGATAACAACTCACTGGTCCAGGGTGCTGCCGTCTCGTTCGAACATTTTCGAATCGATTCTTAATGAGCCGAGAATCGATAATTGACTCATTTGGAGTCAAATGAGGATTTGACTGATGGGGAGAAGATAAATTACTTTAAAGCTGCAGTCCGTAACTTTTTTGATTAAAAATAATCCAAAACAATTTTTGAGCAAGTACATAACCAGTCAGTGTTCAAAACTATCTAATTATCTTGTCTCGATTCACAATGGTAAACTTGTAATAATGTTTTAAAATAAGAGCGACATGGTGGATTTCCACGGGAAATTCGAGCATGCAGCAGTTCATCTGTGTGTCATTATATCACGTCCGTAAACAGAAAGGAAGGAGTCCAGGCTAGTCGGTTTTATCACGTGAGGACGCTGCTGATAGCTGCACATTTATAGCCTGTTCTCACAGCAGCTGGAATAATTAAACTTATCATTTTGATGGTGGATTGTAATCCAGAAAGATCCAAATGACAATCATCAGTGACAACTGGAGATTCACCCGTAGTCAAAAATCAAAAGACTTTGGACTGTGGAGTGGCTACAGAAATTGAAATCTACAGGTAACTCTAATATACACATAGTCACGCAATGCTGATGTTGTTAACATTAAAGGTGCCCTAGAATTAAATATTGAATTTACCTCGGCATAGTTGAATAACAAGAGTTCAGTACATGGAAAAGACATACACCTCCTTCTTATATAAATCTCATTTGTTTAAACATTATGAAAGGCATTAGACAAGGGCAGCCAGTAACGTCTGGATGTGCACAGCTGAATCATCAGACTAGGTAAGCAAGCAATAACAACAGCGAAAAATGGCAGATGGAGCAATAATAACTGACATGATCCATGATATCATGATATTTTTAGTGATATTTGTAAATTGTCTTTCTAAATGTTTCGTTAGCATGTTGCTAATCTACTGTTAAATGTGGTTAAAGTTACCATCGTTTATTACTGTATTCACGGAGACAAGAGCCGTCACTATTTTCATTTTTAAACACTTGCAGTCTGTATAATTCATAAACACAACTTCATTCTTTATAAATCTCTCCAACAGTGTGTAATGTTAGCTTTAGTCACGGAGTACTATCAAACTCGTTCAGAATCAAATATAAACACCCAAATAAATACAATACTCACATGACCCGAAGCATACATGCAGCATACATGACGAACATCTTGTAAAGATCCATTTGAGGGTTATATTAGCTGTGTGAACTTTGTAAATGCACTGTATTATAGAGTCGCGAGCTCAATGGGCAGGGAGTGTGAGATTTAAAGGGCCAGCAGCCCCTGAATCGGTGCATAGTTAAAGATGCCCCAAAATAGGCAGTTAAAAATATTAATTAAAAAAAATCTATGGGGTATTTTGAGCTGAAACTTCAGACACATTCAGGGGACACCTTAGACTTATATTACATCTTGTAACCTTTAACAATTTATGAACAATATAACAGTAATAATAATTTGCACGGTTTGGCATGATCCGAGCTAAGCGATTGTTAGATTGATTACTTGTTCAGATGATATTTTCCAGTGAAAATTCTTATATTGGTCATACTTTCAAGACATAGAATCTGTGATTCTGAAGTTCAGTGTCCACACCGGTGCGGTGATTGACAGCAAACATTAGATTCGTCTGCGCTGACGAGCTGTGCTAACTGTGTGTGATAACTGTTCCACATATGACTGCAATTGCAGGTTTCAAACAGAGATGGTGACAAAGAGGAAAAATCACGGACTGCAGCTTTAACCAGAAATGTTACATATAAAACATGGGCTGCTGGAAATTTTACGAATTTTATGAGTCTTATTATCACACATACGAAACAGAACTAGTTTTAAATATTTTATTTTAATATTATTTGTAGGTGTAAATACCTTTTTAAAAAGATCTGGGAGCTTAATTAATTATGTATAAGTTTAAGATAAATTTTTATTTCTAAATTTAAAAATAAATTTAGCAATGCAAAGGCTGACCACTTTGATTATGTGGAGCCTCGAGGCTCTATCTTCTGCCAAAACTCAAATTAACATTTATATAACGTTCAAGATACCCATTTAAAGTAGCCTACTTAACCTAGTTTAATGGTGTTAGTCACAATAACTAATTCACACTGCCTCAACAAATGACATAACACACTGATCCAACAAAACCTAACACTTCTTGTTAGGGCAGTGTGATTGCTATTGTGGTGTGAATGTGGTAGCTTTATAACATTTCTCTAAAAAAAGTCTGCAAATGTCAGAAAGTCACACAATCAATTTTACATGAACATCAAGCATAAAGTTTCAGGTTTGATTCTGGCAGACTGCTGGGACCTCTAAGGCATGTGTTGTGGGATAATTGCATTGTATAAAAGCTAAACACGAAACACATGTAGTGCAAAGTGTATACGAATAATGCACAAATAATTTGCAGGCCTGGAGGGTTTAATAATAGAGTTGCACAGTCACAAGAACAAGCCTCTTGCCTTTACTCTTTCTAGCACAATCCTGGTTATTCCTCGCAAAAATGAGTCCCTGAGTGACATCACCTCCCAGAGCTTGAGGCCTCGACAGTTCAGAATGTATCATGTTACAACTTAAAAGCTTGGATTTTAGAGAATGTGTCTAAAAAATGTAAAATCGATACACTCCATAAAGAGGAGCTGATATGATGTCATGGCTAATGCAGTCCTGATAGCCTAACAGACAAAGCTCTAGAAGAATGACTAGAATGCTTATGAGGAACCCCAAGGGCTCCACTTCACACAGGCTGTTCTCTTATCTTGTCTCTCATCACTCTTCTGTACAGGACTGTTCAGAGCAACAGGCACAGGATTTCCCCACTAATAGTTTCAGCATGTGTTCTGTTCATCTGAGACCATCTCTGCATGGTGTAATGCTGTAAATGAGGTTATTAGTCAATGTCTCTTCCTGGGCCGAATGACATGGCAAATATATATAATATAAATAATAATAATAAAAAAATAATAATAATAATAAAAATATATATATATATATGTATTTGCGGACCAGAAGTAACCACTGTATAATATGTCATGTTTTTTAATGTGATTATATCACTAAACTTACATTATGAAGCATCCAAAAAATATCTAAGCAGTGCTTCTGATTTAAAGACCTCTTTTGAGTGTACTGTTAATATCATTACAGGATGCATAACATCTGCATTTTCAAGCCCATCTGTATTTTCCATTACTTATACATACATGCACATGACCCCTAACGTCCTGTTTACCATGCAACTAATATTACTAGGAGTTCAGTGCACTTGTTCTTGCAAACCTGTGGCTGGGCTGGATTGCATTTGTTGGAAGAAAAACAGTATAATACTATTAAACTACAACAACAAATATAACTGGCCTAGTGGGGAAGTAAATTTAGTCAGCTTAACTGACAACTCTCTGGCAGATTCAAGGCATTTCATTTACACTCTGCTGTGCAGGTAGTGCTTTCCAGTTGATGAATGCGTCAGGATCACTTTGAGCTCAGCACTGATGTAATATCAAGTCATTGATGGAACATCTGTGGATAAATGTTACCCACTGACCTGTTTTCTGGCACTTCAATGATTCACAGCCAGACTGACATGATATGATCAAATCCAGGCCAGCTTGCTCACACTTTTTTAGGGCAGCTTCTCTTTCAGTGTGTTTTTTCCCCCTACCAGTCTGTTATATACTATTGTTTATCCTAAAAACCTTGTCACCTTTAGTAAAACTTCTAGCGAATCAGTAATCTAATGTTCAAAACAAAACACTTTAATACTTAGTATAGTGCACAGTATAGTACAGTATTGAGATTATACTTTGCATTTCACACTCACAATTACGATATCCACAAATACACCCACAATGTTTTTTATTAAAAGTATCATAGACACCATATTTTGTCTTCATTGCCAAAGCTGAACTGGAGGACAAATCCTGTAACTCCTTTTTCATTCAATGGCTCACAAGGCTAATCCTTGCTATTTTAAGAATCAACCAGGCCACCGATTACCCCAACACATGTCTACATTTGTAATAAAACCAAGTATTCGATATAAAGGTGCAGACTAAGAGAAATGGGTTGTGTCCTAAATTAAATTTTAACAGTTTAATAAATCTGCCTATGAATTTAGTTTACAGTACAACTGTGTTGCTTTTTGACAGTGATATAAAACATATAAAAAAGTGAAAATGCAATTATTTCCGCAAAGGAACACTGAAAATGGAAATTATTTACTCACCCTCATGTCGTTCCACACTTGTATGCTGTTTTGTTGTTGTTGTTGCATACATTTTATGCATGAGACATTTTACACTTCTCTTTTATCATAGAACAATGGTTTATCCAAAAAGCACAATAAAAATAGTCCATACAATTCACGTGCAATATTACAAGATTTCTAAACCCATATAATACTTTTGTGCAGTAGCGGCTCCTGACTGTAAATTTTGGTAGGACAGATTCTGGGTCTTAGCTCTAGTTTATGATAAACATATTGTAAGCTTATATTCTAATCGCTGAACACATGCAGACACACTTTTGGCTGAGGTTGTGTTATTCAGCCTGAGGGTGGCGCTCTAATTTTGATTGACTTTAAGTACATAGAATGCTATCTTTGTAGAATTTACTGCCTCTGAATGTTGATTGTAGAATGTTTTGGAGGAATTCCGGTGAGGAAAAGAAAGTTATGTCTATTCTCAGAACAAACATAAAACAAACACGACAGAACTATAAAGGCTATGAGGATTTTTAACCTGAAGGATTTATACTTTAATAAATTTAATACACTTCTCCACATAGGAAAAACAGACATGCCAGCTAGTTACTGACCTGATGCAGAATATACATATAACTGAATCTGATTTATATCGTCTTGGTCTGGAGCAAGGTTTACGTAAGATAACATGAAAATAAGCGAGACAGTCTGAAATCTGCCCCAATCTGCTTTCTTTGCTACTGCAAATGTGTTTAACAAACTCACTTTCATAGCAGCCAAATAACATATAATTAGAGTTAAGAGCCCAGCTATAGGGGAACACCAATCACCATTATGGTGACTTGGAATGAAACACATTAGAGTTAAACCACTGTTAATTCTCAGAACTGTAAACGTCTAAAAGAAATAAAGTCAGTCTGATTAGTAGTAAGTGAAGCTGGCATTACTGTTCGTGGAGTTGTTTAATCCTCCTCTGCTGAGATCTTGAGAGATTTAATGTCTTTTAGCTTCAGTTGATTTCATCGAAGGCTGTGGCTGGCAGTCAGTTGTAGTTCTTGTGTTTTTGCTTATCTCTTTTTCTGTTCTCTTCTTTCCTTCAGTGATTATGCTTGTTAACAGGCTTATTAAGGCTGAGATAACTTGTGGCTCAGATAAGGTCCAGTTTAGGATTATTTCTTTGCTTTTGACTGACATTTGGCATTGCTATGGCTTGCTTGTGGCCAAACAGGAGCGGCCCACTCAAGGGTCATCATTCCATGCAGCTTGTGGGACAGACCATCATTCCACATGTGCCAGATGTAGAAAAGATCCAACACAATGTTGCTATCTGGGAAGCAAGTCACACAGGTTTGGAACGACATGAGGATGAGAAAATGATTTGGGTGAACTATCCCTTTAATTTGATAAATATTGTGACTGGATCATGGAGACGAGAATCTCAAAAGAAAGATTTGTTCACAAATTAACAAGGATTTCTAAATTTTGTTTTTTAAATGAACTCTTTATTTAAGTCATCCTTTATGGACTGATGCAACCTTTATTACGTTCATAGCTGGTATGACATAATTTAGTCAGGTTGATATTTCTGTTCTCTTTGCTCAAAGTCTCTTGAAAGAATATTTTGCAGAAGGACAAAAACCTGGAATGTTTTGAAGAGCCACTGTTTTTACACATTGACACAGTTATTCAAACATTAGCAAGAATATTATTATTATTACCAAAAATAATATTTTCTGCTCCCTGCTTTATAGGTGAAGTGTGTTACTTACATGCCTCTAGTGGCACCAAATGGAATTGAAAAATAAACTGGGTCTCATTTATTAACCGTGCATTCGCACAAATTTGCAACTTTCATACCAAAATTCATTCTAAATTTACGATCAACTGCAACCACATGTATGCAAAAAACATATTCTGGGTGGCCTTTTATATGTGTGTTGATATTAAAGGTGTTTATTGTGTTTGAACTAGTTTTAAGGATGGCACACCACTCGATGATCTTGCATGTACTCTCTTTTTAGAGGGCATCATATAGTATGTTTGTTAAAGGGTTAGTTCACCCAAAAATGAAAATTCTGTCATTTATTACTTACCCTCATGTCGTTTTACACCCGTAAGACCTTCATTAATATTTGGAACACAAATTAAGATATTTTAGTTGAAATCCGATGGCTCCGTGAGGCCTCCATAGGGAGCAATGTCACTTCCTCTGTCAAGATCCATAAAGGTACTAAAAACATTTTTAAATCAGTTCATGTGAGTACAGTGGTTCAATATTAATATTATAAAGCGACGAGAATATTTTTGGTGCGCCAAAAAACAAAATAACGACTTGTTTAGTGATGGCCGATTTCAAAACACTGCTTCAGGAAGATTCAGAGCATAAATGAATCAGTGTATCGAAACATGAATCGAATCACGGGTCAAACCGCCAAACTGCTGAAATCACGCGACTTTGGCGCTCCGAACTGCAGATTCGACACACTGATTCATTTATGCTCCGAATCTTCCTGAAGTAGTGTTTTGAAATCGGCCATCACTAAATAAATTGGCTATTTTTTGCCACACCAAAAGTATTCTCCTCGCTTTATAATATTAATATTGAGCCACTTTACGCACATGAACTGATTTAAATATGTTTTTAGTACCTTTATGGATCTTGACAGAGGACGTGACTTTGTCCCCAAAGGAGGCCTCACGGAGCCATCGGATTTCAACTAAAATATCTTAATTTGTGTTCCAAAGATTAACGAAGGTCTTACGGGTGTGGAACGGCATCAGAGTAAGTAATAAATGACAGAATTTTCAGTTTTGGGTGAACTAACCCTTTAAGAGTGGCGCAAGGCTGTAAAGGAAAGTTTGTGCAGAAAGCCCTTATATGGAGATGGTTTGGGCGTGTTTTATGCAAATTATTAACATTGGATTTGCGGTCGCTCATTTGGAATACTCCAAATTCATTAACATTAGAACAAGGTTAAGAATAAATATGTACATGTTGTGAATTGGGTGGAAATATTTAGTGAGAAGTTTTCCTGTGCATATAAATATGAATAATCCAGGCAATTATTAGTGAATGAGACCCAATGACTATTTCTAAACAGGTTTCTCCTGAACGGTCCTGCCCCAAATTCACATCATTGGTTGTGTCAGTGTAACTGGTTGGGATTCTCAAACAGAGCAATGTTTTGATAAGTGCCACAGAACCACAGCAAATGCCCTTTTTCAAGGGAATTAACCGGCTTACTCACAGTTGTCTCTGTATATTAAACTGGAAACATCAAGAAAAATGACAGGCTTCACTGTAAACACAAACAAACACACTTTCACCAGCATCTGACGTGCAGCAACTGGAAGCATTGTCATAGCCGTGTAAAATGAGCTTGTCCAGGGTTTATTTTTAGTCAGCAGCCTCCAGCTGTGTTTCAGTGTGATGAGAGGCTGCTGACACTTCGCTCTACACTGCTACTGTTCACACTTAAATAGGACAGACTGACTGTGAAGAGTGAAACAGACATGCCAGAGGTCTTCAGTAAAAAGCCCAAACATCAGCTTCACACTGTGAAATCGCAATGCAATTCAGGGTTGAAGCTGCTGCAGATTATAATTCAAAATTCACACGGCCAGCAACAAAGCCATGACTAGCTTTTTTCATTGATGTGCAATCCAAAATCTTTCTTAGTAAGCAGTGGTTATCCTGGATTTTTTGAGGTATAATTGATAAGGCTGGGTCCACAATATCAATAAATCAGTTTTAGTCAGTCTTCATATGATTAACCGATATCATTCTATCTGTAATATTTTAGTACTGCAGTAACTGACAGGATTCCTTGTATAGTTTACAGCTTTAGTTTTTCCCTAAGAAAAATTGACGTACTGTACCTGATATACAAAAAAATCAAAATCAAATCAAACTAAGAGCTTCTGAATCAGAATCTACTTGATTCCCGAAATCTGTGTCAATACCCAGCCCTTTTATTGAGACTGTTTTCTTCAAATTTATCAACTACTTGTAAATGTTTCTGGCCAGGGTGGAAACTTCTTCACAGTATCGCCTTGTGTGTGTGTTGACTTTGCAGACTGGACTAATAGTGGCATGCTACCAAGGGTACGTGGATGTTGTGATTGCTCTTTCCCAGTGTCCTCACCTGGATGTGAACTGGCAGGATAACGAGGGCAATACAGCCCTCACTACAGCTGCTCAGGCAGGTAAGAACAATCTGACAGCCTTAATACAATCCTGCACATATTTACATTTATATTGCCATCATAAAGTTTAAGTAACTAGTTTCTCAACAATGAAAGTAAATGGAGTGTGAAAACTTCAAAATATTACTAGAACTGAAATGCCGAGTGCACTAGAAAGGTTATGTATACAAAAGTTGACTGCTTTTCCATAAATCTCCTGAACAATTGCAGGTCACATCACAATCTCTAACTACCTACTCAACTACTTTCCCGGGCTTGACATCGAGAAGAGGAACTGCCATGGTTTCACCGCTCTGATGAAAGCTGCTATGCAGGGTCGAGTGGAATGTGTCAGAGCCCTGATGCTGGCAGGTACTCGAGCCTCAGATCACTGTGCAACAGACTGCCAGGAAACACTACAATGTAAAGCAGCTGTTACATGATTAGCTACAAGACAAGGATACAATACAGCGATAACATACCACAGATTTAATATTTTACCATATACTCATTCTTTTGCCATTCTGAATCCATATGCTCTTATTTTTTTCTGTGAAAAAAACCCCCAAATTGTTATGCAGCTTTTGGCATACAACAGGAGTTCATAGGCCTGACATTTTATTTAGAAAACAAAAATGTTCTGTCTACAAAGGATTATGGAATGCAAAAACTTTGAAGCTCAATATCTCAAAACTGCTCAGAATGCAGGTAGAACCAAAGACTATAGAATAACTTATTCCATACTCCTTTGTAGACAGCCTAAAATAGCTTTCATATTGAGATATTTGCATTCATCAGGGAGCCGCTTTCAAATGCGGGGTATTGAAATCGCATTTGAATGCGCACTCGCGTTTACTTTCACTATCACGCGTAACTCTGTAAATATGGAGCGGCAGCGACCGTTATCCAACTGAATTAAATGGTTTTTATTTAAATACAAAGCAAAATGACAGGAGAGTCATAATGTAAACGAAGCGGTGGCATATTCTTTCCTAATCATCCTAACACTCTGTCATGGCAACATCACGAGACTACTTTTCGCCTCGACGAGAAATCTCGTCACATATTAGTCTTGCGAGATCTCGTGCCATGAGATCTCGTCACACCCCTAGTAATTATTCTTTGAAAATTTATACTTTTATTACGGAAGAGGATTAGGGCCAAGCAATAATAAAAAATTAAAACCATCTTGAGATTAAAGTTGTAAAATTCAAGAAAAAACTTGTTAAATTTCGAGAAAAAAGTCGAAATAAAATGTTGAGACTAAACTCATTAAATTATGAGAAAAATGTCATTAAATTTTGAGAAAAAGTTGAGATAAAATGTTGAGAATAAAGTCATTAAATTATGAGAAAAAAGTTGTTAAATTACGAGAACAAATTCGTTAAATTATGAGAAAAAACTCGTTACATTTAGAGAAAAAAGTCGAGATAAAATGTTGAGAATAAAGTCATTTTTTAATGAGTTTATTCTCAACATTTTATCTCGACTTTTTTCTCGAAATTTAATGAGCTTTTTTTCTCGTAATTTAACGAGTTTATTCTCAACATTTTATCTTGACTTTTTTTCTCTAAATTTAACGACATTTTTCTCATAATTTAACGAATTTGTTCTTGTAATTTAGCGACTTTTTTTTCATAATTTAATGAGTTTTTTCTCAACACTTTATCTCAACTTTTTTCTCGAAATGTAACGATTTTTTTGTTCTCGTAATTTATCGACTTTTTTCTCGTAATTCAATGAGTTTATTCTCAACATTTTATCTCGACTTTTCTCAAAATTTAACGTTTTTTTTTTCTCGTAATTTAACGAGTTTATTCTCAACATTTTATCTTGACTTTTTTTCTCGAAATTTAACAACTTTAATCTCAAGATGGTTTTATTTTTTATTATTGCTTGGCCCTAATCCTCTTCCATATTTTATTCATGGAAAAAAATAATCACATAAGTTTAGAACAACGTGAGAGTCAGTAATTTCATTTTTGGCTAAAAAAAAACCCAAAAACTGAACATTTTTGTTTTCTAAATACAAAGTCCCAAAATGTACACAACTTAAAGAAAACATCACATAATGTAAATAATTTGTCACAGAATAAGAAAATGTGAATAACTCAATTTTGACAATTTTTTATTATTTTGTTTTTTTGCTATACTTTGATGATTTTATATAATGCATTTAATGTATTTTTTTTACAAACAATATTACTTATCATTAATTAATTTTGTTGCTTTTTACTGCTATTTTTCTTTTACCTGTGAAGCTGCATTTTATGTATAAAATTAGCCATCTACACAATATTTATTACAAAATATTATTATTATTAGCATTATTATTCTTTATTCCCTGAAAATCGTATGTCGCACATTTTCTGAAGATCATCTGTGAATGACAACAAATGGCTTTAAGACTTGCAGTGCAATAATGCAGTGCACAAGCCGTATACCACTTTTTTGAGGATTTAAAGAAAAAAAAGGTCATTATATGGCAAGAGTTATGTAATTATTCTTTGAAAATTGATACTTTTATTCATGGAAAAAAATAATCACATAAGTTTAGAACAACATGAGATTCAGTAATTTCATTTTTGGCTAAAACAAACAAAAAAAAAAACTAAACATCATTTTGTAGAATATTGTAATTTGGGCCTTTACTCCAATCACAATAGTGCATTTACTTTTTCTCATCAGGGGCTGATCTGAACGCCAGGGACAATGGGAGGAAGTTCACTGCGCGAGAGTGGGCCATCTTCACAAGCCGCTATGAGACTGCCTTTGCCATGACGCGGCTGATGCAGCAGCCGTGTGCGGATCAGTTCTGTGACACCTATCGGCTTGAGTGGCCCCTTCTGCCCGCGCTGGTGGCCAAAGCCCAGACGCCCAAAGGCTGCATTCAGAAGATGTCAGAGACAATACGTGACTTCTTTGACATCAGTAACGTCACAGAGGCTTCAGAGGATGGGGTTCTAGATCACATGGTGCGCATGACAACAGCACTGGGGAGTCCGTTCATCGCAACAGCATGTCGAACGGTGTGTCCCGAAAGCCCGCCCTGCGTGGGAAAACGGCGTTACTCTGTTCAGGAGATACTAAAGAAACAACGCATCGCGCAGCTGAAAGGTCTGGGACCAGAGCGCCTCGAGAATTACAAACGTCTTTTCCAGAACTCACGGGTCCTGCTGGTGCCCAAACCGAAAGATCGCCGTGCGAGTCTGCAGCCCCAGGCCCAATCAGATGTTTCTCCCTCCTCTGTGGCCATCCGCAGGACCAGTCTGCTCCCCTTACACCTGCTGAGGAGGAGCAGCGTTAGGCCAGGTATGGTGGTGCCCAAGCTCAGGATTACCAAGGCACCTACGCCAACCTACGTGCCGGAGAAAGCGCGTCGGAAAAGCAGCTGTAAAGAGGAACAGTTCCTTCAGATCCCCAAATGGAGATATAAAGAGCTTAAAGAGGAGCGAAAGAAAGCAGAGGAGGCGGAAAGGAAAAGACTGGAGGCCATAACGAAGAGACAGCTCTCTACAGGCAAAAGGAAATAAGTGTGTGCAAACATACTACTCAATATTTGATACTTGAAATGCAATTTTGATATTGGATGGAAATGTATTTTATTATTTATTGTTTTTTTTTTTTGTAAAAGACTACTTCATTTTTGTAATGTTAAATGCTTCTAAACTCATTTTTGCCCTCTTTAAAATGGGGGTAAAGTGATTGATTTAAAGAGAACAGCTCCTTTAATCTCTTTGCAGGAGCAACAGGAAGCTAGCCAATCAGATCAGCTATTATGGGTACACTACTAAACAAGATGCTATTGTATGTTTACATCCTTAAAATAGGACTATTTGACTTAGAGTTGTCCAAATGCTAGCTAGCATGGTCTCAGATTTAACCATATTTAATCATCATGAATGTATTTAACGAACATACATTTTCAGTACCTCATTTTTAATCATTGTAGGTATTTTGGCAGTAGCCATACCTGTATTTGCACACATTTCAGGGTGCGTTCACACTTGTAGTTCGGTTCATTTGGTCTGGACCAAGAAGAAAAAAAAAACATTTAGTCCTGGTCCGGTTAGCGTTCAGATTGGCAATTTTATCACCGAACCAAAAGATACCGAACCTAAAGGCATAGGGATACATTCACAACGTGATTGGTCGGATTTTATTGCCTATTTCGAGACGGAACTTACCGAACATCCAAAACAATGCTGTTTTCTGAGGTAAATGCGCTCGTTGTGTGTGTGTAGCGGTGCGTAACCTGCATGTGATGGTATTTGGCCGGTTGGAAACTCGTGAAGAGCTTATAAAATGTGTAAAGTAGTCAAAACACCGGCGGGAATCCATCCGTCACACACACACAAACGATTTGCTGTGTGGAGACGCGCGTCTGATGCCTGTGATGAGCAAACTCGCGTCTATGACGAGAAAAACCGACATGCGTGAGGATTCTGTCCTTTTTAGGGTCTCGTCTTCCTATTTTTGGTTCGGTTACATGTCTTTGGTCCGTGTTGCGTTCATATATCATTCGAACCGCACCAGAGTTCGTTTGGAAGCGGACCGAGACCCATCTTCTCAGCGGTCTCGGTCCGCTTGTTTGGTTCGCACCAGGGTGGCAGCGTTCACATATGTTCAAATGAACCGCACTAACCGAGCAATCGCACCAGGGTTCGTTTTAATCGAACCAAACATGACAAGTGTGAACGCAAATGCTACAATCACCAGCAAGTAATGAAAGACGGATCAGCATCTTGTTTGATATTTTCTATAGATGTATTTTACTACTAATTATTTATACTACCAAAGCACTCTAAGTTCAAGTTCTTTAATGACTATGTTCTGAAACTGTAACTGTTCAACAGAAAACATGCAATGTCTTTTACAAAATGGTATTTGCTACTAGGCTATATGGGGAGAGTGAGGTAAGATGTGCCACCCCCATAAACTCGCACACTAAATGAATGGCCTTTGCTTATTTAGCAAGGACCAGCAAACTTACACAGCTGCCTGTGATGAAGAGATACACTTAAAAAGGCTAAGCATTTTTTTGCATGTCATAGTAAATAGCAAGTCTATATGGCAGGTAAAATGAATGGCATAGCAAAATTATTCAGGTTTAAAAGTATATATTGTACAAACTACTGTTCAAAAATTTGACATCACTGAGATTTCTTTTTGAAAGAAACAGTTTACACAAAAACATTGATAATAATAGGAAATGTGACACTGAAGACTGGAGTAATGGTGCTGAAAATTTATCTTTACTTCACAGGAATAAATTACATTTTAAAATATATCAGAAAATGGTTATTTTAAATTGTAATAATATTTCACAATATTACTGTTTTACTGTATTTTTGATCAAATAACAATCCTAAACTTTTTTAACTTTAGTGTATCTTAGTAAACTAGTAGTTTAAAAATCACTTGAATTATTTAGCTAAGATGATCCATGAATTATTAAATCTTCGGTTACACTTTATTATTTATATTGTCCATGTTACAGTGTAATTATACATTTAAGTACTGAGTAATAATAATTAACTACATGTTCTTATTATAGGGTTAGGGTGTAGTCAAGTTTGATTGCATGTAATTAAGCACAATTTACAGTTATTACTATAGTAACTACATGTAACGTGTAACAAAGACACGATAAAATAAAGTGTTTCCATTTTTCCTAAAAAATATAGCTTTGGGGAAAGCTGTGCCAGAGGTTCAACTAATAGTGATACAATTACTATAATTTCAAAAACTGAAAATTATTATTAAATATTCAGAACATTTAATATAACCCCAGCTATCATGGTTAATGAAAATGCAAATAATGTGCAGCAAAATACTTGCAACGAGATTGTACATTACCTGATATTTCCCCCTTATTTATGTTATTTAATTTAAAATGCAAATTATTTCACAATTTGTTCTTGACATGTCACAACTTACCCCTAACATGGGCGAGATTGTTTAAAATTTTAAGGAAAAAGTGGCACAGCTTACCCCACTCCCTCTTATGGTTTCTAAAGAGCTAATAACAGTAAAACCAAATTCAAACATATTACAACAAACCTCAGGTATGAGCAGTTCTGTATGCAGAATAATACAATTTTTGATTAAAGTATGTGGAGCGATATCTGTTAGAAATGTCTTCTCACTGTCTCAAGAGCACCACTGTGCCTCAGATTACACAAAATACATAGACACACTTTAGACATTTTATATGGAAGTCAAGACCAGAACTGACCTAATGTCAGGTCACCTTGTTATCATGAAACAATACTGTGTTTACACTACATTAGGTTGTACTGAAATAACAAACCAAAAGTGATGACCAGCAATACTACACTTTGGAATAAAAAACTGCTTTATAATACTAGAGTGTGACTCCATTTGTTGAACTCTGAGCAGGAGTAAAGGTGAAGTACAGACCTTATTAAGCTATTGAGGTCACTGGTATGAGCTGACAGATGCTGAGGGATTTATCAGTCTGCAAGGTCAGCGCTTGCTTCAGGACAACATGAAGAACTATGAAGCGCCCTCTGCTGGAGAACCAAAGCACTGACGTGCGCTCTGCGGCAGGGTTGATAGCCTATCAAAGACAAATACACTGAGAGGACCTGAATGTCAGATAGACACAAGGGTTTGGGTCACTCTGAACCGGCTTCAAAGCCACTGCTCAATTTCCAGATTGCACGCTGTGGAAAAGTAAAACCTTGACCTGAAACGTGACCACTCGTAAAGGTTTAGCTGCCACTCAAGCTTTTGAGGTTCACCTTGAGGTTTGGCCAGCTGGTACCACAGAAATATTGCCGTTTCAGGCCCAGAACGTGGCGTGGGAACAACCCGAAGCCTGCGGCAGCTGCTGGCTCTTATCGACACCTGAGCGGAACACAAAGTGAACGGATAGGGACAGCAAGAGAGCTTGAGAAGACGAGATTATGAAAGAGAGGAAGAGAACGAGGCAAATCCTGAGTGGCATTGGGTTTGGCAGCTCAGAGCTGCATAGGCTGGAGGAGTCGGGGAGGAGAACAGGAAGCTGACGGCTTTTAGTCCATAGACCATGAAAACTAGGCCATGGGATTACACGTGAACTTTTCCTGCAGTTTATTGATATATTGCCCTCATTAACAATATTTAATAGGACAAAAGAGACATGGCAGTTGTTTTAATTTTTTATTACAGTGCTTGCAATGAGAGTATTGAAATCCCTCTACTTTTTACTCTCCACAAATTCAATTAAATCAGCTCAAATCGCTGTCATAAACATAAACAGCTAATATGGCATAAATAACATTGTGTGGTATGTTCTTTCTTGTATCTACTGATTCTACTGATTATTTTTCTTCTGGAAATGCAATTCTAGCATATAGTTTAAGCAAAGAGTACATGGAAATCCCTCTACTTTTTAGTCTTCACAAATTTCTGCAATAATATATAAGAAAATGTAAAATAGAAAAATGTGTATACTGTGTGTGTGTGTGTGTGTATGCGTGTGTATGTATACACACTGTGTGATTTTTTATCTATTTTTTATCTTCCTATTTCACTATCACTATTCATGTGCTCTCTTGCAATCACTGACTTTAGGGAAATGCAATTCTAGCATGTTTTTTTTTTTTTTTACCAAAAAATATTAACACTCTTCCTTTTATTCTCCATTACTTTTAGCAATTAATTCAGACTGAACTACTTAACATTAAAAATGGTTTTGTAGTCAATTTCAGCTTTATATGTCACTACTTAGTTTATATTTCCATCAGATAATGCAACTGTAGCTCATGAATGCGTTTTTAAGAGCAAAAAGGCGTGCATGGTTTTATATTAACTCTTTATTCAGATAACCACACCTAGTACCTAATGCCTAATATACAACATTCACCAAGTTCAAAAAAATGATTTATACAATTTACATCTCTCTGGAACTATTCATGTAAAACAAAATTAAAACAAAATAAAACACAGCTCCACATATCCCTCATGAAATGAACCCACAGAATTAACATGTTTCTGATTAGTGATTCGCAATGGAGCCTTCAATTTTAGTGTTGCAATGATTTACAGGTAAGAGAAAATGGAACGTTTGTCATGATACTGGGACACTTGCAGGCACAGACGGAAGGGGGTGTGGGGGGAGGGAATGCGTACGGAATGCTTGACGGCAAGAGATCCCTGGCAACCTGAGCAGGTGTTGGGGGTGGTGTGGTCCTGGCCCCGTGCGGGGGGGGGGGGGGGGCCGTGGTGGTCTAGAGCTGGGTTAATGGCTCACTTCCGAGGCTGGTGGATGTGCTGGTTGATGTGGTGGGCCTGAGGAAGCTTCTGTACTGAGGGCACAGGTTTCTGATGGGCCACCTGGGCAGCAGCAGGGGTGAAGTCTTTATCCCCCTGAGAAGGACAACCAATAACAACACAGCTAATTATAATTTGCGCATATGATAAGTGACATGACAAATGATCAGTGTGCAGTGAATCACTGATAAATATACAACAATCAGTCTTGGTCCTCTAATCTGATTGGCCGAGAGGTGTTCCAAGTGTGCTATAGAAACAAGCGCACAACCATCTTTAGAATTTTGTGTTTGAACTTCCATTTTTGTGGTAGATCTGTATATTTATGGCATCGCTGTTGAAGAGTAAATGGCTGGCGAAGTGGATTTATTTATTGTAGAGTTAAAGATAGTTATAAGCATTGTAAGGTTTGTAGCGGATGTCATAAATGTCAGTATACCGGTATTTTAAAATGAGCAGTTCATTCATAAATCTACAAGATCTTACCTTCAGGCTGTGGAAATATAAACCGGAAGACAGAACACAAGGAGCGCAGCGCTGAAAAGGGGCAGGGCTACATAAGGTCTATATATTGTAACAACACTGTAATGACTGTTTTCTGTGTTCCAGAGTTATTGTTGTTAACTAAAACTATTAAAAACATTTTTGTTAATAAAAATAAAGCTAAAATAAGATAAAGCAAAAATTAGAAATGTCATCTTGGCAACTAACTGGAACGAGTTAAAGTTGTAGCACTAAAATGAAAATCCAACTTGAAATTAGAGTTGTCAAAAGTACCGACTTCGGTGCTGAATTTTTAAAAACGTGACGCTTTGAGCGCTGTTAAGCAGATTAGTACACACCTCTGATTGGCTGTTGTGTTCATGCACTCAACATACGTCTGTGATTGGCTGCAATGATCAATGCACAGGAGCGTTTGAAAGCACATGGAAGTGTTTTGAAAGCGGAATGGTCCGCGATAGACACCTGCTTTCAAACGCTCCAACTGGTTACCTTTTGGAAAGGAACATAAAGTTACCATTCCTGCTCAGAACTAACCAGAACTAAAACAATTCTGCAATCTTGTGAGTGACACTGCTTAATTAATTAAGATTTATATCAAACGACAACAAAGTCATCTCTGTATGTGTTTTCCAGTTGCCATCTATTTAAATCTAAACTCTTTTTATGAGAGATTGAGAGCTCTTTGCCTTAGTTTATGTCTATTAACATGAAAAGGAAAGCAGCACACAGAAGCATCTGACATACAGCCAGATGATGCCCTGTGAGGACAAAAATCCTACACTAGAAGAAAGCAGCAGCCACAGAAATTCTTCAACATCACTTTAATCTGTATGAGAGAGCCTTTCAGAGCAAATATGTGAAGCTTTTGAAGTAGATTAAGGGGTGGACAGTCCAAGACAGTGTAACAAGCCAAGACTGAACACAAGTGTGGCATTTTTTCTATTTTCTGTCTGTTTACCAGCTTGCTGGAGGACTAAAAGAGCCTCAGATGTGAGTATTTAGAGAGGAAATGTTGCATAAATTGTGTCACTAGAAGCTGTTTAGATCACTTCAAAAGTAAAAGGAGGCCAATGCCCCAGTAAAAGGGCTCCATGTGCATCGTGACATCCTCTAGGGCCACTCATAATGGGCTGTGACATGTGTAATCAAACACCACGTTCTCTTACACATCTTGAGCATCCGACATGTTTACACTGAGGACCGTATATAATAAAATAGCAAACTCATAACGCTGCATGCTCATGCTGGTAAGCATGCACAGATGGATGCATTAAGTCACAGCCTCCATCGAAACATAATAAATCCTGAGACGCTGCCAATCCCATGGCGGCAGAATGGATTAAGGTCAGCTTGGGCTGGAATTGAACGAGCAGAGTGGACTCTATGTGGCGAGCCATTCAACAAACCCCATACAAAGTCTCCAGCACATCGGACTGTTGATATTATCTTAATATTATCTCAAGCAAGACTAAAACGGCTTTTATCTGAGCAAACTATCCATGTCTGAGCCTCAGGCTAGGGTTTCATGAGTGGTAGTTTTAGAGCAGGTTTAAAATGAATTTGGCACTGCTTTCAATTGTATAAAGGCCCATTCAATCCAGATGCAAATATTCATTTGCAGGGAAATGTTTGGATGTAAATAAGATGTTCCTATGGTCCTATTCAAAATGAGTATAAACATTTACATGCTAACAATGCAACATTTATATGTACAGCAGTCCAAAATGTTTTTAGACTGCAAGGAAAACTGACTGAGATATGAAATGTCTGAAATTTTTGTGTGTATACATTAATGTACTTAAGAAAATATTATTGTAATAATGTATATTTATAATTGAGTACCTTGTGTTAAATTAATCTGATTAAAACATACAACTGTGTTTGCCAATTCATTTGGATTTAAAATGCATCACGACAGCTTGTTTGATCTGCGCCCTGTCACGGTGTTTCTCTCATGGAGCAGTTTTCGTCTTCTCTTCTCTCTACTCTGTCGGCAGACCAGATGGTGCTTTTTTACTCATCCGTATCACCAATAGTACAGAGGAGAACCTGATGAAGATTCGGGTTTATGTCTTTGGTGTGAACAGACCTTTAGGAAACAATTTGTCTCACATTTGCTTTGAACAGGGCTTGAAATAAACCATCAAAAATGTTGGACCAGAGCCTTTGAGTTATGTAATCAATAAACATGTGTACCAACCTTAGTGACAACTCCTGAGACCACAACAGGCAGCTTTGGTGGGCTATAGAGAAAAGAGAAAAGACCACAGTTACAAACAGAAAGCAATGTCTTTAAAACAAAACAAACAAACATTTAAATATATGTGCTAGTTAATGAAGCATAAGCAAAACAGATGAGTGTTTGTGAAGGAAACCATTCTCTTATGTCAAACAGTAACCGATTGTAAATAAGCCTGTATATTAATCAGTCTCTGATTTTTTAGGATCATTAATTTTTCCACAGGGAATATGTGAAGGAGAACACAAACAACTCTGTAGTCTGGTAATGAATGAACCACTCATATTTCAGAAGGGGGAAAAAAACGTCCGTGGGTTCGTGGCCAGATTTGACTCAATAGTGCTGCCTTGTGTCCAGGCCAAAGACACCTTTAAACTGAATTTAGGCACAAGGTGAAGGCCAAATTTTAACCAGAGAACTGAGAAATGAGATGATGTTTCCAAACATAAACCATAAGAGATTGAATAAGGATTAAAATTAGACAGCAGCTAATGAGACATCTGCTTCAACAGAAATTTTTCCTGTAATGTCAATAAATATTTGAAAAAAAATATATATTTTTAATTAAATTATTATTAATATTCCGATTTAGATTATTGATATATAATAAGTATATAGCAAGGCTTTGTGACAAATCACCAGCGCTGTCCATCATCATATACAAATGTGTAATTAATAATTTTATCAATGCCAAGCTGACAGCAGTTTGTATGAAATCAAAGTGTGAGGCCTGCTCTGATTAGCTGAAGGTCATCATTATGGGCGCAGGAGCTTGGAGTAAAATTGAGCTCAATCAAAGATCTGACGTGTCTGTCAGCAGATGCCCTCTACTCCACAGAACTGCTGGAAGGAAGCGTATTCTCTGTGTGCGGACACGTGTCTAATCAGATACATGGATGGAATGCTAATGCAACAAATTAGCTACCGCACTGATGGAAACATCATCATATAGATTTCACATTCAGCATGTGTGATCGACATTTGCCAGGTTACCAATTACAGTGGGATTTGCATGATAATTATTCTTCTAATTGTAGCCTAACATGGTATACAATATCACTGATGAGTGAAACAAGATAATGAACAAGATATTGCCTATATAGCCATTTGCATATTGGGAAACATTAAAGGATTAGACCACTTTTAAATAAACTTTTCCTGATAATTTACTCACCCCCATGTCATACAAGATGTCTATGTCTTTCTTTCTTCAGTCGAAAAGAAATTAAAGTTTTTGATGAAAACATTCCAGGATTATTCTCCTTATAGTGGACTTCAATGGGCACCAAACAGTTGAAGGTCAAAATTAGTTTCAGTGCAGCTTCAAATTGTTCTACACGATCCCAGATGAGAAATAAGGGTCTTATCTAGTGAAACCATCACTCATTTTCTGAAATAAATTTGAAAATTATATAAGTTTTAACCTTAAATGCTCATTTTGAACTAGCTCTCTTCTTCTCCTCTATTTGAATTCCAGCAGTTTGAACTAATTGTTATATACTATTGAACTAGCATATTGCATATAAAAATGAGTTCAAACTTTGGCCTGTGGAGGGCAGTAATACACTTAGCAGCGTCTACACTGCTGGAATTCTAATAGAGGAGAAGAAGAGAGCTAGTTCAACATGAGCATTTAAGGTTAAAACTTATATAATTTTCTATTTTTTTTTTTTTTTCAGAAAATGAGCGATGGTTTCACTAGATAAGACCCTTATTTTTCATCTGGGACAGTGTAGAACAATTTGAAGCTGCACTGAAACTAATTTTGACCTTCAACTGTTTGGTGCCCATTGAAGTCCACTATAAGGAGAATAATCCTGGAATGTTTTCATCAAAAACTTTAATTTCTTTTCGACTGAAGAAAGAAAGACATGAACATCTTGGATGACATGGGGGTGAGTAAATTATCAGGAAAAGTTTATTTAAAAGTGGACTAATCCTTTAACCAATAGGTCGCATGGGATTGATGACGTTAACTGACAGACGGATGGCACTCGAACTGGGGTCGCCCAAATAGATATGTTGGAGCACTTGCCCAAACAGCTACGGCTTTGACAGAAAGGTGATTGCATTTTCTAAGATTTATTTTTGGAGCTTTTTTCCCTTTATTGTGATAGGACAGTACAGAGAAATAACAATAAGCAAACTGGGAGAGAAAGGAGGATGGGTTCGAGAAGGTCACCTGTAGCACAACCGAGCTGCATGTCAGAGTGCTGCCCACGTGAGAGTTATTACATTTTTATAAGATAAACTTACACAACAAAATCATGATATTCTGAACAATGTTTTAACTGTTTGTCCATACAATCAGAGCCTAAAATTAACACTCGCCAAGCTCCAAATGAGAGTAAAATTCGGTTTTGGTGAATATATGGAAGGGTGTCAATCGCCACTTGCAAAACCGTGAGAACATGAACGTTGCGAAAGTTTAAGCCTTGCCAATTTAAATATTCAAGGTCAAGAAGATGCCAAGTATCCTTGTAAACATTAACGCAATGTAATGAAACATTAAAGTGACAGCAGCCTAAAAAATCTGTTGCCGTCTGTGTTTTTAAATGTTAATCAAACAACAAAAGACAATAACAATAACTCATTGCTCTTGATTGAATAACTTTAATACAGATTTATCCACGTTTCATGGCTGGTAAAAAAATATTTATATTTAATTATATATATATATATATATATATATATATATATATATATATATATATATATATATATATATATATATATATATATATATATATATATTAAACCCCATTGACTTTCATTGTATGAACCCTCTGCAAAAGAAAAAGTCATACAGGTCCAGAGCTACATGACAGAAAATGATGAAAAAATTCATTTTTTGGGTGAATTATCACTTCAAGTCCTGGTTACTTCTCTAAACCTGTGTGAAAATGCACATGTGGAAAGAAGGGGGGAGTAAACGGAGGGGTCCGATGTAAAACCAGGTGCTCTAGGCAGTTGGTAAAGTACAAAATGGCCTATAAAAATTCCCAAGGGACAGGGAATTTACCGCCACCATCTGAGCACAGAGCAGAAACATGGCTCCAGGCTTGTGCAAGCCGTCAGCCTCAGAAATGACTCTCATTCATTTTCCAAAGCCAAGCGTTTCCCTTAAAGCACTAAGTCAAAAGAGAAGGTCAAGAGTGATAATTGACCTTGACAGGGAAAAAAGCTCAATCAAAGTAGAATAATAATGTCAAAGAGTTGAAGAGTGGCCATTTTCCAGTAGCCCTTCTCAAATACAACACTGTCTGTAGTACATTACACCACCGCTCGCACGCTGCAGGAAACCGAGCTATAAAAGGAGACAATTAAATTGTTATCACAGCGTGAGACACATCCTGATGTCTCAACATACTTAAAGCTGAACATAAATGAGGGCATTGTGAGAAGCGTGGGACTTCGTCTGTAATGCTGTGAAATCCAGAATATGTCAGAAGTTTGTGGCTTTCATCTTGCTGTGAGAAGGGAAGGAAACTCCAAAGATTCAAGACAGTGAAAGAGAGAGAGAGAGAGACTTGCCAAAGGGATAATCTCTCTTTGAGGCATAACAGTGCTGCTCAACCTGTCTCATAGCTTCCTATCTTTTAAAAGAGACAGCTGTATAATCTCAGATTAAACAGACACTCCTTTTTAAGGGCAAAAATCGATACAAATCTTATAAATCCCGTTTCCAAAAAAAAAAAGAAAGAAAAGATTTTAGAGATTTTAGGATCAAAAGTCAAGTTATTGAAATCACAGTGTGAATTAATTCAAAAAAGCAAACAGGATTATTTTTCCTAAACTGATATATGCTTGTTTAGAATTTGCTGAATGAAAGAGGATGAGAACGTAAAAACAGATAAGAAAGAAATGTTATCTATTGATTTCTCTCCTATGAAGGTCATTCAAAACCTTATGTGTTAGGATTGAACTTGGTGTACAGATAAGGATTTATCATACATAAAATGTTAATCAGGGGCATGTTTTAACCATATTTCCTTTCTTAGCAATACCATTCCTCTCCTGAGGGTGGCAGTGGTGTGCTTGATTTCAAATGAAGAAATCAGGCCAGAGATGTTGCAAGTACTTTAACTAGCCTAATTTAAGTAAAATCATAGATGGAAAAACATACTGAAATAGATTTCAGGGTAAATATCAAGGTCAATAACTCTTTAGAAGATGTAATTGTTCATCTTGAACAAAAACAATGTATTAGTTAAACCTCTCCTGGTAATATTGACAGTAAAAAACCAAGGCAGAATTTTATTGTGCATAAGAAAAGGCAGCTTTCTTATAAAAATAATAAAACAAACTTTAAGGCAATCAATCTATATCAATACATACATACACTACTGGTTAAAAGTTTGGAATAATTACTTTTTTTTTTTTTTTTTGTGAAAGAAGTCTAATGCTCACAAAGGCTGCATTTATTAAAATACCATTAAAACAGTAATGTTGTGAAATATCATTAAATTTTTTTATTTTAAAATGTAATTTATTCCTGTTATGGAAAGCTTTATTTTCAGCATCATTACTCCAGTCTTCAGTGTCACATGACCCTTCAGAAATAATTTAAAAAATCTGATTTGGCACTCCATTATTTGTGATGCTCAATTATTAATAATGGTCTTTATTATTATCATAATTTTGAAAACAGTATTTGTTGCTTATTATTTTTGTGGAAACCATGATCCCCAATTGAATCCCAACCATTGAATGGTATTATAGCACATTTCCACAAGCATATTAAGCAGTTTTCAACATTGATAATAATAATAATAAAAAAAAAAGTTTCTTGAACAGCAAATCAGCATATTAGAATGAGTTCTGAAAGAACATGTGACATTGAAGACTTCTTAGAAACTTTTTACTGTCTGTCTTCACCAATTTATGCCTTCTAGAAGCATATATTTTCTATACATGTATACAATGTGGGCCACAGAAGACTCCCTGTAGAGAGTAATGGAGGTTCTGTGTAGGAAGAGCGAGAACTGCTACAGTACATCCAATCAGCAAAGCCGGAGCAAAGGCGATTGCTGCAATTAACAAGTCAGCACAGACGCTCACAACTTGCTGTCGTCATGGCAACCACGCGGTATAGCTTTTATTTACTGATGAGCTAAATCAGGAGGAAACGGCAAAAATCGCTTGTCTGGAGCTGAGGGAATGAACCGTGAAAACAACGCAAAATTGGACCACACCTGAAGCTTCATGCTAGGCCTCTGCAGCAAACACAGGACTGAGTCTCAACATCAACAGAATATAAATACGGGGTGGACGGAGGAATGCATCTGCTCCTTTTTTGTATTTTCCACATCAATTTTGGTGTAAATAGTATAGTAAAACATGCAAAACAGAGCTCAGAGTACTACACTGTTATTGGCAGCTAAAACCTATAATAAAATTAAGCAAAATATGTAATAAATGAACACAAAGGCGTGATATGAGCAGGAGTTGAGTGTGTTAATGAGAGGTGTTAAAATCTGCTGAGCTTTCTGCAAAGGTCTGCATGTGCAGATTCTGTGTGGCCTGATGATAGGATAGAAAAACCACACACAGGTGGGCATGATACAGACACAATAGCGCTCTGATGAATGGCTTGCTATAATTACTATTATCCCCCCCCAAAAAAAGCCTTTCCCCTCTGAAATTAACTAACGTAGGGGAACTGCATCAGTTTCTGTTCCTTATAATCATACAAAAGTTTACAGTAGTGAAACTAACCCTTAATGCTTTTCCAAAATTATAAATTCCTACCAAAAACTGAACGGAAATATACAATACTTACAAATATAGCACATTTTAGGATCCAGTTATGCTAAAATCTAGATAATGCACAAAAGATCTTTTTCCTCAAAGCCACCGGGTGGATGGGATTCAGATTTGGACTTTAGTTATGCAGCTCAATGTGTGGCTTGACTGACAGGCGGAACATTTGAAAAGTAACTTCTGTGGTAATGAGATAACATATAGTTATACAGAAATTCTTCCGACACAGCAGTGAGGCAAATTTAAGCAGATTAACAGAAACAACACACCAAGAGCCCATTATTCCAATAGTGTCAGCACACTTCGCTAAACAGCACAGAGAGGGAAACTAGCATGGAAATAATTGTCATCAAACTGTCAATTTTTATTTTCCTTTTTTCGTGTTTCTTTATTAAAAATCAGCTTCCCATCCCAATTTTCACAATCGCTTCATCCACAGCAGAACCGAGGCAGTGGGACGCGCTTTAGCAGTGGGTGAAATGCAATGCGGTTTCCCTCAGTATAGTGGATGAAGGTACTGTAAAGTGTCCAAAAATTGACTGCAGTGTGTGAGAATTGTCGCAAGCCAGTCTATGAGCTTCTACAGAAACAGCTTCTGCTCCAGGGTTCAGCTAATGACCTGAATCTGCCTGCCAGTTACTAGCAGTCACACTCCATGTGTTACACACTCTTACCATCTCATGGAAACTGTTTACAACATCTCAGGCTTCAACATACAGAGATGCTCTAATATTCTGACTAATTATTTTAATGAAATCAAACACAAAATAAATGCCTCAAAGCATTGATTAGCAATATTTATTATAAATGTTTATTAATATTTGTTTAAAAAAAAAAAAATCACATTATGATATTTAGCTTGGGGTCGATTAATACTTTTATTATAAAAGTATTATTATAGCACTATTATATAGTATTATATACTAGGGCTTTCAGATTTTTAAAGTAGACATTTATGTGATGAAAGTCGGGTCGACTAGTCGTTGATGACATCATTAATGAACAAATAAGCCTGAACCTCGAGCTGAGACTCAAACACAACCCCTTGTGCACAGCTATGACATATGACACAGCGCTGCCCACAAGGCTATTGCTCCTACATGACAGCTTATTTTTATCAGTTGTTTTGTCTCTGGGTCATTATGTTTCTCAAAGATTTCTGCTCATTTTATATCAGATGCAGATAAAATAACATAGTAAGATTACATTTATATGAATGCATTAGTGAGAGAGCGATTACGCGTAGGGCTGGGACAATACATTGATTCGTGATACAATGATTCTGGATGGATTTGAAAAGATTCTTAGCTTAGTTAACAGCAGATGGCGCTCTAGGCTAGTTTTTAAACCACACACTCAAAAGCTCATGAAGAAGAGTGCTTGACCGTGAATGTGCGTTTGGCTAAATTATGTAAGTGGTTAAATATACTTGCACCTCAGCTCAGAATGCTTTTATGACGATGAATGTAAACAGCCCACTGCGAACACACTTGTAATTCCTTTTCGAACTTTATGAATGATTATTTTAGGTTTAATTGGTGTGTGTAAAGGACTTGGAAGTAAGCAGAGTATGGGTGTTTCTAAAGCGCTTAGTGCCGCCATGTGTTAAAAACTAAACTCAGAATCGTTTCGAGGGAGAATTGCGATACATCTGAAAATATCAGAATTGCTCCAGATTCTTGGTATCGCAAATCGAGAATCCATGTATTCCAAGCCCTAATTACATGTGTGAATTAATTCTACATGGCATCATCTATATACTAATAGTAAAGCTGTGGGTTTTAGTTACTAAGAAATATAAGCTAGAACTTTTCAGTTTCTAAGCTATTTTAATAATAATATAGAACGGCGATTAACTTGTGTGTACAATAAGCTGTTTAAAACGTGCATTCAGCCAATGAAAATTGAGCATCCAGATGGTATAATAAAACATATCTTGTGGAGTGCTTTGTTATTTACTGTTGAATATGGAGTAGGGCTGCACGCTTTATTGCACGATCCGAAAAATTACATTGAACTTAAATGCAATTATCGCTTACATGCAAGTCTTAGTGCGATTATGAAATCACAAAGGCTGCATTGTTTTTTTTATTAGCAGCTTGTAAATGAAGTATGGCTCCAAATGCAAATCCGTCTGAAAGCACTGAGAGTTTGAATCGCTTATAATGTACATCTTTCCAGAAATAAGAGGCATTTATTAACATCTTGTCCAACAAAAGACAACATTTAATAACATGTTTTTCCTCCAAATAATAACATGTTTTTCCTCCAAACTCACTTCATAGCAACAGTTGAGCATCCTTCTGTGAGATGATGTGGCTTCTTACACAGTAAGGCAGTCATGTGTTTATTAGTCATGTTTAATCAATCAAATCGTTTTAATCTCCTGTTTATTCAGTTACAGCAATATGATGCGTCTTTTCTTCTTCTGCAGCAGGGCATATTTAGAGTTTCTGCGCAAGAGCGCCCTCTGGCTTTCAGATGGAGAAGCATTTACTACTGATCACACAGCCGTACAGCTCTGACAAGCTGCGCATAAAATAATCACAGCCTTTGCCAAATCACGTGCGGTTTAATCGCGATAAATTGTGCAGCCCTAATACGGAGCATAATTGTGGACTTCAGTGATTTCTTATCCTGTTGCTGCCTCTATAGGCCATGATCAGCAACTAGTGGACGTCAAGTTTAAAGTGTCATGGCAGAGCATTAAAGTTGACTAGATTAGACGTGCAACACCCATTATATACTAGTATTAATATTTAGTTATGAAACTCTAGAGAGCACAGGCTAACTGGTCCTTTACATGCAATCACATCATTACTGCATGGCACAAGCTGATTGGCCTTCAGCCAATGAGATTGCTTGCTCAACATTTAACATCTGGTTCATTGTTGTAAACTAGTCCTGCAGAGTTCCTCTTAAACCCTCCACCTCCCCCAGTTCCACCTGCCTAGATCTGCTATGGGATTTATGTATGTCTATTTATGCAGCAGCATATAATACATGCTCACAGCAACGTGTCTGTATTTATTAGCAGTAGCAGTAATAAGCAACAGCAGCGTAGCAGATCTAGTCCACCAAGACCAAATACATTAACATTGCCATATTCAATAACATGCTAAAACTAATCCAGAGAGTTGTCATGATTGAATTATATACCTTTATTATAAGTGGTGCAACCGTTTAGTGAATTCACCCTTGTGTTTTATATCCCAAACAAATTAGTCTCAGTCATCAGAGCAGCCACCTAGCAGAGTACTATAGAGAGATAGGAAGTTGTACTGGGGGAAGGACAGGGAAGACGGTGGAGGTCCCTGCATCATGAACAGACATACACGTCAAAGAGTGAGCTCACCAGCATAGCACACCACATTAGCATCTCAGAGCTATTCCATTTGCCATCCATCCATCTGAGAAGACCAAATTGCATTTGACAGGTGGTCCCCAGACAGTGCCACTTGACTTGCTGCGACAAATGTGCAATTTTTTCATCAGAAGCCACCTGCTTACAGGCCATCTCTCAGCTAGCAAAGCGAAGAGGGAGGGAGGGAGACAGAGTAAGACATGGGAGATTATGTGTGCATGTCTGGCACATTCAGCTACTGGACACACTTAAACAAGTATTAATATCTATAATAAAAAATGAAATACAGGGGAGGAACACTTCAATCATTTTGAAATTCAATTCTCAGATGGTATTTCTCACTCCAGAGTTGGCTATAAAGGTTCAATGATCCGTGGCCATGGAAGGCATTAGACTTCATCCTGAGCTCACTGAAAACATTTGTAAATTTGCTTATAGGCACGTATGGGAGCTTTGTTTGTTGAGAGCTAAGGGGTTTCTTCCGCAAACGTTATTTCTTACAAAGCCAACCCACATGAAGGAAACCGAGTGTAAGATTCAGGCATATTACTTCTGACTATTGTTCAGTTTTGGCTCCTTCTACAGGTCTTGTGTATTGGTTTTGTACAACTATACTGTAACCATTTGCCCTCATTCCAGGTTTCTGAAAGTAAACAATTCCACAGCTCTTTCTGAGGATGTATTGTAACATATTTTGTGTCAATCTGTCCCTGTTGTTAAGCTTCTTTTTTGCAATTATTCGTCACCCTAAGGTTCTATCTGACATTTTTGAGTTATTCACATATTCTTATTCTCTATAACTTATTTACATTGTGATTTCTTTTGAAGTTGTGCACATTTTAGGACTTTAAAAAAACAAAACAAAACAAATGGGTCTATACACAAAGGAGTATAGAATGCAAAAACTTTGAAGCTCAATCTCTCAAAACTGCTCAGAATGCAGATAGAACCTTATAACTCCAAGATGTCCTGCATTTTGTCCATTTCTGGCACATTATTTTGGCAAATTATTTCTCTTTTGACTCACTCAATGCTTGTCAGATGCGTTTTTTGGCAGACACACTATTCAGGAGTCAGCATAATGACTCACTATTGCTGATTTATTGTTGTTTAGTTATGCGTGTCCTCCACATGCATTTTGAGGGCCAACTAACTCTGAGCTGTTTACGTCCTCTGACTCTGAATTATACATTTCTATGGCAACACCAAAATGAGTAATCTGAGTAATCAATAGACAAAACCACAACATAACAGTCTTTTTGCAAATGCCTTAATTAATCTTGCGGCTTATTTAGCAGGACATAGTTAGTTATTCAGTGTTGGTGTTACTTTTAAAAGGTAATACATTACAATATTACGTTACTCCCTAACAAGTAACTAATTGCGTCACTTTTTATGGAAAGTAATGCGTTGCATTATTTTTTTTGTTTTTTTAATAAAAAAAATTAAAAATAATAAAAAAAAGTTTTTCTTGGCAAATGTAAAGGCCCTTTCACACAAAAGTGAAATGAATAAACCTCAGGCTGAAGGAAATGCATATTTACGCCTGTACAGTAGAGGGCGCAGCTCAAACAAACCTTTCAGTTGTGCTGCCATTCTGGATTGAAGAAGAATAGTATGCAGGAGAAGAAAGTTCAACACTCTTCAGCAATAAAAAAAAAAAAAAAAATTAAAACACAAATATCACATTTATCTAAAGACAATTTTGCTTAGCATGGGATCATCAAAAGGTCAGCAGCAAAGACACTGGTTAATAATGTGAGATTAAATACATAAAGTATATTTGTGTTATTTAACATTTAATTATTGCAGGTTTGTGTAATATTATGAGTTTGGATTTCACAGTTTTTATTCATTTTGAGGAATAATGAATCTGTTTTTGTGGAAGCGAGTAAATGCATGATCACAATTAGTCTAGAATTACAATAACCACCATGTTTACATAGCGCACACACAACGCCTCTGCACTTACTTCCGGACAGGAATCGGTGAATAATTAGGAAAACAACTTGAATTAAGTTAAAAGTAACTCAGATATTTTGTTGTAAATTTAAAAGTGGTGATTTAATGCCACTTTTACAAGATGTAAAATAAGTCTCTGATGTCCCCAGAGTGTGTATGAGAAGGTTTAGTAAATACCCTACAGATAATTTTTATAGCATGTTAAATTTGTCAGTTTTTGAGGGTGAGCAAAAACGCTGTTTTTGTGCGTGTCCCTTTAAATGCAAATGAGCTGCTGCTCTCAAGAAGAGGGCGGAGTTTCAGGAGCTCTGTTTTCACTATTTTGAGAATCAACACAAGGGTAAGGAAACATCTATTAGTCAGCTAACCAGGCACAAATGGCCTATAACATACTAAGATTCAAAAAGATAGATTGAAGCGATTGTTCATCCCCAATTTTTTTTTTTTTTTGGATCATTTTCACCCTCATTCCAACCCTGATGTATATGACTTTCCTTCTTCAGAGAAACACAAACAAAGATTTTTAGGAAAATAATAATATCTCTGTTAGTCAATATAATTTGGTAGTGGTGTGGTTTTTCAAGTGTCAACCGAGCGGCACCCATTCACTTGCACTACATGAACCACAATAATGGACTATGGATTATTTAACTTAAAAAGAAAGTCATATACATCGGGGATGGCATGAGGGTGAGCAAATGATGAGAGAATTTTAATTTTGGGGGGAACTATCCCTTTAGGCCCCGTCCACACGGAGACGCGTTTCAGTGAAACCGCACAAATTTTTTATCGGATAGGCGTTTCGTCCACACGGATCCGGCGTTTTCGAAAGGTGAAACCGGTATTTTTTGAAACCGGGTCCCAGAGTGGAAAAATTTGAAAACGCCGGCTTGGCGTTGTCGTGTGGACGGGGCAATCCGTATATTTTCTGAAACGATGATGTCATCACCCCACGTGTCGACCCTAGTCAGACGCGCTAACACCACAAAACAGCACCAACAACAGCAATAGCAGACTCTACATGTTTTTGTTCGTGCTGCAGAAGCTACTGAACCAAAATAAAGTGTTATTTCTAAGCTTTGCTAAAGTTTGTATTCAGCGCGCAAGGTTTATGCGCATGCTCCAAGTCTTCTTTGCTGCTTTAAGTGCATTTCTGCGGCAGAATTACAGCGCCACATAATGGTCTGGCATGTATACTACATCGTTTTGAGTCGTTTCAGTGGTTTCGTGTGGGCGCAGATATTTTTTGAGACGAGGAAAAAAAAAGATCGGTTTAGGGTAAGCTCCGGCTTCGTGTGGACGTAGCCTTAAAAAGGTGCAGTAAGTGATTTCTGAGAAACCCTGTTGAAAGTGGATCAGACCGAGCACCACAACACACTTGTAGCCAATCAACAGTAGGGGGCGTATACACTCATGATGGGGGAGAAGAGAGAGTGAACAAGAGGGAGATTTGAAGAAAGACTGTAGAAAGAGAGATGGCTGAGAGACATTACAAAAAAGGTCAGAGGAATATCACCGGACAAAGAAGGGATATGATGATCAGACAAGAGCTTTAGGACCCATGTTAAGATTAGAAAAGCTTTCCAATGCTCGAGAGAGCCAAGTGAGAGAAAA
Organism: Chanodichthys erythropterus; assembly: GCF_024489055.1. Lineage (NCBI taxonomy): Eukaryota > Metazoa > Chordata > Actinopteri > Cypriniformes > Xenocyprididae > Chanodichthys > Chanodichthys erythropterus. The sequence goes on from NC_090243.1 coordinate 8,376,673, forward strand.
TGGAAATGGACCCTGAGGTTGCATTGTTTCTGCTCCATACATGAGTATGGTTTTGCTATGTTTCATATGCTATTGTTGTAACTCTTACTATATACTCTTGTGTACTGTATGCTCATTTTTTGTTCTTCCTTTTTGTTAGTTTGTCATCTTTTCTTTATTTATCTCAAAGCATTATTTTGCTTCACTTCAGCTATGATAAAGAGTCAACCAATCTTGCATTGCGTATTCATGCATTTTGGTTGTGGAGCAATGAAGGGAGGGGTTTGTTTATTTGGGCTGATTTCAAATATCCACAGCACTTCTCAGAAATCACTTACTGTACTTTTAAATGATACTAACCAACCATCCAAGGAATGACTGAAGTCAACAACTAAAACAAGCTTTGTAATAACATCTGAACACAAAGAGACTACACAGGAAAATGAGAGTTTCCTCTTAGCTTGCCAGCGTTGCGAGAAAATGCCAAACCTAATAGCATGGGTGCAGGGATTACATTCTAACATCACAGCGCGTTTCTTCGGCACTGAAACCACATTTCAACCTCTTCTCTGAAATGTCCACTCGCAAATGACTTCCATGTTTCCGAAAGAATGCCAAAGAGATATTAAAAGCAGCTTCAGGAATGAAACACCTTGTAGGATTTCCTGCAGCAGGTTGAGTGAGCTGATAAGGGCTCGCTTGCAGACCTGCTGTAACGGGCGGGCGATCAGTCATCAGGTACAGGGGTGGAGGGGACTGCTAACAAAGCCATAAAGCCCATCCGAATCAGCAGCCAAACACTGTGGACACACCTCAGTAGTGCTGAAAACAGGTCAGCAACAACACAACACAAGCACTAAAGAAATCTGAGGACCGTCAAACTTCTGCACTGCACATTTGCACTTATGCAACAAGCAGCTAGACAGCTACCCAGCAGATAACTCAATGAAAGCTATTTTAACTTAAACACACTCCACCACAATGAAGAAAAAGGAACATGTGATATCCGGCTGTTGCCACATATTCCTTTACTGACACACCCAAGATTGTTATGTTTAGTTTGCAACCAAAAATGATTGCCATGTGCTCACCAATTCAGAAAGTTGTGTAAAAAGACAACAGTGTGCTGCTAAATTCACCTTCACTCTTACTCATCGAGAGACAGATGGACATTAACAGTGACTTCATCATCATATTAAACATTCTGGTTTAGTGTGGACCGCTTATCCAAGAAAAACAGTCTTGTTTTAGCAGAATCGTCTCCATGTGCCAGCAGTCAAATGGGAATTGCACACCTGTGTCACTGATCAAATGTTTTTCAACTTGAACTCAACGTCGTGCCAAGACTCTATGACCTTTAAAATGTGTTACTAAGGTCTAGTAAGAATTTTGTTAGTCAAGTAGGGCTGCATTAATCACAGTAACACCAAAATCACAATACGGCTTAATGTGATTATCAAATTGCAAATGCCGTGATTTAATTAAATAAAAATGCAATGTATCTATGTTTGTTTTTAACAGTGAAGCACAGCACAGTGTATTTATAGTTCTGAGCTGTTCATGGTATAGTGTTTTCAGGGTCTCACAGTAGCTCGGTTCAGAGTTTTTTTTTTTTTAACCATTTTAAATTGCAATTTTTATTAGAATGATCTATATTTACCTATATATTTAGTTATATTACTATTATTATTATTATTAACAATTCTGCATGATATAAACAGGAATTTCCTGCTTAAGAGGATTTATATGACAAAATAATGACTGTTATGCTGCTTTTAAAGGGTTAGTTCACACAAAAATGAAAATTAATCAAAGTGTTACAAAAATCTAAGCTTTACAAATCTTTTGTTTCGAATCAGTGGTTCGGATTGCCAAAGTCGCATGATTTCAGTAAACAAGGCTTCGTTACATCATAAGTATTTTAAAATTTCAACAGTTTGATACGCGATCCGAACCACTGATTTGAAACAAAAGATTCGTAAAGCTTCATGAAGCAGTGTTTTGAAATTGGCCCATTGAAAAGTCGTTATTTTGTTTTTTTGGCCCACAAAAAGTATTCTCGTCGCTTTATACTATTAAAGTTGAACCACTGTACTCGCATGAACTGTTTTAAATATGTTTTTAGTACACTGTAAACCCGAACAGTACTACTAATTTATAAAGATTGAGTATGCTGCAATTAAAGTCTGTTAAATCACTGCTGCAACTTAAAGGTGCCATTGAACATTTTTTTACAAGATGTAATATAAGTCTAAGGTGTCCCCTGAATGTGTCTGAAGTTTCAGCTCAAAATACCCCACAGATTTGTTTTAATTAATTTTTTTAACTGCCTATTTTGGGGCATCATTAAAGGAACACTCCACTTTTTTTGAAAATAGGCTCATTTTCCAACTTCCCTAGAGTTAAACAGTTGAGTTTTACCGTTTTCGAATCCATTCAGCCGATCTCCGGGTCTGGCGGTACCACTTTTAGCATAGCTTAGCATAGTTCATTGAATCTGATTAGACCGTTAGCATCGCGCTTAAAAATGACTAAAGAGTTTTGATTTTTTTCCTATTTAAAACTTGACTCTTCTGTAGTTAAATCGTGTACTAAGACCGACAGAAAATGAAAAGTTGGGATTTTCTAGGCTGATATGGCTAGGAACTATACTCTCATTCCGGCGTAATAATCAAGGAACTTTGCTGCCGTATCATGGCTGCAGCAGTGCAATGATATTACGCAGTGTCTCTCACAAATGTCTCCATGGTTGCAAGGCACGTTCCCTGTGCAAGCAGGGGCTCACAGGCGCTGCGTAATATCATTGCACTGCTGCAGCCATGGAACGGCAGCAAAGTTCCTTGATTATTACGCCTGAATGAGAGTATAGTTCCTAGCCATATCAGCCTAGAAAATCACAACTTTTTATTTTGCGTCGGTCTTAGTACACGATTTAACTACAGAAGAGTCAAGTCTTAAATAGGAAAAATATCAAAACTCTTTGGTCATTTTTAAGCGCGATGCTAACGGTCTAATCAGATTCAATGAACTATGCTAAGCTATGCTAAAAGTGGTACCGCCAGAACCAGAGATCGGCTGAATGGATTTGAAAACGGTAAAACTCAACTGCTTAACTCTAGGGGAGTTGGAAAATGAGCCTATTTTCAAAGAAAGTGGAGTGTTCCTTTAACTATGCACCGATTCAGGGGCTGCTGGCCCTTTAAATCTTGCGCTCCCTGCCCATCGAGCGCGTGACTCTATAATACAGTGCATTTACAAAGTTCACACAGCTAATATAACCCTCAAATGGATCTTTACAAGATGTTCGTCATGTATGCTGCATGCATGCTTCGGGTCATGTGAGTATAGCGTTTATTTGGGTGTTTATATTTGATTCTGAATGAGTTTGATAGTGCTCTGTGACTAAAGCTAACATTACACACTGTTGGAGAGATTTATAAAGAATGAAGTTGTGTTTATGAATTATACAGACTGCAAGTGTTTAAAAATGAAAATAACGACGACTCTTGTCTCCGTGAATACAGTAAGAAAGGATGGTAACTTTAACCACATTTAACAGTACATCTGCCATTTTTCGCTGTTGTTATTGCTTGCTTACCTAGTCTGATGATTGAGCTGTGCACAGATCCAGACGTTAATACGGGCTGCCCTTGTCTAATGCCTTTCATAATGTTGGGAACATGGGCTGGCATATGCAAATATTGGGGGCGTACACCCCGACTGTTACGTAACAGTTGGTATTATGTTGAGATTCGCCTGTTCTTCGGAGGTCTTTGAAACAAATGAGATTTATATAAGGAGGAGGAAACAATGGAGTTTGAAACTCAGTGTATGTCTTTTCCATGTACTGAACTCTTGTTATTCAACTATGCCAAGGTAAATTAAATTTTTAATTCTAGGGCACCTTTAAAACAATTACATTTTCTGAACGAGGAGTTTAGTTTTATCTTGTGTAGCTCAACATTTTTGAGTAAATCCTTATGCTTAAATTATTATTTTTAAGTTTACTGAGTGTTATAAAGTGACGTCATCCATGTCACGTCGTTATCAGAAGAATCCCCTCAACATAAACTGAGTTGCAGCAGATTTCAAGTTCCCAGCATGCTTTGCGTCACACTCTGTAAGGGAGAATAAATGTTGAAATTGAGTGTTATTTTGTGTGTTTTTGCACAATATTAATACAGGGGAAGATGTGAAGATTTAAGATGCTTTACTTAAATTTTTTGAGGTAATCGATTCTACAATAATTTTGAGTATTCTGAACTTATTGGGTTTTACAGTGTACCTTTCTGGACATCTGAAAGTGTTAATTATCTTGCCGTCAATGGAGGCCTCATCGGATTTTATCAGAAATATCTTAATTCGTGTTCTGAAGATGAATGAAGGCCTCACAGGTGTGGAACGACATGAGGGTGAGTAATAAATGACATCATTTTCATTTTTGGGTGAACTAACCCTTCAAGTAAATAAATGGACATGCAATATTGATTTCAGTTAATTAATTTAATGATGTGGAAGAACTGTAGCATGACACAGTCAAGTTTCACAGCCGTCCACCACAGTTTAGTGTTATTATTATGCAAAATATCCACCTGCAGAATGCAGCGATCAACCAATCAGAATGAAGTATTCCAGAGAGCTGTGCAATAAAATAATACATTTTAAAAATGCTCTTTGTCTTGATAACAGGCTAGTTATGGCTGGAAATAAAATCAACAATAAGTCAACTGGTTGCAAGTCAACAAAATGAAAGTATGAGCACACAGATACTAAAGTGTTATGAATTGATACATAGTTTTCTCTCTTGGGCTCCATATAAGAGCTTTATGAGACTTAAAAGTCTAGAACAATCTTCATGTATACTTCAGCACAGAAATTAATCAATAAAAAACAAAGCAATGATAATTCTGACAAGTCTGCAGCTGAAGATATATTTTACCATGTGTTTCACTAGAAGAAACAGCTTATCAGTGCAGAGAGATGGAATTGGAATGCATACTGCAGAAATGTGAAGGTCAGCATACTTACGGCTCAGTCTCATATTCTTTATTGTCTTTCTCTTCTTGTTTCTTGTCTGGCACTTCATTTGCAGACTGGTGCTTCTGAACTATCCTCATGCCTCCTCCTACTTTCACTGCCAGAAATGAACAAAAACAAGTTCAGAGTTTATTATTGTGGTAAATGAGATTACTTTTATTATATAATGTTATGAAATTTGACATATAAATCACTAGAGGCAGTTTAGTGTGCAATCTTTTCCCCTTGGCCTACTTTTAGAGTCATTACACGTTGTTATCTGATTTCTTGTGTACTTTACACCGCACAGATAGATATGCTGACGAAGTGAAACACAATGCGAAATCACACATTTACACACCGTGAAAAGAAAAAACGTGGATGAAAAAACTCTGCCATGTGTCACAATCAAACATGGTTGATCGGTAGCATACATTGTCCGTTAGAGACAAGTGACTACTTGTGGCATGCAACGTGTAAGCACTTCCCATGAGCTCAGTCCTGCATTAGGGACATTCCACAAAAAGTATGCCTTAGTCATCCCCTATGAAGATAAGTTGATAGCTGATACCAACGTTTACTCTGTTATTATAGGTATTTTTACTAGACACATTCAATTCTGAAATTTTACTATATTATTGTCAGATGCCGTTTTGGCCCATCCAAGGCCTGTTTCCAACTTATCCTTACTTAATTATAAAACATGCACATATATATATATATATATATATATATATATATATATATATATATATATATATATATATATATATATATATACACAAAAATAAAAAAATAAAAACTTATTAACATAGCATTATTACCATTACAGATTTTAAATCTTTAAATAGTTACTATTATTACACTGTTACTAGGATTATGGGCAATAAACAAACTGTACTGAACAATGGGAATAGAAGAATTTAAAGCATCAAATTAGTTTTTGTTTTCTGATTATTATTTTTTCTGAGACAATGTCTAAAATCTACAGACACGCACAGAAAATCAAATTTTCTAAATAAAAAGGCACACATTTATCGTAATGGTCCACTAGACTTCCCAGAAGAAAAACAACAACAGCAAAAGCAATAGCACGGGGACATTACCAGCAGGGAGATGTCCAGCTTTTGTTTCGATTTTCTCTTTGGGCGGCGATGACATGGTTGCTGTCAAGCGCTTCTTCCAAAGAGTTGCTTCGTTGTCTTCAAAATAAAAACAATCCTTCTGTTTCCTGGATGAAAATAACGCAGACTACTGTCGAGTTCGTCAACGTGGCTTTTCCCTGCCCATTGTTTGGCAACGGTGCGTGATGACGGCAGTGGTCGCTCCAGCCAATAAGAGCGCTTACTGAGAAAGGACGTTCCACCTCTTTACTATGGAAAGTCCAATGGAACATACGGGGAAAACCAGAAAACATAAATCTGCATGTAGAGCTGTGTAACTTTTATTAATAAGCACACAGGTTGCATATTTTAGATAGAGAGCGGGATGAAGTGTTCTTTGCTTTCATTAAAAGAAAAAGTAGCAAAAAAATTTTTTTTTTTTTTTTTTTTTTTTTTTTTTTAGAAAAAGCACCACTAAAGAAATCAATAGTACTTTTAACATGTTAAAAATGATGCAAAATAATACTCACATCATGAGATGAGATCTCCATCATATCAGTCTGGAGTCGATGCACTCATAGTTAAGATGTATGAAGGATAGCCTAAATATAATGTCTGGAAATTTTAGCAAACATAATAACCATTTCAAACATGGGTTATTTATGTCTGGAAAGCTCTGTTTGCTTTATTCAAGAACACTGCTGACAATGTGAGTGGTCCTAATATATCACTACCACGCCAGATGAAACAGTGTTAGATGCTAGTAGCAAAGAAAACACAGTGTTCTCATCAAAAATACAATGAACACAGTTTTACACTATGGGGGAAAATGAATCATGTCAGTCTTGCTCAAGTCGGTCTACATAACACAATGGAGTTCCCTAAATAAACATTGAGGAATGCACATTTGAGATCACAGCCCTTATATTTCATATTAACCCCTGTGATATTGTGTGCAGAGAATCATCATACCAAAGGGCGAGTTTAGCCCAAGGCTATTTGAGTCAGATGCTGCAATGCAAACAAAATGTCTTAGTATGGCTTGTCAGTATCAGTAAATCAAGTTCTGTTCTTCGCAAGTGTATATAAAGCAATAGATCTATCAGATGTGTGCCCTATTGCACTGTTGTGCAACCAGCAGCTGTTATTGTGTTGATGAATTTATACTGAGGTGAATCATGACCACTAGAGGGGAGACTAATGACAGGAGTCTTCATTTTGAAACAACCCATACAACTGCACTTTTTAGGCAGCGGGTAAAATAAAGCAAACAGTCCAAACTGATTTCAAATCAATATACTGTGGAGTTTATTGTGATGGAGCAGAATTCTGCATTTGCAGCATCAGCTGTTAGATTATGTCCATAGTTGCTTGGTGAAGTATCCCATCATGTATTAAAGCAAATAGGCTAACTCACTATCACTGACCACAAAAAAACATGTGAGGAGTGTTCTGGGTTTACTAAAACAGTTGTCCCGCCCCAGTGAAAGGCAATCAAACAGATATGAATTATGGTTTAGGCAGCTTCTGATCTGAGCCTGATAGAGGCAGTATTTGATCATGCTATATCGCTCACAGGTTGAGCTGTATTGTGCAGAACAAATTGTGCCAATGATGTCTGACTGTCAATAATCTCTGTGACATTCGCAGTCAGACTGGACTTCCTGTGTGGACGTATCATGAGATATTGATGGGAGCTTTATGCAACCTTTAGCTTGCATGCTCTAATAACCAAATGTTCTGATTAATATGAAAGACCTAACAGTCACAACCTGAAATGTCCTCATATCACATAAGCTGTCACTGGGGTGGGACCCTTTCAAAGGTACTAATATACCATTTAGGTACTAATATGCACACTTTAGATACGAATATGCAGTGTTGGGGAAAGTTACTTAGGGGAAAGTAATACAATATTGTGTTACACCCTAAAAAGTAATTGCGTTACTTTTACTTTTTATGGAAATTAATGCGCTATACTTTTGTGTTACTTTTTCTCACCTGGGCAGGGCTTTCTTATTTGTTTTTAATAACACAAAAAACAAAAGTTCTATTTTTTTCAAATGTAAAGGCTCTTTCACACCCAAAGTGAAACGAATAAGCCTCAGGCTGAAGGAAATACAAATTTTTGCCTGTACAGTAGCACCTCAAACAAACCTTCAAGCTGTGCTGCCATTCTGAATCACAGGATGCAGGAGAAGAAAGTTCAACACTCTTATTTCAGCAATAATAATAAAAAAAAGTGTTGTTTACCATCATCATTTAAGTAATTTTAGCTTATTAGTATGTGACTACAGTGGTTCAACCTTAAAGTTGCCCTAGAACTTTTAAAAAAAAGATGTAAGGTGTCCCCTGAATGTGTCTGTGAAGTTTCAGCTCAAAATACCCCATAGATTTTTTAAATTCATTTTTTAATTGCCTATTTTGGGGCATCATTATAAATGAGCCGATTCAGGGCTACTGGCCCTTTAATTCTTGTGCTCCACGCCCACGGAGCTCGCGCTTGCCTTGAACAGTGCATAAACAAAGTTTACACAGCTAATATAACCCTCAAATGGATCTTTACAAAGTTTTCGCCATGCATGCGACGGATTATGTGAGTATTGTATACTTTTATATTGTTTACATTGATTCTGAATGAGTTTGAGGCTGTGCTCCGTGGCTAACGGCTAATGCTACACTGTTGGAGAGATTTATAAAGAATGAAGTTGTGTTTATGCATTATACAGACTGCAAGTGTTTAAAAATGAAAATAGCGATGGCTCTCTTGTCTCCGTGACATTAGCAGTACATTAGCATCATGCTAACAAAACATTTAGAAAGACAATTTACAAATATCACTAAAAATATCATGTAATCATGGATCATGTCAGTTATTGTTGCTCCATCTGCCATTTTTCGCTATTGTTCTTGCTTGCTTACCTAGTCTGATGATTCAGCTGTGCACATCCTGCCCTTGTCTAATGCCCTTTCATAATGTTGGGAACATGGGCTGGCATGCAAATATTGGGGGCGTACACCCCGACTGTTACGTAACAGTTGATGTTATGTTGAGATTCGCCTGTTCTTTGGAGGTCTTTTAAACAAATGAGATTTATATAAGAAGGAGGAAACAATGGAGTTTGAAACTCACTGTATGTCATTTCCATGTACTGAACTCTTGTTATTTAACTATGCCAAGATAAATTAAAATTTTCATTCAAGGGCACCTTTAATGTTATGAAGCAATAAGAATTCTTTTTGTTTGCAAAAACAAAACAAAAATAACGACTATTCAACAATTTCTTCTCTTCCACGTCAGTCTCCTTCACTGTTTTGTAAACACAGTGCAGCGCTTCCGGGTTCTACGTCAGAAAGCAGGCTCAGTATTCTCTCGTCACTTCATAACATTAAGGTTGAACCACTGTAGTCACGTAGAATATTTTAACAATGTCTTTACTACCTTTCTGTAGATTGCTGTAGAAATATTGTTCATTGTTAGTTCATGTTAACTAATGTAGGTAATTAATGTTGAAACTGGTTATGACATTGCTGTGTATATTGAGGTCAGAAGCTCTCGGATTTCATCAAAAATATCTTAATATATGTTTTGAAGATGAATGAAGGTGTTACGGGTTTGGAACGACATGACTTTGAGTAATTAATGACAGAAATTTCATATTTGGCTGAACCAACCTTTTAAGGGGTATATAAAATACAAAGGTATACCTTTTGAAAGCGTGTATTTCACATTACAGTAATGAGAATTGTGGAGCAGAATGAGCTTAATTGTTCTAAAAGTAATGTTACAATATATAAAATCTTTATGGTAGCCTACTAAAAGAAGACTATTCTCTTTATGCAAAATTTTTTGGGGGTGACCTATACTCCTTTTGATTTTTCCCTGTACATGAAAAAGAAGCTATTGGTCATTTTGGAAGGAAACAACACTGATGTAATCAGGTCTGGCACAAAGATGTAGCGTCTGACATTCACAGATGCCTATTAAACTAACAACCCTGTTCAGTCCAAAATGAATACTGACGAAAATTCATTTTCACTTCATGAATAATTTCATCTGCAGTGGGATGATGATTCTTTTGTTTAACTTTCGTCTACACATAAATTGATTTTGTGCCAAATCTGCATTTTGGGGCTCTAATTCATGGATGTGTCAACAGTACGAAAGAGAGATGAGTTTTGAGTTCTTGCCGTATTTGCCCTGGCGTAAAATGAATCACATTGTTGAATTGAAGACCTATTTTCATGCCACATTAGATTATAATCCCACAGTGTGAGGCGGCACACACTGAAAATGAAACTTTGGTACATATTGAACACTTAATCATTGCAAGGGTTCAGGGGAAATAGAGCTATTCTGCACACCCTCTGAATTTAATTTTACAACTTCACAGTGCCGAGGGGATGAGACAGCGAGGGTCTTGCATTGAAATATTTCAACATGCGAGTCAGTAACATTTACAGGCTACTATAACTGACACAAATGCTCTACAATTCAGACTATATGTCATAGAATTCAAGTCTCCTAACAATGTTAATCTAACTTAACGTTACTGACTCTATAATGTTTGTAAGTCTATCTATCTCACAAATCCAATTATGGTGTTGCATAAATGGTGTAGGACTCGAGATGAGGAGACTTTTGTTTTATGATATGCAAGGCTGAAGCAAAAAAAAAGAAATAAAAAAACATTCCATATTTTGTTCCTGCAGTAGTTTGCTATTCAGGGAGTGTCCTGAAAATAAGAACATACATTTGCAAAACAATATTAGCCTACATATAATATTTCGCTAACACTTTACAACAAGGTTTAATTTGTTAACATTAATTACCTACATTAGTTAACATGAACAAACAATGAACAATATTTCTACAGCAGTCTTAGTTAATCTCAGCTTTTAATATATTTTTTTTCAGATCAAAATTGTATTTGCTAGTTAATGAACATGAAAATTGTTATTAATCAATATTGACAATGGTTCATAAATGTTGTAAAAATAGTTTGTTTATGTTAGTTAATGCATTTACAGGTGCATTCTCTTCAGAAACATTTTTTTGTTATTCTGGTTGAAAGTCTCCTCATATCCTGATAGCAATCACTATGTTAAACAGTCTAAATGTATTTTTATAAATATATATATCATCTGTGGAAGGCGTAGGACCATAACATGGACATCCAATCATTATATTCGGTCCGAATAAAATAAAGTGATGTCCTACCTGCCTGTGAGCTTACGTTTTTTACATACCCTCACGCACCCTGTTCGCGCAGACATCATACGTTTCACGCCACTGTATGCATACAGATATGCAGTAATGAGCAGGGCAAACAAACAGCAGCCACTTACCTTTTACAGTTCCTACTGAATCAGAACAACGAGCTTATGCTGCGTTCACGCCATAACTTTTTTTTAAAAAGATGTAATATAAGTCTAAGGTGTCCCCTGAATGTGTCTGTGAAGTTTTAGCTCAAAATACCCCATAGATTTTTTTTAATTCTTTTTTTTAACTGCCTATTTTGGGGCATCATTATAAATGAGCCGATTCAGGGTACGCGGCCCCTTTAAATCTGGTGCTCCACTCCCCAAGAGCTCGCGCTTGCCTTAAACAACATAAAAAAAGTTCAAACAGCTAATATAACCCTCAAAATGGATCTTTACAAAGTGTTCGTCATGCAGCATGTCTAATCGCCTAAGTACAGTGTTTATGTTACGTTTATGTTACGTAACAGTCGGTGTTATGTTGAGATTCGCCTGTTCTTCGGAGGTCTTTTAAACAAATGAGATTTATATAAGAAGGAGGAAACAATGGAGTTTGAGACTCACTGTATGTCATTTCCATGTACTGAACTCTTGTTATTCAACTATGCCGAGGTCAATTCAATTTTTGAATCAAGGGCAGCTTTAAGAGATGGCAACCCGTGATGTTAACCGGAGCTGTTCACGTCCTCAGACTCGAAATTATGCGTATCCATGTCAACATGAAATGAGTCTGCAGCAGTCAGGTACAAGCTCTCCAAGTTGTTTATGTTCATTATTATTGGAATGTTGTGTTTTGAGACATGAGGTAGTTTTTAACGCTGTCTTTTGTGAAGCTTTGCTGAGAGCAGCTGTGTGTGCGCGCGTTCATGTTTTGGAGGAGGCGTGGCTTTGGACGTTGATTTGCAGGGAGAGTGCTAGCAGGCTAACTTTGGCATTTCCCAGATACTTCACCTTTAAAATTAAACAAATTAGGCTTTATTGTAAAGAGTAACTGATATTTCTTCTGCCATTATCTTTTTAAAGTTCAGTAATTTAGTACGTTTTTTCTTTCTTTTCTGTTTTTATCCAGCAAAGATGCAAAAGTGACAGACATTTAGAGTGATCTTTATTTCAAATTAATGCTGTTCGTTTGCACTTTAATCATCAGTTTCCACAAAAATATGAAGCAGCACTAATGTTTTCAACATTGATGATAATAATAAATGTTTCTTTAGCACCAAATCAGCAGAATGATTTCTGAAGGATCATGTGACACTGAAAACTGGAGTAATGATGCTGAAAATTCAGCTTTGCCATCATAGAATTAAATTACTTTTTAAAATAATAAAATAGAAAACAGTTGCTTTAAATTGTAATAATATTTTTCAATATTACTGTTTTACTGTATTTTAATCAAATAAATATAGCTTTAGTGAGCATAAGAGACTGCTCTCAAAAATCAATGAATTTCAGTGACTTTCCCTGACCCTCACAGTAAGTTCATGATTACTAGTGTGATAGAAATATTTTATGTCAGCATGAAATGTACAGAAAATGCAGACTAAGGATGCTCAGGTCAAAGACCAGTCATATGATTAGCTTAGATCATTACAAACCAATCACCAGAACAAATCACAGTGAAGAAGACATTGATTTTTACTCAAGACTTAAATGTGCATAGTATCTTTCTATTCATTGAGACTCACTTAGATGTTTTGACCAGTGATCTCCCGGCCGTAAATAAAACTTCATTTCTACAAAGAGCAACTTGGAAGTCGTGTCAGGTATATGCTGTGTAGCTAAGAAATAGAAGATCCTTTGCTCAAAAGACAGCAAAAGTAACAACTAAAGTGTTATTGAGGTAGTGAGGAATAGAAGTACTAAAGATTCTACACTCAAAAGACAACAAATGTAACAGGAAAAGTGTGATTGAGGTAGTAGTTTCTCGACGGAACGTCGTCACCATACTTCAGGGAAGTATTGTATTGTAAGTATTCAGGAATTCAGGGAATTACCTCGAGAGACTGTAGTATTATATTTACTACTAGGAGTTGTTTAAATTGTCAGTGGTGAAGTCAGATTTGTATTGAGAATTTCCACAACAATAGCTTATAGGAATTATTTTATTAGAGATCGCTCAGGAAGATTTTAAGTTGTATGTCAGAAAAAAAAAAAACTTTTAAAAAATAGATTTCAACAAGGACACTTACTAGTGTACAAAAGTCCCCAATAAGACCCTCAGCGGACAGGCTGATGTTATCACAATGGCTTGAGGGCAAGTTTTACTCCAGCTACTATATCTAGCTGATGCAATATTACAGAACAGAGCAAAACTAGAAAAAAATGTCTTTTCCATGACTTTCACTTCAGAATCAGTTTTACAATTCCCTAACATTTCCATGACCATCAGGACCCTTATTCCTGTACCACAGATCAAAACACACATCTCATTTTCTGCTCTCTTCTGTGCTGGATGGTGGAACTCTGTCCTCTGAAAGGAGAGAAGTAATGACAATACTCAGACTGACAGGAAATGAGCAGATATATAGAGCCCGTCTCAAAAGGCTAAATTTAAGGTGCCTGTTACTTAATCCCCATAATGCCTCACCAAGCATGAGCCGCCACATCCTCCTCCTCTGCGAAGAGAATCCATCCTGTGTGCTTATTTATTTCGTCTCCAGCTACAGGTAATAACAGTTACAGGCCTCTCTTCACATCCGTGTGCCCATGTGTGAATTGTTATGTAGCCTAAATCGGCGCAAGACACCCCTGTTGTACATCATGCAAAGCCTGCTGGGAATGTAATGCTCTGAAACTGTGCTCTCTGCTGAGCTATGGATTATGGGAAGGATTCAAAGCCAGCATCTCTTGCTTCTGTTTTCCTGTTTCCTAGGGAACACTCCGTAGTCTCTTCCATAATGGTGATAGAGCATTCGGATGGCTGCGGATCTGACAATACCGTACCCGACTGGAAGTGGTGGAGGAGCAGATCAATAAAATGAATTGTGGGTATCCGGCCAGAGGCTCGTTGTAATCCTACTCGGTCAGTCTCCAAATGTTTAAAAGACATATGCTATTATGAATATATAAAACACATTACTTAACAAAAAACCTCATTAAAGGAACACTCCACTTTTTTTGAAAATAGGCTCATTTTCCAACTCCCCTAGAGTTAAACAGTTGAGTTTTACCGTGTTTGAATCCATTCAGCCGATCTCCGGTTCTGGCGGTACCACTTTTAGCATAGCTTAGCATAGTTCATTGAATCTGATTAGACCGTTAGCATCGGGCTTAAAAATGACCAAAGAGTTTCGATATTTTTCCTATTTAAAACTTGACTCTTCTGTAGTTAAATCGTGTACTAAGACCGACAGAAAATGAAAAGTTGTGATTTTCTAGGCTGATATGGCTAGGAACTATACTCTCATTCAGGCGTAATAATCAAGGAACTTTGCTGCCGTATCATGGCTGCAGCAGTGCAATGATATTACGCAGCGTCTCTCACAAACATCTCCATGGTTGCAAGGCACGTTCCCTGTGCAAGCAGGGGCTCACGGGCGCTGCGTAATATCATTGCACTGCTGCAGCCATGGAACGGCAGCAAAGTTCCTTGATTATTACGCCTGAATGAGAGTATAGTTCCTAGCCATATCGGCCTAGAAAATCACAACTTTTCATTTTCCGTCGGTCTTAGTACACGATTTAACTACAGAAGAGTCAAGTTTTAAATAGGAAAAATATCAAAACTCTTTGGTCATTTTTAAGCGCGATGCTAACGGTCTAATCAGATTCAATGAACTATGCTAAGCTATGCTAAAAATGGTACCGCCAGAACCGGAGATCGGCTGAATGGATTCGAAAACTGTAAAACTCAACTGTTTAACTCTAGGAGAGTTGGAAAATGAGCCTATTTTCAAAAAAAGTGGAGTGTTCCTTTAAAGAGGCCCTATTATGCCCTTGATTTTGTTTTTGGAGTCTACTAGTCTAGAATAGGCATTCATGCTTGAATGTTCAAAAAACACATTATTTTTCACATATCTTACATTGTTGCAGCACCTCTCTTCCCAGTCTATTAGTAACACGTTGTTTAGTTCCTGTCTCTATGAAGCCCCTCCTTCCGAAAAGTGCAATATGCTCTGATTGGTCGGCTGGACCAGTTTGTTCTGATTGATCGAACACTTTGAGTGTGTTTCGGAAATGTCACACCTCTTACCATAACTGCGAGTTTCAATGTACTAATAACGCAACTCAACCAGGCCTTGCCCCTTTCTTTTGTATTATTTAAATGAGAGATATTGTGATGTACACATCCCCCAAAGAAAACTTGAGCATACAAACGAGGCATTTCAGGGGGTGTGTCCGAAATCGCATTCTCTTAATTAGGTACTTACTTTTAACAAGTACTTACTTTGCGACTGCAAAAAGTATGTTCTATACAGGATGAATGTGTGTAGTATGAATGTAATCCAGACATTGGTCATTGTCATGTGAACAACCAGTGTCAGTTGCATCACTTCACTGCCATTTACAAATCCTCTCCCGTGGCCTCATGGGATAGTAAAGTGTCCATTGTAAGTGCACTTCAAAATCTTGGCAGAAGTATCCCTATCCCAAATGGCACCCTAAACACTTGTGGTCTTCCAACAAGTCTTCACTTTCGTGACATAACGCCGCTGTGACTGTCAGGTAGAAGTCTGCTGCGGAGTTCGCTTCAGTGCGGGCCTGGTAAAAGTGTGCATCGAGGATGCATATCGATCGCAAAGGGGAAGCTCAAGAGCACCCTTCTGTAACCTAAAATGACAAATGGGACACCCTACATTCTTGTGGACTTCATGATCACACTCAAGCGGTGGCCAGTGTCCACAAGACTGTAAGTGCATATGAAGTGTTCACTTTGGAACAGGGCATTAGTAAGTCCTCCAGGTATTTTTTCCACCTGGGGCCCTGTTTCCACCTGGTATTAAGATGCATTTTGGTCGATCGGATCACAAGTGGACGACGCTAATTAGAGGTGTAAATGGTTTTGAGCTTGTCTACTTTCGACCACTTCCAGAGGTGAATTCAACTGGATTGCTTTCGTAGTGGAAACGCTCATGTGGTCGAATGCGTTCGAACTGTGCGTAAGACTGCATACTCTCCGCCTACTGAACGCGTAAACATTATGGGAAGCGCACTAGCCAGATGGGATTTAAACTTTTTCAGCTAAAGACGCAAGTTTTGTTTGACGATGAAAAACATACCAAGCACAATGTTCTCTCATCATTCCTGATTTCTGACACACACTCACCACGTTCGGAGTGGTCTTGCAGCTGTCAGAGCAGAAACGAAAGCTGCTCTCTGTTTGTCGTCTCCGGTAGCGTTTATATGTAAATTGTGAGCTTATTTTGTCCATTATATTAAAAAAGATCTATACATTTAACCACCCATAGACCCTCCCCTCAAAGAAATCAGGACAGAAGTGGTTGAAAGTGACGGATTAAAACACCAAGTGTAAACAGGTATGTTTCTCCCTCGTCCACTTGTGATCCGATTTACCAAAACACATCTTAATACCATGTGGAAACAGGGCCAGGGAGTTCAGGAACACTGTTTACTATCAGTTTGTTTGATATAGAGAATAACTCCCTTTGGAGTGGATTTTGTGCTTTGTAACTTTGCAGAGCTTTTTCATGTTCAAACAGCAACAAAGCATAATAGGTCCTCTTTGATGTGAACAATTTAGGCTTGCCATGGTGTATGGTAAAATATTATTTAGTCAGATATTTTATATAGTTTATATGGTTTAATGTGGGAAACATTATTAATGAAACTTACCTGACAACAACAGTTCCTTAATATCGTATCCAAAAGGGAATATGCTTGAATAATGTATAATTGCTTAAAATCATCTTACAGGACATGTGGGAAGCTTTTCTTGCGATCTTGTTTACAGGTAGTCTACTTTTTATACACAAGAAATGCATAATGGCACCCAAGCGTTTGCTGTTTAAACAAACAATATGATACCTTCTAGTGAAAATATCCTGCTTCTAAGGCTATTGCTAAATATTGAGAATAAAATGAAGAAAATCAGGCCTGTTTTAAACTTGGTGGGGCAGCACTATCTTGCAATAGTTGGTTAGACGTGATTCAATTCATGATTCGTAGGTTTTTGAATAAACTCCAAAGCAATTTTTGCAAATTCAGAATAATTCACTTTGTATTAGACTTGAATAAAGGATTTTTAGAAGTAGGCGGTGCCACAGAGTGTAACCCCTCACCCAGGTCCTACTCTCCCTGCTCTATGCAGGCCTTGAACCTGGGTCTCTGGCGTGGGAGTCGGATGCTCTAACAAGGAGGCTAAAGGCTGCAACCTCTAGCATCAATCGTTAGAGCATCTCTTGAGATCAGAGGAGTGAGGTTTACTCACGCAGCAACTACTAGCTGGCCTCCGTTACACTCACCCCCCTAAACCTCATTCCCATCTGGCTCACGGCACCAATGTAACCCCTCACCCAGGTCCTACTTGCCCCGCTCTGCGCGGGCCTTGAACCTGGGTCTCCGGCGTGGGAGTCGGGTGCTCTAACAAGGAGGCTAAAGGCTGCAACCTCTAGCATCAATCGTTAGAGCTGGCCTCCGTTACAAGAGCACACCCAATACGCAATTGCAATGGACCAATGGTAGTTTGCAGATGTTTACCAGCTGGAGCAAATTGTTCCGGAAAGTTAGGTTGGGCAAGCCGTTTCGAAATTCAGAAATAAACTTCAAACAAACTTTGTTTTGGTTTTTTGCAAAATTATCTGTTTTTACTGTTATTTCTATTCCTTAAGTTCTATTTTTATTCTTCTTATTTATGTAAAGCACTTTGAATTACCATTGTGTATGAAATGTGCTATACAAATAAAATTGCCTTGCCTTGCCTTGATTTTGTTTTAAATGACATCACACCAGTTTGCTTGAAGTATATTGGGGCGTCATGCTAGAGAAATACACACAACTCTAGTATATCTCTAGAAATTTGTGCATGCAACTACTTTCTTTTTTTTTTTTCATATAGTTTTATAAATCCTGAGGGGGAGGTGAGCACCCCCCCACATTTTGGTTTAACTAATCCTTTAAGTGTGCACATTAGAAATAATTTAATTTTCAGTTTCATTTTAAATAAGATAAATGAAACAAGTTTAGAATCACACTGCCTTGTGTTCTAGTGTAGCGAAGCTTACCCCATAGCACCACCTAGCACCAACCAGCGGTAATACAGGTGTAACAAGGTTTGAACACGAACACATTCAGTGTGAATATCATGGCAAGTCTAGAGAACATAAGAACACAGCTCCAAATCGCAAAGAGTAGTTTATTGTCCTGACATCAGAACATAATCCAAATCCAGCGTGATTATTTATGTAGCTTGGTAACAACACAACTGGGACCAGGTCAACATTTCAAGCTTCATTTTCTCTTTTCTCTGTTGGAATCAGAACATGAAGGTAAACAGAATCTTTTTTTTTTTTTTTTTTGTACAAGTCTTTTCGGGTTTGTTGCTTTCAGTGACACTGACATCTGCACATAAAAATTATATAGATCTATATTTATATTCATATTTATATATTTATCATTCTCTATTAACATCTCAGTGTAGCAGTTCATCATCTCTTGTCAAGTCAAACAGTAGAAGCAACCTGTCAGAATCAAAGCCTCTCATATCAAACACTGATCGACGTACAGCACACACTCAACTAACATTGAAAGACAGGTTTTTTTGTACATCTTTGGAGGGAATTAAGCTTGCAAAGTTAAGTTTTGCCCTCCTGGTAGTATTCCAGTGTTTTCTAGACGTCGCTTAATTCCAGTAAAACACACTTATGAACAAAAAAACGCATGTACAAATCGAAGAACTTATTAACTGAAAAACCTAAAAAAATGTTTCCAGTGCTGATCGAAGAGATTTTAAAATTTGGCACAGTCATTTAGCACAGAAAACTGAGATCAAGGTCTAAAACAGACAGTTTTCCTGCAAATATGGATGAGAAATAGCCGCATTTATTTTTATTCCACACTGAGTCATCAATAAAGAAAAAAGTGAAATTAAAAAAGATGTCAAAAATCTACATCTATTTTTGTAGGCAGTGAGAAAGCACTTCATCGACGAGAAGAGGAGAGTGGAATGATGCTCCGGTCTTCATCTGCTTTTGTTTTTAGTTGCCACAGACATATTCACATTTTCAGAATGAACGATACTGGCTCTTCAAATGAAATTTTG